>NC_139826.1:34857124-35137124 GCF_963691815.1 Echiichthys vipera
TCATTGGATTATGGCTCGAGGGGATTATCAAATCAGACTGAATGCTGTCCATCTGTCCAGCCTGCTCACTGACTGAACCTTGAAGTTTGAACAGACTGCCGGGATTGCTTTATGTTGTAATGTTGGGGTTCAAGGTTCACATCATAGTACAAAAAGCTGGGGTCTTAGAATTTCCCCCAATAATGATTAACATACTCATTGGGGATGGGAAGGTAATCATTTTTTTATCCCGGATTGTGACTAAGAACACTCACAATAAGGGCTGCAGGTGGAACAGTGGTGAGGGCAGTCGCCCCATGTAAAGAGACTGAAGGTCCTCGAGGCAGCGTCCGCGGGTTCAGCTCCGACCTGCTCCCCTTTGCTGCGTGCCCCCACTCTCTCACCCCATTTCCTGTCTGTCCTTTATAATAAAGGCTTGAAAAACGGCCATAAGAACAAAAAAGGTTTTCCAATAACCGTAACATTAATTTGACCTCAAAAAAACAGTTCAAATCAAATATTTAGTTTTACAAAACAACTATTTAGAAGTTAATCGCATGTACAATTTAACACCGCTGTATATGTATTTATCAACCGTAACAACAAATTTAAGTTTGATCATTTCATTTGCTCTCGGTGATTGAAGTCCATTCCTCTGTAATTTGTTACGGCATACTATAGAATTAATCTGGGTGACCTTATTTATCATGATTGCATATTTGATATTGATGGTTAGATCGATTTTTACTATGTCGCCTACCTGTGTGACGATAAAAGTATTTTAGTAGTTTCATACAGAAGTTGTAATAATCATACAGAAGTTTGGAAATACATTGGAAATGGCCTTTTTAGTTCTATTACATTTCATCCTCCATGGTCAGAGGAAATCACAGGATAAAGAATATAATGCTTGTTAATAGTCTATTTTCGGGTAAATCTTTAATGCATTCACACTGTATATTTCCCAATCCTAAATCATTTCATGTGCGCATTCATCTCTTTACTTGGACACTCAGTATTTTATCATTGAGATCAGATTAACAACTGAAACTCTGCTCAGTCCTTTTCAGCCTGTGCAGTCACAGTCACATCATGCTGCCAGAGAAAAACCCGAATGGATGCGTGCTGATGTTGCCTTTGATGTTCTTGTGTGCGGCTAAAAATGGAAAGAGTTCAGATGGCGGGGTGGGGGTGGTTATTTTTGGAATACACATGCAAAATGATTCAGAATATCCGATGAGGCAGAGGCGCCCGTTAGCCTCAGCCGCCTCCGCCGCTGCTTTCATTCACAAACTTTGTCTCAGTGAAGTGGACTTGATTGAGGAGACGGATTATGATTATGTAACAGAACTAGAGCCATTCATAAATGAGACGCAGGATCCTCGCGATTCAGGTTCACTCTCACTTGCGTGTGTGTGTGTATGTGTGATGTATTTTTATAGGCTGACCTGGAAGTAAGATTCGCCCTGGGTTGCCTCAACAAAAAGCAAAGTGCGTGTGTGCGTGTGTGCGTGTGCGTGCGTGTGCGTGTGCGTGTGCGCGTGCGCGTGCGCGTGCGCGTGCGTGCGTGAGAGTCTGTGGCAGTATGACAGAACCATTGTGGTGGTATCATAATAAACTAGCATCTATCTATTTCGGTGCTTCAGTTATTAATGATATAGCTTTCTTACAGTTACAGCTAATTGTTTATTGCTTTTAGTCCTGTGTAATGACATCATTTGTCATTACACTGTCAGATGTACAACAGAGTGTTGCAGGGATGATTTATTTTTATAGGCTGACCTGGAAGTAAGATTCGCCCTGGGTTGCCTCAACAAAAAGCAAACTACACCACCCACTAGCTTCTAACTAATTTCACTGAATTGATCTGAAGACGACGGAACCAACTGGAGGTGCGATAATACTAACTTACTTCTAGGTTTTAGGACTCATTCCTGCAGTACTCCTTTACAAACCATTGAAAACCATGTCCATGTGCATTGGAAATATAAACTGTACACATACGAATACAAAACATGGGAAGGTTTGGAGCTAACGTAGGTGCCTTCATTTAAATAGTACTCTATATTATATATCAGATGTGGTTTGTTACGCTGACCATACTATCCTTAAGCTGTGACCTTATGCCCTTTCAAAGTGCTATTTCCGGGTCCAAGCCGGCCCAAGCCTCGTATTTCTACAATGCGGCAGTGCTGTGTTCTCTGTCGTTTGAGCAGATCTGGATTATAAAAATTTCACACTTTCCTATCAATGAATAGGTGTCTCACTGAAGAGAGAAGTCATCATAAAAAGGTTCAAGGGTTCGACCATTGTTGTGTGTACTTTGAAAGGGTGTTGCATCAGACATAGACTGGATCGGCAGGATATTTATACCAGGTGCTGCAGGAAATACTTGCCAATGCAGTTTTGTTAACAGACTGAAACTTTTACAAATGTGTGTTCCACACATGCCAACACATACAGTAGATTGCAGTGTTTGGTAGAAAGAACATGTTCTCTACCAATTATTTCTGCATGAAATACTTTTCTCCTCTAGTGGAAAGAAAGCAGGTTTGGAAGTAGGGCAGGACTTTGACTTATATCTACGGTGCAGAAGATGTAGAAAGATAATCTATTCCCAGCCCTTTATAATTATGTTAACTGGCCATCAAACACCCATCACACCCAAACGGCGACACACCAGAACACCTAGCCGGGCTAACCTACAATTGCAGAAGACAGCAGTTCCTATAATCGTCCTGTTTTATTTGACTGAAGGGAACATGCACTCAGCTGCAAAAGCTTTTTTCCCTGTTCCAGCTGCAAAACCGTTCATTCTTAAAACAACTAAAAATAACTCAGCCTATCCTTCCCTCATCACTGGGCCTGCAGACTCCCCATTACTCTCCCCTCCTCTTCTCTGTGCTATTTTTAGGTGCCCCCAGGATCCCCCATGTTTGTGCGTGTCATTTTCGCTCCTCTTGCCTTCCCCACTCCCTTCTGTTTGGCTCCGCTGCAGCCCTGGAGGATGCTCAGCACCTCGGCATCATCTGTACTTAAGAAGAACACACAAAGGGGGACATGGGGACAGAGAAGAGTAGATAGACAGACGAGTAAAGGAGGTCATTAATAGTGTTGTCAAAAGAACAAAATATTTGCCTAAAATAAACTAAAATTACTGCTCTGTGATATGGCTGAGCTTTATCCTGACAACAAATACCATATATAAAAAGAATATTTATTAATGTATGTCTTTAAACTGTCAAAAAAAAACTTCTGTTGGTGCACTATGCATGTAGACATTTAAAAGGCTAAGAATGTAAAAGCCCTGCTAGAGGCTGCACTGCTCTTGACCTAAACCACCAGTATTGCCATCTTAAGAGCACTTCGCTCGCACAAGTAGGTCTAAACCATAGTGAACAATATAACATTAAATTAGAGGAGAATAATAAATACACACAGAAGTTTTCACAAGGACAAGATGCTCTTTAAGCTTTACAGGTTACACAGGGACATATTATAACGCCCTGACTCTCCAGCCCACGCCAATCCATTTATTGTTATATTTAGCCAGAGGTGTGATGAATAGTTCCTCCTGAAAGATGGGAACTGCTAAAAATAGGCCACTGCTGCTTCTGCTGTTTGTGCCAGGCAGTTCCAGGGCATCCGTTCGCTTGACTGCCACTGATGACAGAGAGGACCTCACTTACTCTTTCTCTCTCTCTGTCTCTGTCTCTCTCTGTCTCTCTCTCTCTCTCTGTCTCTCTCTCTCTCTCTCTCTCTCTCTCTCTCTCTCTCTCTCTCTCTCTCACTCTCCCCCCCCCTCTCTCACTCCCCCTCTCTCACTCCCCCTCTCTCACTCCCCCCCTCTCTCTCTCCCCCTCTCTCTCTCTCCTCCTTATTCACCTCAACTATTCTCCCTGCACCTCTTCCTGCATCACATCTATATACACTGACATCCAGCCCTTTATCCTTGACTCAATTCATTTTATTTTTCTAAATCATTTTGAGCTTAGGATCAGTTATCAGTGAGTCCAACTGTCCATAACTCTGACATCTTTATCGTCAGATTTCTGTCTGTGGTGCTAAAGTTCCTGCGGGTGGCACTCTTCGCATTGCTTAGTTTTTCTGCAGAGTTAAAATGTATCTGAATTCTCTATTTACGTTAATCTCCCTGGAAGAGTGGATACTGTCACAGCATCATGCCTATTGTTTGATCCTGGAATAAGACGGACAACATCACATATGGGTGCAATGCTTGGGTGTCCACATACTGTTGGCTATGAACTAGGACTTTTTTCCAGTTAGGAACTCTGAGTATTCAGAGTTTAATGCTGTCTGTATATTCAGTACACTATATTGCGTCCTTTTCATCTAGTTTATGTGTATTATTTTTTCATGCTGTTGTATGGATCCATCCTGTCGTTCAATTGTGAGTTAATGGAGGAGCATTGAAATAAACAAAAACAAAGCGTAACTTCCTTTTTACAGTTTCAGTGAACAGTTGAACCCCAGTTTTATGTTCATGGAAAGAATCTATACCTTCTTGCTCTTGTGCTTTGAGTTTTCAGTGAACACAGATAAACACGTCCTGCCCTATTAATATGTTCATTGTTGATTTAGAACTTTATATATATACTTTTTTCACCTAATTCTGTCTTTCTGTCCCTTTTTCCCCCTTTTAGTTGTGACGGGAGCCACAGATGGCATTGGGAAAGCTTATGCAGAGGAGGTAAGATTCCTGGACTCCGGATATCTACAGACTTCTAACCTTAACTACAGAGGGCCACAGTGAAACAACAGAGAGGGTGTAGAGGGGAGTTTCTCTTTGTCAAACACATACGGAATATCAAATCATTCACAACGTTGAGCTTGAATATAGAGTCTTGTAAGCCGGAACATTTAGGATTGTATTGTTCAGAAGTTAATCCTACAGTACTTCTGCAAATGTGAACATTTGATTTGTTCCTTTAATTTAATTTCAAAGTAACTACTCACAAATGCTAGGTAACCTTAGTTATCTGGCTAGCCTCCTGACTAGTATAGCCCCACATTGAAGAAAAACTGTCTAAATGATTTATTTCCAAGTTATGCAAATTTTTGAGGCCTGGAAGAATCCTCCATTATTCAGTTTCTAACACAAAACCTTTTGGACACCGGGTGATCTAGGAGCCTTCCTGAGCGTGAACTGACTAACAGGCCACTGACAGGGTTGTCTAGCCAACTGTGTTTGTAGTGATCCAAAGACACTGATTTGGTCAGAACCTGAAGACCCCCCCCCCCCCCCCCCCCCCTCTTACCGGTGACCTCATTTTCTGACAGCGCCACGCAGTGAACCTGTCAACTGTCTGTGCTTGTGCAGGCAGATGCATGTGCGTGATTGTTTTCGCCTCACAGCATATGAGCTTAAGCTTCCAGGCATTCATGGATCTCAATGCACAGTTTACAGGCGGACATAACTTGTTTGACATCTGAAATGTTTGAAATTGAGATCACAGGTACAAATCAAATGTAATGGATGGATATGGCCGAAATCTTCCATCCCGGTAAAGGTCCGTTTATATCTCGATAACGACATATATCACAATAAAGCATGTTCTCTGGTAATTCGATAAAAACTAGTCTATATGAAATAACCCCATGGTCAAGCCTATATCTGTGAACTCCTGTGTGAATTTAACATGTAACAAATACATGATGTAATTATGTTTCATCATTTTGCGATATGTGATTTCGTCGCGACACGATTCCATTTGAAGACGATAAATGATCGTGTTGAATTATCGCCCAGCTCTAATTTTTCAGAACTTGGATTACAGAGACAAAACTATTTTTGCCACACCTGTATGAATAAGTTAATATTCTATAAACGCACACTTTTGTTTTATGCCACTCCCACTCTTTTATCTACAGAGTGCATGTGTGAAGTGCTGCCTGTTGACATGATTTTTGTGTTTGCAGCTGGCCCGCAGAGGCTTTGCCATTGTGCTGATCAGCCGCTCTCAGGAGAAGCTGGATGACGTATCCAAGGCGATTGGTGAGTTGTAGGAATATATATTTTATATTTTTTTTAAGCATATAGCATAAAAGCAGACAAAAATCTTGCCCGGCATGGAAAATGAGTGCACACTGACGAGTTACACATAAATCCTGGTGGAATACAGTGTGTAGCTCAATATTACTCTCTATATTCCATCAGTCTAACTAATCCCACATCTTGCATTCAAGTCAAATCTGTACCTGTGGTCCAGGAGGCACAAGACTGATGTATTTCATGTGTTAAGTATGAGCGCATATAATATTTATAGTGTTCAGTTTTAATGATCTACGCTGCTATTTAGCCTCATTTATCCTGAACCTTAAATGTTGCATCCATATTGCACTGTGTGATGGTCCTATAGAGCTAAATGACTAAGACTAAATGATATTGCATTAAATTGCGTGTTTTTGCACAAGTGATCCGTTATTGAGTGGAGATTTAGCAGGACTCTTATGCTTTTGGTTATGAGGCAGTAAAGCCTCCTGCCGGGGCTGAAAGTGAATCTGTCCAATTAAACGAAAGCTTCCTCTTTAGGGATGGATATCCTCATTGATGGACGAGGATTATTTCAGGGTTTAATTATTTTTCCTCCGCTCTGGTCTTGCCGTTTTCCAAGTGACTATTTGTTAGTAATGTGGTCATTCATAAATGCTTTACACAAGCGAGCGCTAATTTCTAGTATCTTTCATGTTGTGTAACCTCAGCGAGCAAATGTGGCGTGGAGACCAAAACGATCGCAGCGGACTTCAGCGCTGTAGACATCTACTCTAGGATTGAAGACGGTCTTGCAGGACTGGAGATCGGAGTATTGGGTAAGACTGCAGCAGGTTCTCACGTCACCTCACTCTTCATAAATTGAATTAGTTGCTCATATAAGATGGTAAATTCAATCTGAATTAAGACTTACAGCTTTCAGTAATGCTGTGAAATCCACTAGATGTTGAATGTTAAATGGAAGTTTTTCATGTTATCATAATGGTTAATTTGTCCTGGCTTCTTCAGCCCTTTGCTGCCCTCCTAAGATCGGAAGGAGAAATAGCACTCTGAACTCCACTTAACAGAAATGTAATCCTCCTTTTCATCCATCAGTTTAACATGACGTAATGTTTTGAATGTCACAGTGTTGTTCTTTTTCTCTTGATAACAGTGAACAACGTTGGAATATCCTATTCTTACCCTGAATTCTTCCTGAACGTCCCTAATCTCGACGCTGTAAGTTAAAGGTTTATTATTATTATTGTATTTGCCATGAATGTATGACTGATTGCAGCATACGGGCATATGAAGAATAAAATATATGGATAATCATTTACAAGAAGAACTTATAGTTTATGTCATTTTATTCATTGGTCAGTCTTTCATGCAGTTGTTTTAATCTAGCTCCACTACAAACTTGATCCAGGTAACTATATGGGCAGTGCTCGGATCAGTTTTCTGCCTTATGTTGAATAGGCAAAAGGGCCCTCGTGCAGATAGATCCACGCTACAGCCCAAATAAAACTGCATGAAGGTGGCCAGCTGAGTAAGACCAGATAAGGTACTTTAACGTTAACTGGAAAATAAATTTGTTAATGATAAGGCAAGGCAAGGCAACTTTATTTGTATAACACTTTTCATACACAAGGCAGACTCAAAGTGCTTCACAGCACAACATGTCATGAATTAAAATGCATTACAGGAAGACAAAGAGAATAAAAACATAATAAAAACAGTGTGGACGTTAAAAGTGCAAAGATTCAGCAGAAAGCTAAGGTGAACATACAAGTTTTCAGTCTAGTTTTAAAAGTGGTCAGAGTGGGTGAACGTCTTACACCTTCCACCTTCAGGAAGTTTATTCCAGCTGTTTGTTGCATAATGACTGGAAGATGCTTTCCCTTGATTTGATAACAGGTTGTAATTATACTATGTCACCTTATGTAACAATAGCACAAGTAGGGAATAGTGGTGGAAATCACAAACCAACTCATGTACATTGCTAGGCAATCATCTACGATACATCACAATGTCTGTGTAACTGTAGAAAAAATACCCTTAAAAAGGGAAAAAACAGGATTCATTATTAATTCACTGTATTGTTTCACAGCATTTGACAACTGAGATAAAAGGATGTAAAACAAAGTCTTTAGAGTCTTAGCTTAGTGCCTCTTTAACACACACACTGACTGCAACTTGTCCATGTTCACGTGTGTCATCATTCCAGTGGAAAACTATATAAATTATCCCCATATCATTTACAGAAAACTAAAAAACTAATTCAAAAAAATACACACTTATCTCTTTAATACAAATATCAATATTTGGCACCAGTGTATTAATAATGTATCAGATATATGGCTGTATCCATAGTTTGTCCCACCCACAGGAATCATAATATATATATATATATATATATATATACACAATAATCTCTAATGTTTGATAGCATTAGCCCCCATAAGCTAAAGCTGAAGCACTGAGCAATGATGAGTTTAGGAGTTTAACTTTCCATTTGTAAGAGAATATAAGGGATTTTTCCTCTTTCATAAGATACATAGTGTCCCTTTAAGGTGAACAGTGTTTGACATTTCAGTAATTTCTACCATTTTGTGCTTTAACAAATAGCAAAATATCTTCTTTAATACTGTAAATGTAATATACAGCTAACTTGACACGTGTTGAACTGATACGATTGTCTACATTTCTGAACAACGATATGTTAAAACACAAACAGGGCTACTGTGGCTCAGTGAAGAGTGGGTCGTCCTCCATTCGAGAGACTGGCAGTTCGATCCCCACCTCCCCCGGTCCACATGTCGAAGTGTCCTTGGGCAAGACACTGAACCCTGAATTGCTCCCTGTGCTGCGTGCTAAATGTGTTGTGAATGGTTAGATTAGATTAGATGGTATGTAGATGTCCACTGCCATCAGTGTGAATGTCTGTGTGAACGGGTGAATGTGACAAACACTGTGAAAGCGCCTTGAGTAGTCAGAAGACTAGAAAGGCGCTATATAAGTACAAGTCCATTTACCATTTACCATTAACAAACACACTACCCAAGTTATAGTAATGCTTCTGTCCTTGTTTCAGTTCATCGACACCATGGTCAACATCAACATAACCTCAGTGTGTCAGGTAAGTGGTATTGTTTTAAAATGTTTGTGTCATTGAGCCTTTTTTTTTTTAAAAGAGTAACTTTTAATGTCAAAGAGGAAACATAATTAAACTTGACTGCATAAGTATTTCTCACTTAAGTGGATATTTTTGAGGCACTTTTTGGCAGCGATTACAACCTTGTGTCTATGAGGCACTGCAAGTGTTACCGCGTTTTACTGCTCAGGTTCAAAATGAGTAAAGAAATGACATGTTTAAGGGGTGTGAAAATGTTCTCAAATACTATCATATAGTAAACTTCCTTCATTCAGTCCTGCCGGAGCAAAGATTGTCTTAAATAAGTGGTTCCGTCTGCACAATGTGGACAATGGCTATTGACTTGTAAATGTTTGTCCCACTGTGATCACTGTAAGGTTGTCTCACACATAGATATATACTGTAAGCATTTTATATAAGTGTTGGTCCCGCAGACCAATAAAGACATGCACACACAGACACACACAGACACACACGGACACACACGGACACACACGGACACACACGGACACACACGGACACACACAGGCACACACAGGCACACACAGGCACACACAGGCACACACAGGGCAAAAGGACGCAACTAAGTCACTTTAGCCCCTCTTCTCCGTGTCTGGCAGTTCCCAGAGCAGCAGCTAAAGTCCACCCACTCTCTTTACACTTAATTTATGTCATTCAATATTTCTTTAAACTGCTCTCTCTGCTATCATGATCATTTCCTTTTTCTTTATGTCTTTCCTCCCCGACCACCTCTCCACACACAACCCACACAAACATTTATGAATGCGAATGCACACCTTCAAGCACTTGTCCACAACCCACGTTAATCAAGTTCACTCCGTTTCTCTCACTCTCTGTATTTCCAGATGACACGTATTGTTTTACCTCGAATGGTGGAGAGGTAAGTTTCTCAAATTGTTAATTGTTAAAACTGTTAATTAATACATGACTGAGGTCTGTGAATCTTCAGTATTTTACACCAGCACAAATGCATTAGGCAGCACACAGGGCTTCGAGATGAAATGGAGTTGGGGAAATGATCATATCATGTTATAGTTTAATGAGGTTGTCTTGTCTAAATCAATAACTCAATCAGTGAAACATTGTATGTAATGCAATAACTGTTGAAAACAGTAAAATGAATAGTTCAACATTTTAGGGAATATTCTAATGAGAAAAATTGGGCAACTGTGGCTCAGTAGAAGAGTGGGTCGTCCTCCATTTGAGAGATTGGCTGTTCGATCCCCAGCTCCCCTGGTCCACATGTCGAAGTGTCCTTGGGCAAGACACTGAACCCTGAATTGCTCCCTGTGCTGTGCATGGGTGTGTAAATGTGGTGTGAATGGTTAAATTAGATGGTATGTAGATGTCCACTGCCATCAGTGTGAATGTCTGTGTGAACGGGTGAATGTGACAAACACTGTGAAAGCGCCTTGAGTAGTCAGAAGACTAGAAAGGCGCTATATAAGTACAAGTCCAAGTCCAGTTTCATAAGAATATGTAAGTGTAATAACAAGATATTGTGGTTTTATGTGGGTTACGATGCTGATTACTTCTTTGCTTGGCACTGTAATGTCCTGCAATGAGCAAATAAGATGATTTCCCAAAATATTTGAAGTATTCTTTAAATTAAACTGAACATCAATTTTAGCATCGATCAACTACCTTGACCGTATTTTGATAGACATTGATAATAAAAAGTTGTGTAATTAATTTAAACTATAACACCAGTCCCAACAGCACATGTGCAATCCAGCTTGTATTCCAATCACATTGCACCTGACAGATCTACACTAAAATTTCTCATCTCATCTCATCTCGTCTTCAATCGCTTATCCGGGGTCGGGTCACGGGGGCAGCAGCTTTAGCAGGGGACCCCAAACTTCCCTTTCCCAGGCCACATTAACCAGCTCTAACTGGGGGATCCTGAGGCGTTCCCAGGCCAGTGTGGAGATATAATCTCTCCACCTAGTCCTGGGTCTTCCCCGAGGCCTCCTCCCAGCTGGAAGTGCCAGGAACACCTCCCTAGGGAGGCGCCCAGGGGGCATCCTTACTAGATGCCCGAACCACCTCAACTGGCTCCTTTCAACGCAAAGGAGCAGCGGCTCTACTCCGAGTTCCTCACGGATGGATGAGCTTCTCACCCTCTCTCTGAGGGAGACTCCAGCCACCCTCCTGAGAAAAAACATTTTGGGCCACCTGTACACGCGACTAAAATTTGTGTGCATGAAAATTATAACATCCATCTCTCTTAGTTTGGATCTCACATTGTATAAAAGCACCACAGACTGGAGAAGAAAAATCATCAGATTGTAAACATTTCGGTATTGATGCTGCACTATCTTTGATCAATATCTACCAGCTCTTCTTTGATGTACAACAAGAGCAGTTTTGCTTCAGCTCGCAAGAACTCGCCATGTTCTCTTATCGTACCGGGATTGATTTCAGGAAGTTCAATACAGTATAAAAGGGCATTTGCTTATACTCCTGTGTTTCCAGGAAGAAGGGGGCCATCCTCAACATCTCGTCTGCCAGTGGGATGTATCCTGTTCCTCTCCTCACCGTCTACTCTGCCTCAAAGGTAATTGCACTACATAGTTTATAACCTCTTCTTCTTTTTTCTTTATGACCTTTTCTGACGTGTTATAGAGATGCATCCCATCGTCATAAGTGGTTTACATCTTGCCATAAACCGTGGTCCAGGGGGTGAAATTGTTCCCACGATGACGATAGATGGTTACTTCTGCATTAATTTAGATGTGTGGCTAAAGTGGAGGATTGGTCTTTTTCATATTTGCTGTTTTAATTGTTGAATATAAATTGGCCCGTGACTAACTCACGTCCCGGGGTAGTGTACCAATTAAAACTGTTTATAGGAGCATATGGTGTCATAATGTTTTATAACCGTCTCCTGTGTGTTTGTTAGCTTTAACAAACAGCCTGCTGCTCTACCTGCTGATTCATTTGCTTGTGTCTTAATACTGGGTCATATTAATCTCCTAATTCCCGGTGTCTGCGATTCAAGTTTAAAAAATGCATCTCAAATCCATCTAGGGTGACTCTTTAGTTTATTGCTCAATTTAACCATCATCTCAGTTCATTACACCTACCATTAATATTGTACAGGAAGTCTTTGTGCGTGTATTTCCTCTTCGTTTTTACACTGGAGATTTTTTATTGAGTGTTTTCTTATTCTTGTGAGAATTGAAATACCATGGCTTTTTGATGTTAAGTGCCATTTTCTTCACCCTGGAATTGTAATTTTGGCGTTAATGACATGCTCTTGTCTTTTATAGGCATTTGTTGACTTCTTTTCACGAGGATTGCAAGCTGAATACAAGAGCAAAGGCATCATCATCCAGGTAAATGAACCAACCTTCGATCTTCTGCTATAAGCCCACATGCGTTTGATGAAGTATGGTGGCTCATGGCGACGGTTAAATTGGCATTCTGAAGGAAAATCCTTAACGCTGGAGAAAAAGAATATTCCCTCAACACTGTGATGTGACTTTACAAAGCTATGAAACTAGACACATGGTTCATTTATGCGTGTCCTTCTTTTCACAGAGTGTTCTGCCATTTTTTGTCGCAACCAAGCTGAGTAAAATTAGGCGGGCTACGCTGGACAAGCCCAGTCCAGAGCGCTACGTTTCAGCCGAGCTCAACACTGTGGGGCTACAGACCCAGACCAATGGCTACCTGCCCCATGCCATTATGGTAAGTCTGGGTATGTAATACTATGAGCGAATCACAAATAGGCTAATGTAAATGCATGTCATGTTTTTTTCTTCTCTTAACTCTTCTCTTTGGGCTTCATTTTGATTTTCACAAAAAGCTGAGTGCCAAAAATTCACCCATCAACCAAACTTGAAACTGAAATTAGTTTGAAAGGAACCACAATCTGTTTTATCCATCCATAGTTAATCAATCTCTCTGTAGAACTTGGCGAAACACATTTCAGGCTGTTGATGAGACAGAATTTATGAAACCATTTCTTGAAATGTACAATTACTTTGTACAATTAAGAACTTAATTGTATCTCTCCCCTTCTGCGGCTTTTTATTCAGTGCCTGGAAGTAACTCGCCGTTGCTAATAATGTTTGCATATTACGGAGACATGGAGCATTAGATGTCACCTGAGGACCTTTACTGTTTTGTCATTTGCGTGTGCCCTAAAGTGACCGCTCAGAACGACTCCATATCTGCTGAAAGTGCTTCAGTCGGCTGGATCTGAAAATCACACTGCAGTTCAAACCTTCCTCCGCATATCCATTTATATAACCAGCATGAACAGTTGAAATGCACCTTCAGTATCTGACAATCTGAATGGTGGTAGAGGGTAGGGGGGGGAGACAGAAGTGTCAAACAAATCGAACACAACTAGTTTCTCTATAGCAGCACTAAAGTAATGGTTTGGGTAGGTGTCACAGCAGCAGGGTGAAACCTTGTCAGGGTTATGGTTATTAAGTGCTATTTCACTTGCTTCAAAGGAGCAGTCTACTGGCTCGTCACCATTCACTGAATTAATGATGTGTCAACAACATTAGTTGTTAAAGCATCTATCACAAGGTAAACATACTCTGAAATAAGTGAGAGGGATGCCCCATTACCTTGCAGTATTGTCTGCATCCTAATACTGTAATTACTCTGTCGAGGCATGAGCATCAGAGATGAGGCGCAAACACAAGTTTAGTTCACACTTTTCTTTATTTTAACCGAGGTTACAGAGGCACGGCCATTTTCTCCATCCACTTCTCCATGTTGTGTTGGATACTGTTGAAGTATGTGACCTGAATATAAATGATTGTTTATTGATATACATATAAATAACAACACCGTCCATTACAGTACACAGTTGGTCAATCAATCCTTGTGCATAAACAAGCCATGTTGATCCTGTGCAGTGAACATTTATTTTGCAGATGAAGTAAACTCAGCACACATGTTTCCTGTCATCTGCCCACAATTAACGAAACCAGAAGCTGCAGCGTCTGCTCTGATTATCCGATAATCCCTCTCACTTCAGTCGTGCAGTACAGCTCTGCCCATCTTTCAGATATAATCCACATTTCACCAGCATGTTATTTAGACGGCAATCTGTGACCTTCTATATGTTCACAATCAAGAATAGATGTTCCGTCAAAGCTCAAATCATTCCTGTGTGATCATAAACATACGGTTGTGTTGAACAGTCCGAACATGGTTGATTTGATGTTCCATCCTGTTGTTGTTTTGCTATGGAAATGAACCAACCAGGGAGCATAAAGATAATATGAAGTGATGGAGTTTAACATCAGTGTGACCCCAAAAAAACTCAGTCATCAAGCAGAGTTTGTAGTGTCTCTAACCACGGTCACTTTGACGTTTTTTAAAAGAGATATTTAGCTGATTTAAATCCACATCTGTGTCATGGCAGTGAGAGTCTGCTGAGATCCGACAGATGACACCAAACACGTCATTCAGTGGATTTCAGCAGCTGCTCGGCTCCTCCAGGATTTCTGCCACAGAGGAAGGCCAATGTCAAAACCATGCCCTTAAACCTGGGGTAGGCGGGTTATTTTTGTCAAAGTTGGGCAAAAAAAACATTATAATCTTTTATCATATTGTAATTGAAGTGCTCTGAGAGAAAACTAGACTTCTGTACATCCTATAGGCTCTGTTTTCAGACTTTAGAAGAGACTGTGTGAGGTCATTTCAGGTCATAGGGGGGAGAAGCTGAGTTGTAGGAAGACCTCTCCCTCTACTTCAAATTCTGGCTTTTTTTCCCCTTTTTTTTTGCTTTTTACCTACTGCAGCTTTCATTCAAGTTCATTGTCAGTTATTATATCCACTTAAAATTTGATATATGCGTTTAGAAAAACAACAAAGTTCAGCTTAAAGTAAATTAGAACTTAAAGGAATTCAATTAAGATGAAATCTATTGGTAATGAATTGAATATGGTAATAGCAAGTCATTGAAATAAGCATTTATGGTGTTAGAGAACTGCACCTTACTTAAAAAGATGATTAAAAACAGTGGGGGTCAGAACAAAAATCCACTGTTTTGATATCATGCTGTTGTCTGAGAAGCTGTTAAAAAGTTGAGTTCAATGACATTATGGCTAAAGCGGAAAAGATTTTGTCACTTTAATTTGAACTGCCTACCAATGCACAACATATAACAAATGGATGCAAAAGGGAATTGCAGTGAGATAAATTAAAAAAAAACTAAGGGATTGTCTTTGTAGCTTTTGATAACATCAGTGAGATAAGGTTTAAAAACGCACAGGCATTAAAACAGCCCGGTTGCCTGAATTTTCCGTTGCTCACAGTTGTTTCTCCTGTGGGTTTGAAATTAATAATGAATGCTAATCTGTTATTTGCAAATGCCACCAGCTGACCATGTAATTTCCTTCTGTAGGGATGGGTGACTACTGCTCTCCTCCCTGCCAAGATCCTCAACAGCCATGTGATGGGGATGGGTTTGTCCCAGCGCGCTCGTTACCTTAAGAAGCAGAAGCAGGGTTAGATGGATCTTTGCCGTGGCCGGGAGCGGTGGCAGCGTACAGAGGGGGACCAGCTGTGTTAACGACTCGTCCGACTGCCATCAACATCATGGACAAAGAAGAGAAAAAGTGACAGTTTCTGGGCAACATCGCCGCTTCCCTCCCTCTGATACTCCCAGTCCTAGATGATGTGAGGCGGCATCTGGCCACAGTTCCAGTTACATGTATTCTATCCAAACAGTTGTGTGAAACAAAGCGGCGCTCTTCATCGGGCGACCGGCTTTAATGAAGAGAACACTAAAGCGGAAAACTAAAAAACAATTCTCGAAACTATCCATCTGTCTGCAAAACACGATTGAAAATTAAGCCTAGACGATGAGAGACGGATACAGATCATTTGGATGCGTCCAGGGTTGGAGGCCTCTGTATATTTTATGTGTATGTTTGGGCCTCTGGGTGTATGTGGAGCTATGTTGACTAGTTTAAAGCTGTCTAGTAGAACACTGGGGCTGGTACTTGCTTACTCTTAACGCTTGTATTAAGATCTAAAAGGCTGAGACGGATCCTTTGTGACATTAATAGATTCCTTAATTCCTCATTCTTTGGGATTTTATTTCATTTCATGCCAGAAGTTTTCAACTCATCACTCAGATGGACACCTTTCTTCCTCAGCACTTACTCAAATTCATTAAAGATGGGTTTTCTTTTTTTCATTTCTCAACATTAGTGGTGTGGTGAGGAAGGGACATGTTTAATTCAACTGTAAAAAAAACTCAAGAGGAGACTCTGTAGATGAAAAACCAGCTCGGAGGGAGACATTTTGTCGTATTATGAACATGTTGATCGTCAAACTGCCTGTATTGTTTGGCACGACTTTCTGAATATTCTTCAAACTCTCTCAAATACACTCGATCCCAGTGTAATGAGCGTGTGGTTTGTTTGTGTGTGACAATAAGTGTGTCACATCACCCTTCATCAATAATCTTTTCACCTGTATTGTTGGATTTACTACATTTTACTAAAAAAAACAAACCAAATATCCAGACGAGACAAACCGATGAGACATTGTGAAATCTCTGATGTACTTCTTTGACTTTCCTGTTTGAAAACTACACGTGTGTTGAGTTTATGTGTTCATAAGGTAGTGATCTCATGTTTCCTTGGTCTTGGCTCAGATATTACCTTTACGTTTACTGTATTATCCTCAAGGGACATTTGTACTTGACTTTTCGCTCTTACTCTTTAGGTGCAGCAGCAGGGGACCAACTTCAGTTTAAAGCTATCAAGGGTAATGGCATTAGGTCTTAGGCGTATTCCTAATACCTGGGTGCATCTTGTTTAGGGTGAAAGCAGAGTAAACCAGAACACTTGGAAACTACAATGCATTTGTCCTCCAGTCATTAATAAACATGAATTCAAATAACTTGAGTCATCTGTCTTTTCTAACTTCTTACGCTTGGTACCACCTTTCTTTTCATATCCGTTCTGAATCACATAAGTAAGACTTAGCGCATGGAGTGGATAGATTAGCCCATTTTATACTATATATAATCTACTGTATATATGAGAAGTTCTAGTTTTAACTAGTTATTGGGAATTTGGATTTGATAAAATATGAATGAGCTTGGAGTCAGATATCAGTAAGTGTATAATAATCTCACGTGCCAGATACCATCACACCCAAACATTAACTAGAAAGACAATAAGCTCTTCTGTGTATAAGCACATTTTAATGTTTTGTTATATCCTGCTTCAGCCTGTCAATCAGCTCATATAACTTCCTGGAGCGTTTTTTACCATTATTCATCATTTTCACAGCCCATACAAATGTGTTGCTTGTTCGTTTCTGCCTCTTCACTCCCAAACATCGCCATCCGGTTCCCATGCCAACAGTTTCTGGGAGATTATTCCGGTGCACTGGTATGGAAGCTGCGGAAATGTGTCATCGCTGAGAATGTAGGAGGGGAGAGGAGCTCTGTGTGGAGGGATGTCCAAAGGAAGAAACGAGTGGGTTGAAGAGATGGTATATAAAGAGGAGCTCAGTGGTGCTGAGAGTCCACGGCTTCACTCGCGCTCACACAAACAGATCGAAGAGCAGATTGGACAAAGAGCAAAAACAGCATCTCAAGCAGAACCCTCAGGACCCAGTATTAAACAGCACTCAACGATCGAGTATTGTGTTTCAGATTTTCATCGCTACCAAAACTTGTGGAGACAGCTGATCAGATAAACCATCATTTTTAACAAAAGGCTCTAAATCCATCATCCTACGCCACTACTGCTCTTAAGCTTCACTGTCTACAGCTCATCATCCTAGTATTTGAGCCACTGTTCACCATGGCGACCAGCATGGACACGCTCCCTGCCCATCTGCTGCCTTTGGTGATGGAGGAGTTCCCCCAGTCTCTGGCCACAGCTTGTGTCTGCAGGGCCGGACAACGTGAGCCCCGCCTCCGCTGCGTACAGTGTGGCATCATCGAGGAGGAGGAGGAGGACTGCTCCACGCTGGAGGAGGACCAAGCCCTGCGGTCCTTCCTGCAGACCGTGGAGAGCCTGAGGAGGAGCACCAGATGAACTCCTCCAGTGGAGGTTCGAGCATGATTGTGGCATGTTTGACCCATTTGGCTTCCCTTGCAACCAGTGTGGAGACCAACAGATGTCTATAGTATTACGGATGCAGACTTGAAACTGTATGGCCGGGTTTACCACTGATGGCGATGAGACTGCACTGAATCGAGAGACACCAGCTAACTGTGATGGAGTGCTTCTGAGAGCAAAAGCTGTTATTCTATCCATATATTCAAAGTAAACATGCTTTGTTGTATTTTGATTCCCTGCAAAAAACAACTTTCCCCTTGCAAAGATGTAATTATATTATTTACATGATTGCTCTCTCTCTTTTTTAATGTTCACATCAACTGCTGCTGTTTTCAATTAAATATATGAAGCTGATTAATTTGGTGGTCTGTCTCCCAAAATAAAATAACAATCTGACACATTTAATGTTGACAACTTAAACACACTTGCATATCAAGGTGCTATTAATGGGTCTTGATCTAAAACTAGAAGGTGTGTTTTCAAGGGGACGTGTTGGCTGACAGAAAGAAAGCCATCAGTGTCTTTCAGGCCTTTCCATGTGGTGGCACTATTGATACACTTTTCTTTTTTTCTTTTTTTAAGCTAAATAGCACAAACTATACAGTACCACACAGCAATCCCTTCTCCGAGTTCAGCCTTTAAATGTACACACTCAATGTTATTTCTAGGATAACTGAACCATGGATTTTATTTTTACCGTTGATTGTTTCACATAAACAAAAGACACAGTCATGAATCACACGAATCCCCCAGCTATGATGCAGTGCGCTCCTCGGCCCTCTCCATAAAAACACATTTTCACCCTTTTTAACGGAGTGCATTCTTTTTCAGGCTAAACGAAAATCAGTCCTCCTGTGACCAATCCATTCCCGCCATGTTTACTGTCATCGAGGTGGCTTTTGCACAGTCAAGCTCTACGCCTGCATCCTCTTTGCACACCAAAGGCTGTGACACTTTTCAGTTTAAAAGGCTAAAAAACAAACAATTATGAAACAGCTATTCCAGGATGAATGAGCGGTTGTTTGAATCATTCACATATTGGATTGCACTTTCTCAATTTCGGGGAATGATTTTCATAAAATATTTTTGAAAAATATGCTCTGCAGATGTCTGCTGCATAAATGCTTTCAGTAACAAATACACCAGCTGCAGCCTGTATGCAAATATCTGCTTCTTTGTGAGGCCTTTTAAAAAAGAAGAAGGACAAGTGCAGGCAAGTGAACAACTCTGTATCTTCTGTTTTCCTCTTCAGTTCATGCAGTAATCACATTCATCAGGCTGTTTTCCTCCTGAGAGCTTTGTGTGGTCCAACAGACTAGAGTCCACCTCTGTTTTGTTTTTGTGTGGTGGTCAGTCAGCACTGTCGCCTCACAACAAGAGGGTTACTGGTTCGTATCCCAGCTGGGGCCCTTTTGTGTGGAGTTTGCATGTTCTCCCCGTGTCTGCGGTGTTCTCCGGTTTCCTCCTATAATCCAAAGACGATAGACTGGCGATAGACTGGCGTCCTGTCCAGGGTGTACCCCGCCTCATGCCCGATGTCAGCTGGGATCAGCTCCAGCCCCCCCCCCCCTTTTTTTTTCAACAAATATTTCTCAACAACATTACATAACATTGTTTTTTAAACTAACGAAAATAGTTCTAGTTAACATTTTCTTAGAGTTAAAACCTGGATATTGCCACCACCATTAGGCACTGATGCACAGGTAAAAGTGATGCAATCTCATCAGCCTCTGTATCAGTTTCTTTATCATTTTTAGCCCTGGCATTTTCCACCAGTTCCAGAGAGTCATCTCTTTACTCACATTTCTGTCCAGGAGCAAGAGGTTGCTGGAGTCAATCCCCGGACAGGTCACCAGTCTATTATAGGGCTAACACAGACAGACAACCACTTTTACACTGACATCTATGAGGCAATTTAGAGTTGCTGAACTGTATGTATTTGGCCTGTGGGAGGAAGCAACCCACGTAAATACAGGGAGGACAAACTCTGCAAAGAGAGGAAGTCGGTTTCAAATTTAGGACTTTATGTTGAAAAAGGTGCCAGAACTAACATTGATTTTACTGGAGAAAAAACTGTTTTTTTCAGTGTCCTGCTACCCTAAATCTCCACCTCTGAGACTAAAGGCATGCTGCACACACACAAACACACACAACACGCGCACACACACACACACACGCACACACACACACATGCACACACACACACACACACACACACACACACACACACAAAAACAGACACAAACACCCACACACACAAACACACCCACACGCACATACACACACCCACACACACAAAAACACACACACACACACAAGCACACACATACATATACACACACACACACACACACACACACACACACACAAACATACACGCACGCACGCACACACACACATACACACACACACACACACACGCACACACACACACACACACACACACACAGAGTTGAAAACTGCTGCATGCTTGGGTTCTTCTTTAACTTCCTGTCCTAGATTAGGGTACTGTAAAACCACTGCTATAATCCCCTTTTTGATTAAGGATATCCCTTTAACTGTGCAGTTCTGTGGAGTGAATGCCATTCTATACAGTATGTAGGCATAAAAATAAAACAATACTGTAAGCTAACATGTGTGACTTCTGCCTGTGTGTTATAGTACTGACATACAAGACACTCGGCAAACAAGACAAACAACAGGGAGAACTCATCAGGCAAAGCACAAAACAACACGGACAACATGACAATGAGAAAATGAGTGCAACAAGACGGCAGAACTAGTTTAAGTTACAGGTTTTTTTGATTGCTTTGACCTGGTTGAAGAAACTGGTAACCTCTCAGTCTTCATCATCACTCTCTCAGCAGAGCAAAAGACACCTCTTGCAAATGAGTTAACCCATTGTCATTGTTTTAACACACTTCCCGCACCCTTTTGCAAATCAGTTAACACAGATGTCATTCAAGCAGTCCAAACTCCACTGCTTTAGCTGTGGTAACCAAACAGAACATATATGTCCCCATCTCTTAGACACTTCTTCGACCAGCATGAAATCACTGAAGCACCTGTTTGACACTGCTTCACAAAACTTTTCAATTTGCAATCAGTCTGCAGGCTTCCTCCATACTCTCCGTTTTTAAATCCTATAGAGGAATTCTTCAGTGCATGGAGATGGAAGGTTTACGATCATCGCCCCTATGACCAGATGCCCTTGATCGATGCAATGACCGCTGCTGCCCAAGATATAGATGCAGAGGCATGCCAAGGCTGGATCAGGCATGCAAGAAGATTTTTCCCTAGGTGCATCGCAAGAGAAAATATTGAGTGCAACGTAGATGAGGCCATGTGGCCCATTCGTCAAGAGAGAATTGACTAGAAGAGATTCTTTTCTATATTGTACAGAACTTTTATTTTCATTTTCCTTATGTCTTACACAGTGATGGATTTTTATACTATATGTGTGGTTTCTGTTGGAATATTTAATTTCCTAGCCACAATCTCAAAAAAATGAATGAATACTGCATCCAATAAAATTTGAAAAATCATCGTATATGATTCTGGATCTATAAAGAGCACTCAAAAATGAGTCATTTTGACCGTTGGTGCCACAGTTTATGCCCTTGCGTTAACAGTTTTGAAAAATGTGTATTTTGAGTCGACTACTGCGTCAAAGCAATCAAAAAAAACTGTAATTTGACAGAGACAATGTTTTGTCAGGTGAGCAGTCGGCTTAGACATTAGAGAGGCAAGGTCCCTCCCCTTTCCGTGGACCCTGTGGGACCTTATTTCAGACAGTAATATATATATATATATATATATATATATATATATATATATATATATATATATATATATATATATGATAGTGAACAGGGAGAAACTGATTCTTTTTTTATTCTCTTTGAATTGTGCCATGAATTACACACATTAATATATCAATTTCAATTTAAAAAAATCATTTTACAAGTCAGGAAAGTCACACTTTGTCGTAGGTTTGCCATAGTACCACTTAGCCCTCAGCAGTAAGGTCAAGGTGACGTTACTGATGTTTACCCAGAGGAATACCCTGGCGTCTTGTGCAACCAGTGTGCTCCTCCAACATCCTGTTTTTCTCCAGCAATACTTTAATTTTAAGTGTTTCATTTAATAATGCTAGTCTTGGTTGGTCTCATCTGTATCTTCTGCAATCTCAAAACATCTTTAATTCATAGTCCCTTCCTCAGTTATAGAATATATATCTATACATTTGTATAACCTTTTTATAGCCACACTAGCTATGCTCCACAACACATGTAACATTCTTTCTTTTATCCAGCGATTCTTTTTATCAACCAGGAAGCAAAAGAATGAGCAAGACCTGCTCATGTGAGTAACATTTTACCCCGTTACAAAATAGCTTCAGCAAGATGTCACTTAAGCAACTTTGGGGTGTGTAGTGTCTCTAATTAGCCTAAATAATTTTAGTTTCACGACAAACTGTGGCTTTCTTCAGTTGCAAAATTATCTTTCACATTGACAAACATTATGTGTATTTCATGGCGCAATTCAGTCGAGTCAATGGGGCTATATTTTCCAAAATAAGGTCCCATGGTGGTCCACCGGAAACAGAGGGACCTCACCTCTCTATCAGACCGTCAAATAGTTTAATCGTCAAATGTTGTGTCACAATGTTCATGTGACATAGACATGTACCCTGTTCCTTGATTTTAGGCTACCTACTTCACTGGCTAGGGATTACAGATGAAAACTAGCCTCTTAGTTAATTCTGGGATATTTGTATAAATAAAAATAAACCCCATACTATTCTGTGTATGTGTCAATTGTTATGTTCTAATAACATGGTCACACTGTGATACATGGGGTTTTCTGTATGTTGCTAAATAGGGGTTAAGGGACCTTTAAGAGACTGAGCATTATGGGATGTTACGTTACGCGTGAAGCATGTGAAAACTATAAACAAGGAAGCGTTGATGTAGACATGAGGCTGAAGTGAAAAAGGCAGTTGCTGTTCTGAAGCACAAAGTCTGTGCGTCAGTCTTTCACACACAACACAAGGTATTTCTTTAGAAACATGCATACTACAGTAGGCTAGTATATGGCATGCAACAATGTCTCTCTCTCAGGGCTGTAAAGTAACAAGTGCGTCACTGCAGTACTTCAGTAGATTTTGGGAGTATCTATACTTTACCTGAGTTGTTATTATCCATTTCAAATTTTATTTTTACTTAAGTACATTATGAAGAAAAATACATACTATGACTCAGGTCATAGTAACTTTTACTTTTACCAGTTTTCAAGTCATTAATCTTTACTTTTACTCGAATATAGCATGGCTAAGGAAGCCCTAAAGGGTCATACATACATACATACATATTTTTCCTCCGTTTTTCTGTGATGAAGGCATAATTTTCCCTTTGTCTTATCTTGATAATGAGATAATTTCTTGATAACGAGATAATTCATTTGAGATCTCGATAGAACAAATAGTGTAGTCTATTAAATCATTGCAGGAAACATCATTCAGTGTTGCAATGTCAGAGGAGCAGGAGAATATTGATCACCATGTCTTTAATCAAGGCCTGACGGGCTGAAAAAGCTTTATTCCTTGCTATTACAGATAATGTACACATTAGTGTGCGTCATCTATAAGACGGTTAGCGAGGTTTCAGCTTTATCGGAGGCGCGAGTGAGCCTGTGGTCCTCATTAACTACATAGGTTTTTTTTTTAAAACAAACTTTATTGTCAACAATATTATATTACCATAACATAAATACCAGTACAGGAGTTTTGAAATGTGCACATAAATATACAGATTACAGTTTAATTTCATAACTAAATAACCAACTGAAATCCTCAGGCAAATCTCAGGCCTATCACCTTTCATTCATTATCTCTCAAATGAATTATCTAGTTATCACCAGAAAACGGGAAATAAAATGTACGTATGACCCAGGGCTCCCGTAGCCTACATGTCAGTACTTTATACACCACTGCTCTTTCTATTAACTGTCAACTTTGTTTGACAGTTTATTGTGTCAGTATTCTTAGTAGTCTATACACTTCATCTATTTGATGAAACACTGAACATTTGACAAAAATCAATCAATCAATCAATCAGTCTATTATACGTCATCCAGGTAGCCTACACCTCGAGGTCCACTCAGGGGCAAAGGTAAGGTCAGTCAACAGTGGACCAATCTGCAGAAAAATACATTTGTACTTTTAGTTAAAGGTTTAATATAGAGAATGGGCAGAACACCCTCATCTAGTGTCTCAAGATTGTAGTCACAATCTCAAAACAGATCTCGGGTTGCCAGGTTGGTCAGACCCGGTCCAGTAGCCTACAGGAGACCGGAGTCTGTTTGAGCCAGTTTGAAACATCCCCTCCGGCAAATCACACCATAAAAACAAGTATTTCAGAGGAGTTTGACTGACAGTTACCGTTACAGCAGTAAACATGAAAGTTAGCTTAACGATCAAGGGGAAACATAGCTGTTTCTCCTTTATCTCAGTCCATCGAGTGAATGCTTCGCCTACATTGACTCTCATTTTTGCCCGTCTTCAGTCACTCAGCTGCTGGGACAAATATTGCAGCTGCAGGTTTGGCGAATTCGGCTTCTGTTGACAACCCTGGCAACCCGCAATGCCCAATTAGCTGGGGCAATGTAAACAGAACAAGACAGAAAAACATTGTCAAACCCGTCAAAATAAAAAAAAAATATTATCCAGACTAAATTTCTTTCTTTTTTTTATTATGGAAAAGCAATACTTCCATTCTGTACCCCTCAAAACGCCCCATGGGTGTATTATTTAATTTTTTTAAATATACCTTTAAATAATGATTCTACATATTCAACCTTTTAAATTTAAGTTTAATTCCAAAGTCAAGGCAAACTGAGCACCTTCACTGTCTGTTTCAGGGAAGTGTAACTTATCCTACCACCCTGCAACTCGCCATAAATCAAACGCACCTTTTCCAAAATGGCGGCTTTGTTTTTGTTTTATTGTTTTAAACCGCGTGAGTCTGCGTTTACCTGCAGCGGTTCGTGATATCACCTGACCCTGTCACCTGGCACCGTCGGCTTTAACGCACACTTTAACGCCACACATGGAAGTTTTCATGTCCTGCTGTGGAGTTTACAACATCAGCAACTCTTTCAAAGGAGCTTCTTTGTTCCTGCGTCATTCAAAGTAAGTTTGTTTTCTTCTTCTTTTCTCCTCCCGCTCACGTTAATTGACCTGTTGTTTGTGCGCGTGCACGTGAGGCATACCCTACACTGCTTCTGCATCTGCTGGCTGCTGTAATTCCTGCTCTTTTGCTGCCTGTCTGTGGGCTAAATGTCTCATTCGCTCTGTTTTAATTGTGGACTACCTGTTGCTTATTTTCCTTATGGTTGTTGTTTGGCATGTGCATTAACAAGCCTCTCATGCTGGAATGAATTATGGATAGCCTCATTTGAATATTTCCCCCTAAAATCATTGTTGCTGTTGTTTTTTAAATGGTTTGAGTGCTGTTGTATAGAGTGATATTGTACACTGGCTTTAGGGATCTCCGCATTATCATAATTAATATTTTCTGGATTGAAAAACAGCATAGTTCTCCACACAGGTAGGCTTCATATTCATATTTCCTCCACGCACTTCATACTCAGTTAGCACTAGAATTGTTCAAGCCCAGTGAAATGGGTCCATGTGACATAATGTAGTTCCATTATTCCAACTATTCTTCATATCATAATTACATCTAATCCGCTGACCTCCTGCTCTACATTTTACACTGCTGCTTCCTTCATTGTCAACCCTTATGTCCATTTACTGATGAGCGTCTGTTGCTTATCACTGTGATGAGGACATGTCTGCTCTAAGCCTGAGGTCTTCTGATTTTAATATGCATAAATCCATAATCATCCGCTGCATGGATGACGTGTCTGAGCCTGCTGCTGCAGATCCAGAGTATTGCTGGTTTTAGATTTAGCCATCCCAGTTCACTTTAAAGAATAGCCTATTTGTCTCATGAGCCCAGCAGGGGAATGGCAGCACCAATTTGCTAACTCTGCTGTAAAACTGCTGCAAACACTTGCTCCTGCCACTGCTGCTCTCTTGTAGCATTCATAAACCCCATCACCTTCACCTCAGCATCCACCTGTAGGCTGAGTGTAAGTTCCCTCGGGGGCAGTTCATTATCCTCACTCCCCAGTTGCTGCTGTGCTGCGGTTCGTGTTTGCTTGCTGTGAATGTCGAACTCCGAGTTTGACACCTTGTGTGAACTCTGAACATGTTATTGTTTATAAATGTGATACATCCATTCTGTGATTTGAAAAGTTGATGACCCTTTTCCACTTCTTTTGCAACTCTGGAGGGACAATTAATGGACGAAATCCATTTTCATGCCGGCCATTCTAGTGATATCCTGACTGCTGTTGAAATGCACTTGATCTTATATAGCCACAGCAACTTATAGTATAACCCTGACCCACATTTCATTTCCCTTTTGAAATATTGTGTTCCTCATAGTACTATAATATTTCTTGCATCACTTGTGTCTTGACACAGTCACAGGGTCAAACTGAGATGCTGAATTTTTGTTGTCACCGACTGGATTGTTGCTTTGAGGATGGATAGCCTGAAATAATGACAAAACGATACTTTTGATACTTGGGTATTATGGGCACCAATACTCATTATACCGTAGTCTGCCCACTGAGCACATGTACGTACATGATTGGACCCTTCCATTTCACTTGTCACGCTGTAAATCGCTGCCATGTTGGCGGGTTCACTTCATTCCGGCACGGCATGCTATTAAGAGGTTATTTGTATAATTTACCACTTCTAATTCCAAGGCTCAGCCATATTGGCAGGAACATTCAAGACTAAATTGAGTGTGAAGATTGAGAGGAATTAATGTCTGCTGGACTGTGAGCTGAATGCGTGCCTTCAGTGGGCCGTCGGCGACCACAAGGACAAAGTCTGAGCGGGATTTGTACGTTAAAGGTTGACTTAGCAAAGTCAATAATTGAGCTACTCTGTGGGACTTTGTCCGCCCCAAAGCAATCAGCCATTCTTTTTTGTTGGATGAGAGGAAAGAGGAAAGCAATCAAATAGGACTGTAAGGCTTGTAAGTGGAACAAAAACAAACGCTAAAAAGGAATTTCTTTTTTTAACAATATTTCAGTCTCCAAAAAACATGCTCCTCCGCTAATGTTAAACAAAGGCTAGCTTTGGGGAAAACGGGCAGAGATGCTACTGCAGTTCCAACAGCCACATATCTAAGCAGGGAATTGACTTTTTAGACCATCATCTAGTAGCCTGTTTGACTTGATCACGAGAGGAGATGTGTCACTCACGATCCGTTTCTGATTCAGCTCAGTCGGTGGGTGACATTGATTAAAGAGAAAACCATCAGAGTTTTTGCTAGTGGGAGAGATAAACAAGGCTCAGCCAGTTGAATAATCTCTGCTGTGCTGCCGGTCAGACAGCAGGCTAAATTTAGTTTGAGAAGAGTCTGCATTGAGTTGCTGCTAGTTTAATGTTAGATCATGCACAGATGGACTTTTATCAGTAGCTCTGTGTTGTCTACAGTGCCTGTGACCACGCGAGAGAGTTCATGTTGTGGAGATAGCCTTAGTGAATCACTCCACACACAGCAATCCACCGTTGTTTGTATGATGCATACTCATTAACTCTATAATGATGTCCTACACTTTTACAGCAACAAATACATGAATGAATGAAAAATAACAGCCCGGTCAGCCTGGTGAAGACAGTATATCCATCTATGGTTTACTTTCATATAGAATATATCATAATGATGTTACCCTGCTTCAAGTTACACTGCCCCAGAAAACCCTGCATCATCATCAACAACAATGCCAACACCTTCCCCCAGAGGATTACCTGAACTTTTTGACATAGCCTTTACTGCAACATTTCAGTCTTGATACAGCAACATTTTGATCAACACTGCAGCCTACAGCCGGCAACTGTTCGAAGTACAAAGAATGAGAGTAAGTGCGATAGTGTTTCGAGACTTTGCCACATTCTATAATGATACATTTCTACATCAAAGACATCTTTATTGTGTTTCAGGACTGTTTTCCATATCTGACTATGAGAGATCTCCAGACCGTTGTACAATTAATGGATGGAAATGAATGATGTATATTGAGGATGCTGAGACCCATTCATTGGATTCTTTTGATTGCAAATGTAAACATTACGTGAGCACAGAGCCAACATTGTAAAAAGAATATCTTAACAGCTTCAATGTGATGACAGTGCTGCATTAATGGACCCACTGTGCGTGAATGACAGAGCAGTGTTGATGCATTCACACTATCACCATTCACCGCTCACCTTTAGTAGCATAAACGGTGTTACTTTCTAGTGTTGGTGTCTTTGGATTGATTCCATGTATTTGTTTTTTGACTGTGTTTGCCTTGAGAGAGCAACAGAAACATTGATGACTGTTTCCCCATTAAGTCTTTGTAACATGTTGAAATTGTGGGCCGCATTTGTTTATTGACATCGGTATAGTGTATTGTTTTACTTCCCACTCGTTGTTTCCTGGCTCTATTCCCTGATCAACACTAAATCATGTTTGTTTTGCCTTCGTTGTAACCCTCATAGTTCAGTAGTTTTATCTTAACTACATGCATCACAGGTTGAACATGGAGCTTTAAAAGCCAGAGATCTCAGACAATCTCCTGGCAAAGTAACTGTTGAGTAATTGATAATGATCAGTATCATTCTTTCCCAGATAAGTGATGGACATTATCTGCAATAGGGCGGTAAAAATGTGGATTAGTCCAATTTTGCAGTTTGAATTGCATCTGGGTCTGTTTCAGCTGTCTGAATTTTTATTGACGAAATTCAGTGTAATGTTTAAAAAGACCCCCTAATTATGTATGCTAGTACACAGCTATGGATGCTCCCCTTAGTATCGTCTTATTCTGATCTGTTTCTCATCAAAGTAGCCTTTTGTTCAAATCAAGTAGTGTTGCAACAAATTGAATTCTCATTCTGGCGGAGGAGTTAGTGTGCCTTGTTGTTGTTGTGAGCACAAGCACCTGATTGGGTCACCCAATGCAATGTGGTCTCAGCTCATTTACTGGACAAATGATAAATCAAAAAGTGCCCTCTGATTAGTTTCAAAGACTTGGACGGTACCGCCTCTTGTCCATTTAAATTGCAAACAGAATGAGAAAAATACATGGTTTCAGTTTGTAATGGAGGGCATACTGAGAAATACAGATGCCTGCTTATAGGGGCATCACATTAGAAAACACTCATGGGTTTTTTTTGCAAGGCAATGACAGTGAAAATGATTCATATGATTCTTTGTGATTTCCCAAATGCTATGCTTATGGTTGGATCTGTTTTATGCAACAAAACACTAATTTATTAAGCTTAGGAAATGATTGTGTTGTTAGTTGAATTAATTATTTGGGGAAGATTGCAATCATGGTTTAAAAAAACACAATGTTGACTGCAGGTGGGAAACGATAAAGAAACGGTGGCCGAGTGTGTTCATCTCATACGTTTTGTTAAACTCTCCATCTAACTCTACCAACAGCCATTAATGTAGACTGGAAGTCATGGATTTTTCCAAACTCTACTTTAAAACTGGACCATCAGTACAGTTATCCAATAAATTAAGTCCTTTAAACTGCATGCTGCAGAAAGGATCAACTAAGGGTTAAGCTTCCCGGGGTCGTGGACACAAAATCGCGGCCGTCAACACGAAATATTCCAGATCTACATGCCTTGATGGTGTCATCCTTGTATAGCCTGCCTATTGATCTCATTAACGATGTATATAACCCTATATTATATTATCTGGTAATTCCCGCCGTAAACAAAGTGTTTTGGCTTTATTTATGATTCATAATCGTTTCTAAAAAAATAAATCAAACCACTCCCTCCAACATGTTTTTTTTTTTGTCACTCAGGATCAACATAAATACTTGACGTTCGTCATTGCTGCGCTGTTTTACTTATCATGGAAACCAAGCTCCACAGAACAAGCTTCACATTTTGGCTGGCTGGGTGTTGTTCTGGCCGATCCGCTGCATTGTTCTCTGGGCGGGGACGGAGAAAGGTACATCAAAATGGGAGCAAGTTGCTCTGTCAAGAAAAAGCATGACGTTGTATTACTGACTCACAACATAGTCACGGGCTTTGTTGTCAGGGAAAATCATACACAGGTTTTTTTAGGCATTGAAACAAACAACAAATACTGTCTTTTTTTGTTGGAACAGTCTCCACCTGAATTCTTAGATTATTTGAATATACTAAAAGAAAATTTTCATGCCGTTTTTATGAGTCATATGCATTTATACAACCCCCCTCTCAAAGAATGTCGTTATTATGTAAAGATATGCTGAAGAGTAGATGCTTGCCAAACTGATATGAATCACACAACATGTCCAAGCTTTACACTTGGCAGAAAATTGCACAACAGCTGTTTTTTTTCTTCCTCTTATCTGGTATAAAAGAACAACAAAGATAATCTCCATAATTTAGATGCATCTCTTTTGTAAAGGCAAATGAATGGGGACAGTCAGATAAGCAATTTCTTGTGCCGTATAGGTCACATTTAAGATGGAAATCCCCAACAGATGTGAGATGAGAGCGAGACGTGAGGGGCCCTCTAACATTCTATTACAGGCAATCCCCACCAGACGCATTTTTACATTCAAAAAACACAGTTTTTGCGCGTTTGTTACATTCAATGAACACAGACTCCAATCTGTAACCATCTCTGCCCATCTGTCGGCAGCATCTCCCGGAACGACCCCTGTTCTCCCCCGCAAAAAAAAGATGTGTGTTGAGACTTGACTCATGTCTGTGCAGGACAGCAGAGAGAGAGTTTTTTAAATTTCATACTTAATTATAATAATAATATTGGGCTTATAACAAAACGAAGTATCAGAAGAAGAAACTATCACCATCATTTAAATTATTTTGTCCCCGCAGTGACAGCAGAAGTCACTTAACAGTCATTTAAGTCACTGTTATTCATCTTTTTAAAGAAACTTCAGACACACACACTAGGCTGTTCTGTTGATCTCTGGCCTTTTATGAGTGTGTTCAGGACAATGAACCAATGAACGGCGTTCATTTGACGGCACCTGTGAGGGTCATCACGACGACCCATGACGCTGATGAGAGCGATGCAGGGAAAACAAAAAAACAAAACAACCGCCATCTTGATTATAGCAGCAGTGTAATCAGCGCAATGTCGGTAAATGTTCAATGTCGTCTGTGCAAGGAAAATTTGCAGATAAAAGGCAACTTTGCACGCTGCCAGTTTCTTCAATGCGAGCCGCCATTGTTGTCTGAATCAAAACGGTTGCTTCTCTGCTACGTCACATCTATAAAAATCCCGCCTAGCAGTCGTGATTGGCTCGTCCATTATTCACTGGTCCCCAAATCCCTCCCCGCTCGATGAAAAACTGTCTCACTAAAGAAAGAAGTGATTGTAAAAGGGTCACAGGTTCGGCCATTGTTTGTTTTTTTGACGGATCATTTTGACCCGTTTCTGTGTGTCAAACATCATCTCACACATTCTTCCTATCGGCCATGCGTGATGCTTTATATATCATGTGACTGTGGCTCGTCTTTCCTCCATCTAAAACCTATAAAACTTACTTTTTACCCCATCCAAGGTCCTTTTTGTATCTAGATGCCAGCAGCCTATTCATAATTGTGTTTCAATTAGATTAGAATAATACCTACAAAGAATATCTATTGATCGTGTGATTGAACATTTGCAGTAAACAAACTGTAATGCCATTCAAATAGCGCTCTCCCTGCCAGTTTTGTCTCTGAAGAGGGAACATTTGTGATGACAGACAAAGCCACTGCCTTGTTTTGCCCTCTTGTGCTCTCTTTATGCCTCGGTGACGAATAATCCTCTTCTACTCTGCCGATTCATCTAGGAAATGTAAAAGTGACCATTTACCCTTTACCCCCTCATCACTGTTGTCTTGCTCCATAGAGCCCCGATGCATAATGTCAACCTTTTGCCTCTGCGCTCTCATGTGCTTCCCCTGAATTATCAAAGCGGAGGCTAAGCGATTTGAGATTTTAAAATTGACCTGGTCTTTTGCATGATTGGTTTTTTTCATGTCTGGGAATGCTTAGAAAGAATAGACAACAGGCACATTCATCTGCATGTGAAATGGCAGCATGCTTAGAAATGTGTAGCGTGCTGCTGCCGGGGGAAGGTAAATGTTCAGTAGCCTCACCCTACAGCACCGGCTGGAGACTGAAGCTGTGCTTTCAAGGCAGTGACCTCAACCAAAAAGAGTTCTCCTACGTATGATGTGACTTTCTTTTTAGCTCTGAGACTTTATTCCATTCAGAAATGGCATTAGACATGGTTTATTTAATAAACCGGACTTTTGTATTAGATTAGATGACCACTTTGAATGATGCTGCACCGGCGTAGTCCTGGCTGTGTCATTTTGCATGCATTACAATGCAGAGATGTTGACAAAAGCCATTTTGCAAGGTCACTTGTCATAAAAGATTTATAGGAAAACATCAGCTGACTGATTGACCTCCCAGACTCGGTCGAAAAAGAAAGAGAGGCAAACATTGCTCTCCACTTCTGCTGTTGAAACATGCAGAACTGAAACAATTAGTTGGTCGATTATTTGTTATTAATGGCCAATTAACAGAAAATAACTCATCAGCTACAATTTGATTGATTATTAATTTAAGTAATTTTCCAACCAAACATCACCTAGTCCTAGCCTCTCCATTGTGGTAATTTATTGCTTTTGAAGATTTTAAGTGATAATTAGGTGAACCTCTTTGGCTGCTGATTGTGAAAAAATAAGCAATTTGGGCATTAGAATATAGTGTTTGCATTTTACACAGTTTTTCACTGATCAGTCAAGAAAATAATCATCAGATTAATGAACAATCACGTTTGCAGCCCTATAAACAAGCAGTGTTAACATAATTAGTTATCAATAGATTTTTTAAATCAAGGTTTATTTTTAGTTTCGAATACAAACAACACAGTTTATTCAGCAATCAAAGGGCATTGATTAATAGATTTTGACCGCTGAACATTATTTTTGTCATTTATCAAGTAAAAATGTAAAACATTTGCTGTTTGCCGCTCCACATGTAAGGATTTGTTTCTTTTTTCTACTTTTTATTAGCCTTGTGAGACCATCCTGATCTCGCGAGCTCCATTGTATTTCACTCACCGATCAGTCTGGTAACGTGCAGCTGGGAAAATCCGGAGAAGGTTGCCCAAGCGACCGGACCAATCAGCGTTGGTTTTGAGGTGGACTTAGGTGTAACGAAACGAGAAGTGACTGTTCAGTGTAAACAACGAGCAAGCAAGCCGCTCGCTAACGCTTTTATCTCATGAATCCTTCTGTTGGAATATGGACCGGGTCCCTGAAATTGTGCCTTTTATCTGTAAACTCATGTTACACAAAGGCAAATATCCTTTACCGACATATTGTTTACTTTGCCTCAACACTCTGTTAGTACGTCATACGCTTCGTTGATCTGATTGGTTGATTTGGCCTGTCTATCACCAACCGAGAGTTCCCTGATGGATGTGCTGAGCAAATGCAAATTATGCGGCTCAATCCCTCTGGTGGAGTCAGGTTAACTTTTTATATAATTTTAGTTGAAGTCGATTGAAAGGAAATCCCTTTAGCAACTTTTTTTTTCACATTTGATCAATTGTTAATTTTTCCAGCTTCTCAAATTTGCGAATGAAATATCTTCAGATTTTCAACTGTTTGTTGGATGATATAAAACATCTAAACATGTCACTCTGGGCTCTCACAAATAGTGTTTTGAATTTTAAGATTTTAGATTTGTCATTAGTTTAAATTGAGAAAATAAACAGCAAATTAACCAATAATTAAAATAAGTGTTTGTTGCAGCTTAACATAAATAACAGTGCATTGCTTGTATACACTATAAAAGATCAGGATTGAATGCCTACTTTTTTTGCATTACTTAATATACTAATTAAAAGGAGAAAGAATTCAAATGTTTGCTACTTGGTCTGCCTGTGAGGCGGTAGGACAGCACATATTACGACTCAAGCTAGTAAATTAAGCTGATTCTACTGACTCCCGGTTCTTCCTACACTTGGCTTTTTACAAGAACAAAGTCTAGTTTGTCCGTGGTACTTGTCCCTCCTTTCATCCATTTTAGGAAGGCATTAGCTCTATTCATCAAGGGCATCGTAAGCGTTCATCAGGCGACTGATTATTCCTCCATTCCTGTCCTTCTCATTTGATTTCCATCAGTGAGGTCTTGTTCTCTCGCTCTCTCTGTCCCCCCTTAATTAGCCTCCAAGCAGACACAAAGAGAAAGTTGTGATAATGAAGCAAGGAGAAGAGAGCTTCCAATTTGGAGTACAGCTAACCCTTCAGAGAGGCCCTATTTCATTCCTAATTCATCCTCCCAGGCCACACTGGAAGTTTCCGTTCAACCACCTCCAAATGTACACAATTAACCAGTTAATCTGCAGCCACAAAAGGCCATGTTTAAAAAGGTTATTAAACTGGGGACACAATTCTGGAAGCAATTCATATATAGTACTGTACAGCATTTAGGGCTGATATATTTAGTTTAAAATCTAAAAATAAAACAATTAAAATCCCAAATATTCACAGATTCTTATGTGAAGATTTGATTATTTTCTCTGTCAGTGATTTACTCCGTCAACAAAAACTACGATGGAGATATTTGTTCAAACTATGCCAACGTGCAGAGTGCATGCTGAATTTAAGAAAAGGTAAGCTAAGGTAACAATACAGTTTGTGCTGAAGATGTAACATTAACATTACTCTCAGCCTGCAACCTTTTATGTTGCTATGTGAAGGAACGAGTCACTTCCAGGATTAATGTTGGTGGTCAACCATCTGTATCTTCCTCTAAAGATAAATATCACTACAGGACCCGATGTTATCGCCTTCCCATTTTAAGCTTAACCTGAACAATGAACAGTATTTGAGTGAACAAGTGAGTGATGAAGCAATCCACCTCCTGAATGCAAGGTGTTTTGGATAAAGGCGTCAGCTAAATGAATGTCATGTAACCGCTGCTCCACAGGAGAGAACAAATAGCTGCTAATGCTAAGCCAATGTTAGCAGTAATGGCAGTGTTTTATTCAAACAGCTAGAGTTTGTCTGGTGTCTCTGCACAGAAGACTGCTAGACAAACAGCAATGCAATTACTTAAATTTGACTAAAACTAAATCAATCTCAGGCGCTGAAATGAACACTGCTCTGTTTTATATATTTTTAAATTGAATACTATTTGTTTTTGGACTGTTGGTCAGACAAAACGTGCAGTGTGGACACTGCATGCTGGACTCAGATTAAGTGATACATCAATCAGAAAGGCAACAGATTAATTGATAATGAACATAATTGCCAGTTGAAGCCCTTATAGTTTCACACAAGAATCATGACATTCTGTTTTATGTCGGGTGATTGGAGGGTATGACTGAACTTTTATAAGCACTTGACGAAAATATAGTCTAGTCTATAGCCTATTATATCCTCTAAAAGGCTTTGATCGCTATTCAAGAATTTCCAATACTTCAGAACATCTTTCTCAGTTAGATTAAGCCTCCTACAAACATGCTGCATGGATCAGCCAGTGCACTTCCCTTCATTTAAAGCAGGCAGTGAATGGGTGATTGCAATCCCTTGGGGAGACAAACTGATAAGAGGATTGATTGACAGATCAGGGGGTGTTGCTACGGCATAATTTATCTCCCAGTGGCTGCTACGGAGTTCACATTGAGAGGAGATAATGTCATTTTGCGCCTAATAAGCTAATGGATCCTAAATCCATTTTTTAAAAGCGTGATATGAGCTGAACACCATTACCCTGATGGTGAGGCACAGGCTAGGGATGGAGAGAATGGCAGTGAATGTTATTTGAATTTAAATCCACTCTAACTTGTGGGGGACGGATTATCACGCAGGACTTGATAGATGCAGTATTGCCTCTACAGATAACTCTGACCCTGGTATTCAGCATTTCTCTAAGATGAATTACATTGTATTTGTTGGAATTAAGATACTAAATAGCCTAGTTGATTAGTGATAAAAGTATATTATTACCTCTGTCAAGGAAGAAAGTTTTTTGGTTTGATTTCTCTGTTTGGTAGCAGGATTATGGATAAAAACTATTGGCCCAATTTTCCTGAAACTTGGTTGAAGGGTGTATCAGAGATATATCCACATTCTGGCACAGGTGAAAAATAGTGCCCTGGCCTCTTTTCTTTTGTATTTTTTTTAAAGCCCCACTTGCAGTGATGGTGCCATTGAAAAATAGAGCACGGACATAGTTGAAGGAGAGGAGAATATCTATGTCGGGCTTCGACCGGCATTGTACAACCCGTTTGGCACGCTATGTCATGCGAAATCTCCCACATTCATGCACAAATGGCTTTTCCCCACCAAGCAAATGTTTTGATATAGATGTTGAGATATCTTCTTTTGTTACGTTTTTTTTTTTGGATTGAACACCTTTTGATACAGCCTTCTTCAGAAAGCAAACAGCTCCATTGTTTCAGTGTTGCTCATAGCCACCCTCCTGATGCCCACCATCATGATAATGTCTTTTTATAAAGCCCACTCTCACTCGTCTGTTTCAGTTTCACTCACCTGTTTATGTAATGACACTAGTGCGAATACAAAGGAAGTGGCTGGGTTTCCACTGACAGTATGTGAAATCCTAAAGGGCTCATAGAAGCACATGCGGAAACAAGTGTAGAAACAAATGGAAGACTTCTAAGATTAATGCAAAATCCAAATTAATTTGATAGAAGATTAAATTATAATAAACACACTCAGCCACCAATATCTATGATTTCATTTTCTGCATCAGGGGTTTTCAAATCTATTTAACCTCTCGAACATGCCATTTCATGCGATTTGTTGTTAACATTCTAAGCTTACATGTGCTGCATGTTTGCATGATTGTCCCTTTCTTATCTTAATTATTAGTGTTTATTTTGTGTTCCTCTCTTTGGTGTCGAGTGGGTGCTTTTGTGGTATGTCTTTTTTTCTCACCAAAGGTTTTTCAGTGTTTCTTATCCCTTCACCTCCATGTTTTATAGTTTTTTCGAGCAATGTGGTCAAAATAGCAAGGTTAATTAATACCATTTTGTAAAGCATTTAACCTTTAGCACACACAGCAACAGCATAACCTTTTATCAGAGTAAAAGCAGCATGTTACAAATCAGTGTGACGCTAATATTTGAACAGAAGCAAAATTGAGTTCAAAGGTATACAAAAAGTAGCCATAAACATTATGACAATTGCTGCATTTAATGATTTTTCTTTTTTAGTGCCACATGAGGGGGGTTTACAGTGGAGAAAGCCAAATAATGCATAGTGTTTTGTGTGTCTTTAGCTATTTAAAAGGCTGTTGGATATGTATTGGTTTTTTATATGGGCAGTCATCCAGCTTGTCTCTTTATTATGCAGAATAATTAGTTTCTGTATGTATAATTCCAGAGAAATTTGGCTCTCCATAATGAACACCGCCTAGTTGAATTAATACCATGTCCATTGCCATGAGTGTATATGGGCCTTGTATATTTTGTCTATTCAGTTATTAAAGAACTGTGACCACTGGATGTCCTGAGTGGCACATTTCACCATTGAAATATAAACTTGTTAGTCCTTGTTAGTAAAACAATGGCAGCCGGTGAGGCATAGACGAGGGATGGAGAGAATGGCAGTGAATGCAATTTGAGTTTTAATCTACTATAACATGTGGGGATGGATTATCACGCAGAAAGTGATGGATGCAGTATTGCTTTTGCCACTGGTATTCAGCATTACCCTAAGAGGAATTACATTTTATTTGCTGGAATTAAGGCTCTAAATAGCCTAATTGATTTTTTTTTTACACAGCACTCTGTTAGCCTTGCCATCACCAGACTAATCACAAATGCGTATTAGTCTGGGCTCTGTCAGTTAATTTGGGATTTCCAAGGGGCGTTATAAACGGTGCAGAGCAAAAGGCTTCTTGATGGACTGGGTAGACCTAAAACCAATCAGAGCCATGAAAGTTGACAACCAAGCAGCAACAAAACATCTGTGTTTACTCAGTGGAAAGAAACTTCCTCAAATTACAGCTAAACGGTAGACTTATGATGCACGTATTGTATAAACTGTTCTATAGGTTTAGTATTTCATTTGGTGAGAACTGTGCGAGGGTTGGGGAAATCAGGGGAGGTCATCACATGTTTGTGTTATATTGAAAAGGGGGCAGACAAATATAACAATTGTATACTTCTCATCTGCTCCTTTCAATTCATGTAAATGTTTAAATGTATGTAAATGTAATGTGTATTGAATTTATCATTGTGTGTACAATGTCATGAACAGGCATTTTCATGAAAGGAGCAAATAAATACAAATAGGCAATAGAGTAAAATAATACCATCGAGTCATATAGGATCAGCGTTGACTAGTTTGACAGTTGACTTTTGTGAGTTTGAAAAACATTGCTGAAACAAGCTGAAATTCAGTTCAATGTGCAGCATGCATTCATCCATTCATTCATCTCTTATGAACTAAAGGCTTTTGTTGAGGGGGTGGGGTTCATGGCACTGTAGGCATTTCAAATAAATAACAGCTAACAAGTCAACATCAAATGTGAAGTTTTGAACAGTGACTGCCTGACACATGCTGTTGGATAGGAAGCTGAACTTACCAATATTTCCACCTCAAGTCCGCAGTCAGTTGGATTTCTTAATTATTAATGGACACCAGAACCATGTTTTATGCTTCCTGTGATTATAAACTAATCAAGTTAATCTAATTTCCATATGTATTTTTGCAAATGTCAAGTTTCTTACTTAATATCTGATATGTATTTGTTATTTAAAAACGAATTAAATCAATAACTCCTTGTTTGTCATGCAGGAGGTCTGCTCGTTGGTGCAGGCCATCTCACGTTGGCTCAGTACTGAACCACATGAAGCCTAGGTAAGGATCCAATCAACCCACTTAACGTTAGACAAGATGAGCAAGTCGTCAGTCATCCTTGACTATATGCAATCGTTGTACTGAGCTATAGGAAAGTGGAGGGGGCAGCAGTATTGTTGATGTCCTCTCATAGGGGCAGACTCTTTAGGGTTGAGTAGGTTCATCTTTATAAGCTTCTCATAAAAATTCAGATCACAGACATACCGAGATGAATGGATGGAGCCTTTTCAAAGAGAAATGCCATTGAGATAGAATATTTTAGATTAGCGTTAGCTGGTTCAAACTTTAATCAAGTGTGACTTCTTTTTTTTTCTTCCGTCCTTGATGTAAAGTGGTGAGTCATAGAGTTGAAGGAAAAGCTGCGTTTGTTGAATTTAAAGCCATGACATATAACTACCATTTTAGTGGCTTTGACTTGTTATTAGCGGTTGCAATTACTTGAGTAACTGTAATCAGCATATTGTGCTTGCCCCCATGTGCTCACACACTATATAGCTGCAAGCGATTACTGGTCAAAACAGTGAGACTGATCATAATAGACTTGCTTCATGTTGGTATTATGCTGTAAATGAATTAGACTCATATGTAGGCCTACATTAATGCTATTTTCATGTTTGCAAATTACTCCATCAGCCAACACCACAAAGCAACAGACGGCAGATCCATGCTGTGCAGCTGAGCCACAGCTATAATAGGTTTTAGCCTAGCTAACATTAGTCAGCTAGCCGTAACTTAGCTAAGCTGCATGGATCTGGCATTTCTTGCTTCTAGCCAGACCAGCCCAGAGAGTCTGGATGAATTAGCTGACGTTATCCACTCAAGATCTATGCAGCTATGATTTTTATCAGCCCCGTGGCCGAAAGCCTGCAGACCCTCAGCCAACCTTAATACCAGCACTGGGAGTCTGATCCCGGATTTCCCCAAGTCCGACTCCTCACCGGACGGGACAACTGCAACCTTAGGTACATCTCCGGGCCGCCGCCGCAAATGCATAATGGAAGAACAGCATAGGTTCATTTTTTGATGTTAGCGGACTCCATTTTGCCATCATTGTTGGCTGAAGGTGAGCTGAGTTTTCGCAGAAAATGTGTGCCGAATCCTTTGCGTAGAGGTGTTTCGACAGATGGTTATAGACAACCGAGTCGGTGAAGGTCTCAATTTTTAATTTACGTAACTACCCGTTCACCCAATAGCAATAAAAAATTATTTACACATGTAAAACGTTATCTTGGGATCTTTTTAAATGAAGCCAGAGGAGGTAAAAGTTGTTGTTGAATGCTGCGGTAAAAAGGTGTTGTACACTATTAGAAGGAAATCTGCTATTTCTTTGAGACAGCACGAATGCTGAAATTAAAAAAAGAAAAACAGATTTTACAGTGGCTGACTGAGACGGTTTATCATCTTGACGTGGAAAAGTAAAACCATTGAAACAGTCACTCTTCAACTGCTACTTCATTCCATCATCTCCTGACTTTGAGCAAAGCTTTTAAGAATAAAATGTGTAGCTTTGAAAAAACCTGTGTAGATTTCATGAAGTCATGGATCAAGGGAAGCTGAAAACCTCTTCAAATAATCAGGAATGCCATTAGTGGAGAGGAAGAGAGTCACAATAGAGAGCAGGCAAGAGCTCACAGACCCTATTGTATAACCTCTTTGAGAAATTTAGTGTGAATAATATCGAAGGGAATTTGGGGTGGGTTGGAAGAGTAGTGATAATTTTACGCATGAGCGCCTTAAGGCCAGGACATTCACCAAAAGGAATAGATTTACTGTGCTAAAAACTGATTCAAATAAATCACTGTGGTCTAAAAGAGGTTTTATTTGGGTTTGAGAGATGGGGAATAAACTTTAATCAAAGTTTCACAAGTTGACTCAAACATAAAAGGTAAACTCTCTGTATTTATAAGTACATCTTTTTAATGATAACATAATGTATCTATAAAATTCTTTTAAGTCTAATTTATAGCATTAACTGCTTATTTTAATGGCAGAGGCACCAAAGGTTTCAAGGTTTGATTGTGTCTTCACGTCTAACCAGTCCATGATCAACCATCTTGAATCTGAATACAGATCATTTCCCAAAATATCCTGAACCGTGACGTGTTTTTGGAAGATAAATACCCAACATGATTTGCCTTTTAGGACATACCTGGAGTTACAATTTGCATGAACCATTATCTGCTGAGGATATGAATACATATAGAGATGCTTCAATGCTTTTAGCTTGATTGTGGTTTGTCCTTAAATAATGCCTGTGCACTTTCTAAGTACTATAAAAAGAGAGTATACAGAGAAAAAAAATGCTATTATGAGATGATTAGCCTAATGTTTTGAGTCGCCTTTTTCATTTCATTTTGATGGCCGGAGAATAATTTATTAGCTTTGCTCTGACTGAGTTTCATTTTTAAACACAGCTCTGGAAATTTATATTACTGAATATCTCCTTTAAGCTTCCGCAGAGGCTATAGAATAGAATAGAATGACTTTAATGATCCCAGACTGGGAAATTATTTTGTAACAGCAGTAGTGGGTCAGCAAATAAAAACTTTGTACATAACATAAATAGAATCCAATATATACATAGTGTATATATACAGTGCAATAAACAATAATAATATATACAACAAACCATGCAAAATATACTATAACAATAATAATATATACAAAACAAAACAACAAAAAAAACAGTAGAGAAAGGGAATGTTAGGATGCAGCGTCTGTATCTGGGCAACAGCGGAGTGGATGACGTCACAGGCCAGCGCTGCATCAGCTGAAGGAGGAACGTACACACCGATAATGATGGCAGACGTGAATTCCAGGGGCAAACAACAAGGCCTCATCCCCACAGTCAACAGTTCAATGTCCGGGGCACGGAGACGTTCTCCACGTGAATGTCCGGGACCACACCACCTCTCACTCACGTACAGTGCAACCCCTCCTCCTTGCTCCTTAAGCACAACTGCAGCTATATATTTATTTAGTTAGAAACATTTTTGTCCACAATGTAGAAAACTGTTTTGGACTCCACCCCACCACAAACAAAGTGAAAAGACAGTAGAAATAATCTGTAAAAACATTGTGAGAGCTTGTAGTTCAATCATATGGTTATTATGATTTGAATAATAATAATATAAAAATAATGAGAGTAACTAAACCCCCAAACCAGCTAAAAAAACTAATGTCTGTATGTAGTAGGGTTTTTGATGGATTCAGGCCCAAATCTTGACATTTTATTGCAAAGTATTTAAATTCTACATATGGTGTCATAAATATACGTAGCATCTGCCCTCTTCTGCTATTGCAATTTGGCTGTTGGCTGATCTGGTGACAGGTGAAGTACGCAATGACAGCACCCAACCCACTGACCCGAAAATAAAATAGATCAGGAAGCAAAATCAAAAGCAACAACGCTTGGTTTACCTTTTAAAACCAACTGTGGACTTCGCCATGGCAGGTAATGTTACCACCAAGAAGATCCATTTCTGTTGTACTTCTGTCGAAAAAGTCGTCCATGTTCTCCCGTGTTCTCCCTGCATCATTGTTGTGATTTTGACCAAGATTAACTGGAAGAAAAAGCCATATTCTGACCACTTGTTGGCAGAGCGTCACCTACTGCACCAGAGGTAGAGTTACTCTTGTCGTTCTTCCCTTTCTTCCTCGCTCATGTATATGGGGAGGGCTGGTCTTCACCTAACCGGGTGAGGACCATACCAAGGTGACTGCTGTGCATGTAAACACACTGACAGATGAGTCACTGGGTGTGTCTTAGCCCCTCTTCCGAGCCCTGCCACTGCTGGTACTTTTTCCAGAGGGGGCACTTCAGCCAAAACTCTGGGTTTTAAGTACTCTTTAACTGCGCTTGGGACAAATTATTTCTTGTCAACACTTTTGGTGCTTTGTGGCAGTCTAAAGCATTTTCCTGAGGGAAGCAATTCAAATTGTGGGATGGATCACTTGTTATGTCAAGAGCTTTCTCTTTGGTAGTCAGTACACGGCTGCTCCTAGTAACGGTTTCACTATTTACTGGCTGTTAATCACTCTTACACTGGATGAATAGGGCTGTGTGATAAAGCCACATGAGGTGGAATTGTATTGTGACAATATAATCATAAGGTGCCATTGTTGTACAAAATTCTATTTTAAAATAATCCTTATATAGAAAGTGCAAGTAAAAACATTTTTTTAAACAAACACATACCTGTTTCTGATATAATGCATAGCAGTTGGACACAGTTCATTGCGCTAAGCATGAATTTGATAATTTAATGTTTTAGAGAGATTTTTTGATGCCTTGATACAAAAAATATCTGAAAGCTGCTTTAGGCCTTATCAATATTGATATGTTGTATATCAAATGTTTGTCGTATATGTAGTCTATATCAAATGACTATGAGCATGTGAAACATACAGTATATAAAAATAGATTGCATGACATGTCTCTGAAAGTGATGCAAACCTATCTTCATCACCCCCACTGTGGGTGGTTGCAGTGTAAGTCACAAACCCCACCCACTCCATGAAGACGTATGGGACATGGGCCAAACGTACAAAGACACACATCAAATACATTTTGTCCCCAAAATGGTTTCCATCATTTTAGGTAGTTCCTATCACACTGTTTGTTCAAGTGTTCATTTTCCCGATATGTTTGGTTTTAATTATTTACATGATGCTACAAGGGGGTTGATGAGGTGATTGACAGCTGTGATTGACACATGATTGGTTGGGCGGGTGTATGTGCAGGATATTCTTAGCGCCCGATCACTACTGCAGAGACTCTGGTAGCAAAATTACAAGATGGCAATGTCGCTTATCCAGGATATTTTTTACTTCACTTCAGTACAGTGGGAGGAACACACAGCGTCCCAGTTACTGGTTCCCTATGACGGACAAAACAACCAAAACCAGTGATATTTTAAACCCACTGGGGATACATATAGAAAACATTTTGGCTCGAGAATTACTTTAATGTAATAACAACAACTAGTTAAGATAACTGGTGACCTACAGGGGCATTTGTGTAATTGGCTGCAAAGTAATTACATATATCATTGGGGAGTGAGAATGCTGTGTAAACCTTGATGCAAAACAAACAGCGATAAGGTGTCTCTCACACACACACACAGATACACAGACACACACACACACACACACACACACACACACACACACACACACACACACACACACACACACACACACACACACACACACACACACACACACACACACACACACACACACACACACACACACACAGTTTGTAGTTATTGGTCCAAGTGGGGAGAATAATGTTTGTAATTACCTCATCTGTGATGCCAAGTATTATAATTTATCATTATAATAAAGAGAAAAAAACTATTTGGCTGTAGTCCAAGTTTCTTCATAGGCCTAACTAAGAAACATTTTCGACTCGTGGAAATAGTTTTTCCAACGACTTGATACTGGACAGTCGAGTCATTTCATCTCTCCTCAGGTATTTCTCTTACGGCCTTCACTGTAATTCACTGTCAGTTCTATTTATCTTTAAAAGCAATAGCATTGCGCAAACTCATAATATGTGAAATAACATAACCGTCCTCACTATAAAGGAAACTACCATGCCACTCACAAGCCATTCATTTGCTGCAGCTGCTATTCATAAACTTTCACTTTTCACCGAAGTCACTTGATGACTTTGAAGGCCTCTTGACTTTCCTCCCTGGCGGAGAGTGTTCTCCGAGTGCCAAACGCATATATTTTGCTGTCAAAGTCTCTGCTGACAGAATTGATTTATATCACAGATTTTTCTTTTTTGAAATCACAATGGTAAGTTACGCCTACATGATTAATAACTGGCGACAAATATTTACAGCAAGTGTATAATGACCTAGCAGTTCTCTTATGCAGTACTGTTACATCGACGTGGTTGATATTATCTGCAATTTTTGCCGATAAATGGTCCCTAAGTACTAACTATCTTATAAAAAGAAATGGAAGAGACATGTTTTAGGTAGTTTATGAACAATGTTGTAGCAACTGTTATATAATTTGTTCACTAAGGGACACATTTTAAAGTAATTTCCCATTTAGTACACATCTTAATCAAAATTCTTTAAAAATCAGATTTAAAGGATCCTTATACACATATATCACATTATTACATGTTACATATTTACAGTATAATGTGCCATTAGATCGGACGATATATCATTATCTGTTATTTTCTCATTATCTATAGCGGTATCAGCCTCAAAAATCCATAACTGCTGTGGCTTTAATATAATATGATTAAATGGCACAGACAATATCTCAAGCAATACAGCAGGTGATGGATCGCAAATAGATTACCGTGGTTATATGGTAATTGTTTATTTCAGGACTTAAGTAACACATTGCTGCACATCTGGCTTGGTACCACAACTACAACTACAACTCTATTCAAATCCTGTAATAATGATATCAGCAAATGCCTTTGTCATAAAGCAAATTTCTTAACAAAGTTACTATGTGCTTTACAGGAAATAAGCACTCAATGCAAGTGAGAAAAAATAAATGCAAATGCATACAATGGTTAATAGACCTGTTTATATTCCTCCTTTTTAGTCTTTTGACCACTCAAAGTGCTTTTTTTCACTACTTGTCGCATTCACCTATTCACAGACATTCACACACTGAGGCTACCTGCCCATCGTCTAATCGAAATATTCAAACCACATTCACACCCGTGCGCAGCCCTGGAAGTAATTTTGGATTCAGTGTCTTGCCCAAGGACACTTTGACATGCGGACAAGAAGAGCCTGGGATAGAACTGCCGATCTTCCAAATGGAGGATGACCCGCTCTTCCACAGAGCCAGAGCCGCCAATTAAATCATAAAAGGACATGAAGTGAGTTATGACTTCCTAACATTAATAATCTAGGAGCTGTATGGAAGTATTACAGTGGAATATGTTTGCTAAAATGAATTAATCAAGACACAATACATTTTTTACACAGTGCATTTATTGGCACCATTGTACATTAATATTCACATAAAATCCAATCAAACTTTATTAATTTTTAAATACCCTTGTCATGATACAGGTTGTGTGTCATCCTGAAACTCCAGAAGACAGAGTATATATATATTATTTACATATATATAATTTACATATATAAACACACACACACACGTATATATGTATGTATATATGTATGTATGTATATATATGTATATATGTATGTGTGTATATATATATGTATGTATATATATATGTATGTATACATGTATGTATGTATATATGTATATATGTATATATACAGTATATATGTTTATATATATGTATATATGTATATATATATGTGTGTATATATATATATATATATGTGTATATATATATAATGTGTTTGTAAATAATCAATTTAGAGGCGAATTATCAATCATCTCAGACAAACGCATGGTTCTATAATAAACTTATTTTGGAGGAATACAGCTTATTTGGTTGCATCTCAATTAATGTATGAAGTAAATGTGGATTAACATTTCTTAACTGATGATCATAGTGACTTGATTATATGTGAGTGGTGAGCAACAGAAGTTCATGATGCATCCTGCATTAATTCAGGCATTCAATTATCACGGATCATGCATTAGTTATGCATTACTTAAGCATATGATTTGTATGGAGTTGCATTTGTGCCACATTTGTGAAGGAGCCATGTGAGATTTTGAACACAGAAAAATATAGTTTGCGAGCAAATACATTATATTTTGAAGAGAAATTATACAAAACATTTAATTTTAGCAAGTAAAAATATATTCTGTGCTCAATAAATGTATTTGGATGTTTGCTATTATTCATTTTAATGTGCAATATTCACCCCTCTCACTCAGTTTCACTCACATACACTCCCTCAAACTCTTGCTTGCTGCACTGCAGACTGCTGCGTGCACGCTCTCAATCTCTATCTTCTGTGTGCGCTCAACTTTGCCTTTACACTTGCTCAGCTTGGCACAGTGTTACAAATGTGCCACAATATCAACCTCTCGGAGACTTGGAGAAGCTCAATTCAGATTGGCTGCTTTGTCTCCAATCACATCATTAGTATAATTTTTTACAGCGTACATCCCGGAAGCATCAAGATACACAGAGATATAATGTTAAACAAGCAACGTGACACAACAGCAAGCACTATAATACACTGTGTCAATAGTGTATCCTTGATTCCTCTTGAGTGCTTTTGTTTTGAAGGGGACAGAATGGAAGTGTCGGCGATGTGAGCGCGTCTGGTCTGCACACCGTCCTGTTCAGTGAATGGAGTTTCTGTATCTTTATTTCCTATTCTACCCAGTAGTACAGGCGACTCTAACCCTCGGTACAATAGTAAATCCGCCTGTAGTCGAACAACTCCACTCTGGTCTGTTGATTTTTCTTAATTCTTCCGGGATCTACGCTCTAATACTTCTGCTAGCAATCTGAATTGAGCTTCTCCAAGTCTATCTGTAACACTGTGCCAAGCTGAGCAAGTGTGAAGGCAAAGTTGAGCGCGCACAGAAGATAGAGATTGAGAGCGTGCGTGCAGCGGTCTGCAGTGCAGCAAGCAAGAGTTTGAGGGAGTGTATGTGAGTGAAACTGAGTGAGAGGGCTGAATATTGCACGTTTAAATGAATAATAGCAAACAAGCAAATGCATTTATTGAGCACAGCATATATTTTTGCTCGTTAAAATGAAATTGTTTTGCTCATGTATAATTTCTCTTCAAAATATAATTCACGTGTTGCTAAATATATTTTTCTGTGCTCAAAATCTCCCATTGCTCCTTCACAAATGTGGCACACGTAGCTTTGTTTCCTCATTGTACAGCGTTCTCGACTGCGGTGTACTTGATGGCGTGCTCTCACATCAGGCTGGGAAAAGGAGAGCCACAACACTGCCCTTTTTGCTGCTTTCTTGCACTCTGCTAGTTAAAACTAAATGCTTTTTTTTGAGGCCAGAAACAAGCCAATTAGCAGTTGTCTCGAATGCAATCCTAAAACGCACACACGCACACATAAGCATTTTTTAATACGTAGTAATTAAGTAGAAAACGCTCAATGCATGTGAGAGAAATGTCACATGCCGTTTCAAACGTCATCATTATGATCACACTCATTACACAGTAATAGATTTGTCTCATGCATAATACAAAGTAAACATATATATAAAGCCATCAGCAGTCTCATAGATCAGTCAAATTGATTCATGGTAATGTTCAGTGGCCATGAAGCTGAAATCTCCAAATGTTCTATGCCTATAGGTCATAACAAATTAGATATGCTGTCATTCACACAGAAAACTTTATTTTCAGCTTTTCCCTCTGGAAAAAATATCATGCTGTAATTAATTGTGCTCCCAAGCCAGTGCCCCTTGTCTTTACTGGAGAGCACAGTGGTAGAATGAGAGAGATGCACTGGGTGGCAGACTCTTCATTAGAGTAGATCCTTCATTAGATTGTATGCTTTAATTTCCTCTATTGAAACAAGAGTAGACAGCATCAGTTTCTTATCCACACGAGCAGAATTGCATTGTATTTATAGACATTAGCGTACGTTTTAATAAAACAGATGATTACATGCATAATAGAAGCCCGTGTTAGAAAGCGAGATGCTCGAGAGAGGAAGGATGTTTCATAAGCCCGAGGAGTGGAGATTCTGTTGAATCTGAATCCGCACCTCCGTTTACTGATATCCATCACGGCAATCTTGTGTGGTTGGTTGCTACTGCACTGCTTTTTGTTATTCACGCATGATCATCCAGTTTTGGCAAGATATTTGCAACGGGAGATGTGAATAAATGTGATTTTTCCATAGTAATAAATGGAGTCAGAAAAGTGTTTCCGAAGGCTTAATATTTTCGCTTTTACAAAGAAAACTTGAAAATGGACAGGAGGTAAGTGAAATTGTGGTTCGATGTTACAACAAAGGTTTGAAAGACGTGAGGAGAAGTAAACACTTGCCATTGTTTTTCTGTAAATGCTCATTTACTCCTCAATTTGTTTAATTTACCAAATTGGTAAAAATAGAGACTCTACCTAAATCCTAATTACTGTCGAGAATGACTACTGACATTCTGCCTCGGCAGACATCACAAAATGTTCCGAGGCCAGATAAGAAATCTCTATTTCTATTTTTTCCACCCTCCTTGTGGAGCACTTCTGGTTTAAAGTTTTTAAAGGTTATTGTGTATTTTTTGATTCAGTTCTGTTTTGCGGACTGCGGCTGTGAATTTATGTTATTTTGTGCTCTTTCACTTCTCTTTTCATATCATTTCTTTCATGGACTCTGGACTCATGGACATTTTTAAGAATCCATTCTTGTCTCTAAAAATACTGGATGGCCTGGTGTTCTCAAGTAATGTTTCTGCATTTATCTTCTAAATGTACCCTTTACCACACAGTGGAGTTTAATCGTTTAATCCCACAGTACCTATAGAATTTTAGAAATATTACATACTAAAATTGTTGTCATTGCAAGTACGGTTTCTCCATTTATGTTCAGGAACACATTCGTGGGGAGGGTAATGTAATGGTAGCTGTAGTAATGTATGTTGGTGTGTTCTACGCCTTCGTTATCTGAAAAGCTAAATTATTTGTACATTATAATGGATCTTCTTGCATTCTCAGGGTCCTCCACCTCCACTCAAGGGTACTGAGTTGCACAACAAGCTGTCATCACTTATCTCACTATAATGCCTCCCAAAAGGGGTGTTGATTATCCATTAGCAAAGCTGCACTTGCTATTGCCCCTTCACTTATTGTATGCATGTAAAAGGGAGAATCAGACCTTATAGACTCTGACTGATGTTATCCCTAACACGTTGAGATATCTGTGGCATCCAGGAGGTATTTTGTGATGAAGTGTTTTATTTAAATTTGTAAGTTAATTTTGTGGTACACCCACTTCCCCTCGACCTGGCTGATACACTTCTACTTTGGTTTGTGATTTCCTTCGTCACCTAAAATGACTGAACAACCCAGAAAGAGAGGGGGGCCATGAACTTATTACTTTCGATCAAAGGTGGGCGTAATGGAATATAAAAGTCTCACCAATGAGTTCTTGAACACTGGGGCAAGTCTGTGATTATTGCTGAGCCCCTTACTAAAATGTTGAGTGGCTGCATTGCATTATGGTCTACTGAAGCCGCTGTCAGTGGAGAAATTGGTCTCTGCCTGTGTGGCCCAATATGGCAGCTATACAAAGAAAGCCCCTTTCTGATCGACCTTGGAACTTAACATGACATCAGCTATGTGCATTTTATTATATTTTGTTTGGATTTTAACATGTGCTGCCACTTGTCAACAACAGATCCAGAAATAACTACATATTCAAGTTTGACCTGACGCTGATGCCATTCAGCATTCTACTAGTGATGCCCTATTTACTGTGCACACATGCTATAGATATTTTTTCTTCCTCCCTTTTGATAGAAAATGAGCAGGCTCCCGCTTCACTGCCACTACACAAAAGCAGTATTTGGCGTTCATATTTTGTCTCCTTTGCACTCACAGCTCAGTGAAAAGAAAAGTGATACCCGTGGGGTTGCTTATAGCTCATTTCTTGGTCTTGTCTCACGTTCACTGCACACAATTCCATTAAACTGTGAGGTCTCTCTAAAAAGCGAGCATGCTCCCTCATGTGCAATGCAAACAAATGCACCCTCAATACACACACACGCACACAGGCACACACATACACACACACACACGCACACACGCACACACACCCTACAGGCTTCCTTTCCTAGAGAGGGAGCACTCACTTAGCGTAGCAGTAGAGTGCAAAAATTGGAAACTCAGCAAGTGGTGGGAAACTCTTGGTATGGAATGAGAGGACGTTTGATGTTAACAGAAAACTCAGTGGGCACTGTGCAGACACTTTGCTGTTAAGACTGATTGGCACTCTAGAGATTGCATCAAATTAGATTCAATTTTGGGGCAGATGGTTCCCATAGCATTTACCCAGTGTGTATTTTGGTAACTGTGTTTTTGTCTGTGTCTATAAAGGAGGTTTGATACACTTACACTTGTGCATGTGTGTGTATTTCGGGCCTGTGTGTGTGTAACATGATTAATAATAAGAGTGAAAAAATTCAATTTCCCCGTTGTGGGATAAATAAAGTAATTCTTCTTCTTCTTAACCTCTTCAGTTCTGCTGGACCCACCTCTGGGTGGTCTACATTAAATGTAAAATGACATGTTGCAAGGCCAGTCATTGTTCATATGCATTATTGGGTGTAGCCTATGAGAGCAGTGAAATTGATTATTGAGTTAGAAGCAGATCACTTGTTTTCTGTCTGAGGAATTCATTTAAAATATACTGAATAGATTATTCAATAATGAAAAAAACACTTCTGTGGGTTCAGTGTACTGTCTCTCACAAAGGCTCTTAGAAATATCCAACAAACATTAATTTCATGTGCATTGCATCCATTTACAAAAAAGCTTTTGACTAATATCCGGTTATAACAAAGGTTTATTGTACCATTTCAGTCTCACCGTCAGAACCTTCATACACATGCGACAGAGTGATAAGAACTATTCTGTGATGTTTCCTGTAAATGTTATATTACTAATCGGCCCATACAGAAAAAAAGTTATTTCACAATAAAAAAAAGCCCTTTTTGAATCTTAATATAGTCTGACCCACACTGGATTTTTTTAAAGGCTGGAACAGATATCGGTAATTGTGAGTTTCTAAATCTGATGGTGGTACAACTGTTTCCCAAAAAGTTGCTGTGTAAAATCTAAACCCCTGATTAATTGATCATGGCACAAAGACAAGGCATTAAAGGAAACTGCAAAAATTCATTGTTTTTTGAAAATGCTATGCCCATTTTGACTTTGATGCCAGCAGCATGTTTCAAAAAAGTTAATGTTGAATAATATATACAGGTTTTGGAGCAATTTATGCTGTAGACAACGACTTTTTCAGGGAAGGCCTTGCTTATGTCAGTAAGACAAAGCGAGAGCACGTGGCAGCATTGGTCTCCTCAGTCCCAAATGCTTTCACAATGTAAGCATTTCCCAACATGTTTGTCCAAATGTGTTGCTTGCATCAATTTCTAAATGTAGATATCATTTCCAAGAACAATTACATGCTTATGTTTCAACATTTGAAAAGATGTATTTGTGCTATTCACAATGAAATCTCCCTATAGGTTGAATTGTATGCCGGGCTGTAGAACCATTTTTATATTTCTGCATGTTAAGTCAACTTGCTGTTCACTAGCTAAAACCAGTAATATTTTGGAATTACTGTAGTTAACGGAAAGTGCACCAATTTGCCTCTATTTCGCTAAAATAAGTGACAAATTTTGTTTTTTTTCTGCAGGAAACTTCTTGAAAAACATCAGGAATTATGCTTTTTCTAAGTGTAAACTCATAAACCTTAATACTTTTTTATAAGTATTGAAAGCTGGCATTGAGTGTGTGGTCATATTCACAATCTTGTTTACTTATTCTGTGATCAGATACTGTAGTTTCTGATTTTGTCATTTTCGCAACAGTTCAGTTTATATCCTTCAAAGAAAGGTACTGAAACAGTGGTATGTGTATTGAAACTAAAATTTTACACTGACAGTAGAATTATCAAATCATTTCAAACCCTACCCAGCCCTACTCATTATGATATTAACTGTCATCTGGCAAGCACAAGCTGGCATTGTCATACAGCTTGTCCCCCTCATTGCAGCAGCTACTGGCTCTGCAGCTATGAGTCAGCAGGCTCAAACGGCTGCTAGGCAGTCATATGGTGATGTGGTTTGCTAGTGCAGATTTAGGAGAGCAGCTGTGTGTTAGACACTGCAGTTGACTCACACTTTTCGGGGGTGTAGTTGGACAAAGATGTTTAGTTTTAAAATTGGTTTAACAGAAATCAGGCCCAAACCCACATGGATGTTGGTGGATTATGTTTTAAGTGAGTCCAACCGGTTTACCATTCGATAGGCTTGGAATTTTATGTTTTTTTACCTCCTATATACACTTGTCTTCACACGTTTTACTTTCACAACTCTGCAATACCGTAAGCAGGTTTTGCACTGTCAATGTTTAACAAAAGCAATGGATGTTGTCACTGCCAACATTTGAGTGCTGCAGGAATAGTGTTCGGAAACCTGGCAGTTAGCAATTTTTGCACTTCAGGCTCCCTAGTCTCAAAGTTTTGTTGTGTTGTTGTTTTTGGTTCAATGCCTGAAATAAGGTCTTTGGTTAACACAACATTTTCACATTTTGTTCTACGACATATAACAAATCAGTGAATACCTCAGAAAAAATTTAGACTATACATGCAAAACACACAAGATTATTTGGAACCCAGTGGTGGTGACTAGGGCTGAGTTTATGTAAATTCCCCTACTGACTATTTTGCTTTAAGAAAAACAACAATATACGGTGTTATCGTCCAAAAAGCTGACAAGAGAGAGACTGGATACGCATATAATGTACTAAATCTGCTTTTTATTTATTTTTAAATTAATTTAGTCAGTGTACTAAATCTGCTTTTTATTTATTTTTTAAATTAATTTAGTCAATGTACTAAATCTTCTTTTTATTTATTTTTAAATTAATTAAGTCAATGTACTAAATCTGCTTTTTATTTATTTTTAAATTAATTAAGTCAATGTACTAAATCTGCTTTTTATTTATTTTTAAATCAATTAAGTCAATGTACTAAATCTTCTTTTTATTTATTTTTAAATTAATTAAGTCAATGTACTAAATCTACTTTTTATTTTAAATTAATTAAGTCAATGTACTATATCTGCTTTTCTATTTATTTATAAATGAATTCGTCAGTGTACTTTATCTACTCTGTAAAGTGTCCTGAGATAACTTACATTATGATTTGGCACTATAAATAAAATTTAATTTAATTTAATTGAATTGAATATTGCAATACCCTTAAGAGTCCACAAAGTGTCCACAATGTATAGGCAGTAACCGTTATTTTACACAAGGTCATGCAGAAATCAATAAATCAGATCAATCAACATTGATGTATGGAATAAGGATAACACAGGCCTACATTCTGAGTTGGTAAATTTACTGCTTATCAGACCACAGCTAGGGATTGCACCTTTCCACTACTACTACTTATCCAGTGTGGCATGAAAACACGGTAAAAAGCAAGCCAACTAAATGGCTAGTTAGCCGGCTTGCTAATTGCACCATACTGCAATGCTACATTGTCACTTATCATTCCCACACTGTGATAAGTGTGTGTGACTGAAGCATTAGGTTGTGACCACCATAATTATCATTTTCATATTCTACCACCTTAGCTGTGCTTGTTTCTACTAATGTGCTGTATTAACTGCCATAACATGTAAGTCATATTCACATTACTATAGGTATTATTATAGTTACTGTTTTTGGTTGCTTGCATCTCTGGAAGTGTGTCTGTCTTTCTGTCTTTGTGTCTGTCTCTCTCTGTCCATCTGTCCGTCTTTTCTCTCTTTCTCTCTCCTTTTCTTCCTCCCCAACCGGTGCAGACAGATGTCCGTCCTCCACAGAGCTGGGTCTGTCTGATGTTCCTGTCTGTTATAGGGAAGGTTTTCGTTGCCACCGTACTCTACAGGGGAATTGCTGGGTCTGTGTAAATCATAAATAAGTCACAGAGTGTGGTCTTTACCTACTCTGTAAAGTGTCATAAGATAACTTTTGTAATGATTTGGCACTGTAAATAAAATTTAATTGAATTCCATTTTTCTCATTTAGCGGCTGGCTAACCGCAGTGGGTGTAGTTCTCACTCCACAAACTCCTTAATGAACAACAAAGGCAAAACAGCCTCACCGATTTGTTTTAATGTAATATTATATGATGTAGCTCAGCTAAAAACAGCAAATCTGTTAGCATGTGAGCGTGTCATTCACTACCAAGCTGGTTAAACTCGTAGTCTACGGACAACGTTATCTTCAATTCACTTGTTCAACTGACTTTTAGTTTAGATAACAGACAGCGTTCTGTTATCGTGGACATCTGAGGACCATTATCGTGGCTCACAAATATCATGTTGAACAGTAATCTCGTCATATTGCCCATACCTAGTGGTTACATTGTCATACTAACTACTACAAAACTCATAAACACGGTGTTCTTTTGTCATTATTTTGCTGAACAAAACATGTAAGTATCATTTACTTGTTTGCCACAGAGTTAATTTTCTGCCATAATCCAAAATGCTTTTTATTTCGGGGCGGCCTTAAAAAAAAATTAAAATCCTTGCAGCACTCTATAACCTTAAAGGTGTGTCATCATATCTCAAATCTTCCTGTCTGTGAGGATAAAGGAAATTCTCCCGGTGTTAATTTCATCTTCTCTGTGTCTGTTTTCCAGTGTTGATGTGCATAATCAAATTGAGAAGCACGAAAATGTCACAGAACGTGCTGGCAGGGGCTGAAGGTAGAGGAGAGATGTGCACATCACCTTGTTACACGCTCAGTGATTTAGAAAAAAAGACCCAGAATCAATATAAAATGTGATTTAATCCTGAGAAAAGTCAGCGAGATGGACCTGGCATGAACCCACCAGGTCAGGTCTCACTGAAAAAACCTTGGAGAAGTGAATCGATAAAAAAAACACCACGAAAGGCTTTGAGATGAGCTCTTACTCCCTAACTGTTACAGGGAAGCAGCCCCGGTGGCTCAAAGGAAAGGGCTATGCCTGTGCTGGGAACTACTGGGTGTAGACTCAGCATGTCTTCCCTGCATAAAGAAATGCTTCAAACACAGTTTCCCCGGGCCGCACACAGTGATAATGCATTCGAGTTTCAAGTACAGAGAGAGAGAGCAAATATTTTTTAATGAAGAAATCTGTCTGAGATTTCTGAATCCCTTGAATGCGTTTCAAGAATTAAAGCCGTTGGTGTTGATAGCCACTACTTCATGTTTACTTTTTTGAAAAAAAGCTTTGAAAGCTTTGAAATTGTGATAAAGCTGACCTTTTAGACTCTGTGATGGTAACTTCAGTGGGTGGCCACCACTGTAGTTATGCATTGGCATCTTGACAACACAAGTTTTTTTCCCCCTAATTTCGGCACATCATACCTCTCCTATTTAGTTAAACGACTGCTATTTATACAGTCAATTTACCTCCTGGCTGTCTTTGAATTTTTTTTTTTAAAAAGAGGACATTATCTACGTGTGAAACCCTACTGCTAGTCTGCGCGCTGTGTGTGTGCTTGGTAATTGCTCATTGCAAAGTGTGGGTTCAACAAATATAACATAAAAAATATAGTGCATGAGAGACAGCTGAGGTTGCCGAGCATTTAAAACCTACTGTGTTAAGTCTTGCAGTTCGGCAGCTCCGGAGGTTGTGGCGTGTAACTGTTCAGTAGTTTTTGTCTACAATTTCTAGAAAGTACTCCCCTGTTGCTCAAGTGATAATGGTGATCTTTTTTTATCTTTACAGTCAGTGCTACTGTGGCCACAGACAGCCTCTGCAATGCAATATTATATCTATAATCCAACATGTACTGCATGGTGTATGTATTTTCCTGATTGGCATATTATTTCAAATACATGAAACGCATCACATGTAAAGAACAATTCCATCGGTTGTTTCCAAGCTCCCCAAACAAGTTGATTTAGATTGATATCTATGAAAATGTTACATTAAGAATCTTTAAGGCCGCTATAAATAATATGTTTGTATTATCAGTGGATCAAATTGCAATGTGTAATGTGAAGGGGGTCACTTGTGGTAACACATCCACAGATAATTATCACCTGACTGCAGTTCTTCTCACCTATGGTGTTTGGTGGCAGACAAATCCCCCTGTACTCTAGCAGCACCAAATAGCCGACAGACAGAGTTAGCTAATAGCTGGTGAGCATTTGGCAGCCAAAGAGCCTTTCATTTCCATCAGGATTTGATGAAAAGCAAAACAGAGATAACAGATGAGTGAATATTGCACTTCAATTCATTCGATGGCTGGAAAAATGACTCTAAATGAAAGCTAATTTTGTTTTTTGTCTGCTGAATGTGTTAATAAATCTGTGTTTCTTTAAGTCTGCCCTTTCGGCTTTACCAGGCGATGGATACTATGTCAGTGTTGTCTTTACATGTTATATATATGTTTCTTGAGGTCGTTCGGGCATCAAGTAAGGATGCCCCCTGGGCGCCTCCCTAGGGAGGTGTTCCAGGCACGTCCAGCTGGGAGGAGGCCTCGGGGAAGACCCAGGACTAGGTGGAGAGATCTCCACACTGGCCTGGGAACGCCTTGGGATCCCCCAGTTAGAGCTGGTTAATGTGGCCCGGGAAAGGGAAGTTTGGGGTCCCCTGCTAAAGCTGCTGCCCCCGCGACCCCATCCCGGATAAGCGGATGAAGATGAGATGAGATGATGTTTCTGCTGTCCCCAAGTGGCCAAAAACAATTAAGAATGCAAACCTTTCTAATAATAATCTAACTGCTATGGGAATGACAGATTAAAGCATGAAGAAATTACTCAAACGTGTTACTTATTACTAGTGTTCTACCATTTTCATGTAAATGAGAACTGTCCTCCTTAATAAAACTTTAGACATCGTTTCATCTCCGTGGATTTGGAAGTATGCAGAAAATGTAAGATCCGTGTAGGAAAAAAAGAACATCTTCATTGTTTGTTACATACATATACAAAGTACATGACACTGTTATCTAAGAGTCCATAAAGTTAAATAGTCCTAAGGAGGTTATAGATAGACTGAGGACACAGAGGACAACCTATCTCTGAGATAAGACACATAAACCAATTAACAGCTGTTTCTGCAATTTCCACAAAATCTCTAATACAATTAAGAATGAGTGATAACGGCGCCAAGGGCTTCACTTCTGGTAGGACTATAACATATATTCACCAGAATCCTCAAACTCCTTTTTTTTTTTTAAAAGATTGTTGTTTGGCAGTTTTTCAAGCCTTTATATTATATAGGACAGACGGGAAATGGGTTGATAGAGGGGGAGACGTGCAGCAAAGAGCCGCAGGTCAGAAACCGCGGATGCTGCCTTAAGGACCTTCAGCTTCTTTACGTGGGGCGACTGCTCTAAACACTGTGCCACCGGCAGCCCCAACTCAAAGGTCCTTCGTGACTACATAAAAATGGAAAGCAGTTTCTAAGGTGTGTTAAGTTTAGTATTCAGGGGGAGCTATTTAGTCAAGTTGAATTTAACCCTTAAACAGGCAGCGGAGATACCTGTTTAAGGTATCCACCAGGAGATACACACTCTTTAACATCCTGTAGGGAGTGTGCTGGGAGGTTTTCACTAATCAAGTTAGCATTTGTCAAAAGTCTTGTCTGGTATTAGCATCTAGATCACATGATTTGGTTCAGGCTATCTTCCATCGTTTCGTCAGCCTGATCAGAAAATATCATGGCCGCCAGTGATGGACAACCTGCTTCCTTGGGGGTAAGTAATCATGTATTAGTCTTACTTATTTTCAATAAAACAACAATATCAATTACTAAAATTAATTAGGACATTTGTCTTAACATTCTGATGAAGAAAAAAAATGAAATTAACATGTTAACATGGTTAACATGAAATAAACGACCATAATCTGACTGAGTGTACCGTTCAGCTATTCATTCAAATGGATGTTTTAATACTCAGTTATGTTTAAAAAATTAATGCAATGGTAGATATATCCTAAATTAAAGAAATAAACACAGTTTAATAACAAATTATGTATTTTAACAATATATTAAAAGATTAAAAGGAGTTCAATGCTTCCTCCTTGCCTTACGGTCGGATATGCTTGCTGAAAAAGAGTGTGTGGCTTCACTGCCATCCACTTTAGATGATGTGGAAGACTGTGATGGCTCATAGACATCAAATCAAAAAACTTTGTGCGTTTTGGTGAAGTCAGTTGACACATGACACATGATGATGTATTATCTAGACATCCAGCAGTTTAGCTTTTTGCTTTATGAGAAACTTCATGCTGAGAAATCGGCACTGCTCCGTCAAATCAGCCTTTAAAATTATTTTCTTTGAAATAACATCTCTGCTGGATATTTTTATGAAAAAAATGTCTTGCATTATGCAAAAATACTATGTTTGACACTCGGGCTGCATGCAGAATATGAGGAGAGTATGCAATTTGCAATAACGTTGAATACTGCGATAGAGATATTAGTTATTAGTAAAACAGTGTTCTCAGTTCTGCCTTTCTGCTGTTTCAGTAGCCCACACTAAAATACAAGTTGCTTGTTGAAATAAAAAATTAAAATGATTCCTTTCCCAAAATCTTTTTATTGATCAAATTGAACGTTGTACTGAACACAAAATGAACCAATAAAATAAAAAAAACATGATACTGATACTCTCTCTACTGATAATCTCCTTCAACCAACTTAAAAAATACAACTGCAATATTCGGGTCTCCCACAGTGTTGTTATTGCATAACTTGACATTGTGATGATGAAAATACTAAAACAAATATCGCACAGCCCGATCTGACACAAAATAATCTCGTCCCCAACTGCATCACAGACAGTAAGTCCGAACCTGAAACGTCATATCGCCACTTGCCAAGAGTGTATGCAGAGTCAGTAAACTTATGTACAATTTGCAAAACTTTTTGTTGGGTATGTGGCCCCTTTCTGTTGCAGAATACACATAAACATTCCTGGGTTATAATTTTTCCCTCTAGCTCCACAATGCCTCATCTAGACACTACAGATTATGATCCAATCATCCACCCAATTTAAGAGTCACTATATATGCATATAGCTGCATCTTGACTCGAAGCACATTAAGCTACACAAGCTCAAAGAGATGCAACTTGAACAGCGCGTGACTGCATGAAAATGAATCATGATGACAGTAAATAAGTCAGACTGAAATGACTAACAACACTACAGACACATTCATCATGACATGTCACTGTACACTGAAGTATGTTGCATCTTTACTACTTCTTTCCTCTTGAAATGCACATGTACAATGTGTGTGCATGTGCAGCGAGTGAGAGAAAGCAGTGTAAAGAAAACAGGGTATCCCCAGGGACAGTGTTACTCCTGGTGGAGCGACCTGTCTTAAATAAATCATTCCATTTCCATGCCCATATTCCCTATCTTCCTTTAATCCAGTGTGGGAGAGAGTGGAGAAAGATAGGGGAATAAGCTGTTTGCCTCCCTCTTCTGCCTGTGTGTCGCTTTAAGCCTTTGGTAACTTGAGTTCCCAAACTTTCTTTTTTTTGTTGACCCACTTAAATGCAACTGTAAACCCACAAAACTAGGTTGTACAGTAGAGGGGGAAACAATTTCGAATGAATTTTCTGTCAGTAAACAGGGTTGTTTTTATTGCTGTGTGGATTCGAGCTGCAAGCTGAGCAGGTTGACCACACATACTTTGGTAATGAGGTCTATTTTCTATGCACTTTGAAATACAAGGCTGAATTCCCACCAAGGTCCATTACATAAATTCTAAACTCAAGTTAAAAAGCAAAAGATCAAATGTCAAGTATTTAGATGGCATAAGTATTGCCCTGGAAATTTCCTTGTCAGTAATCTGCTGCTTGATAAAAGGCTGTAATATTATTGTTTTTCATCCAAGAACACTTCAGGTCACAGCCCATCTAGCTGTGTGTGTTTAGAGTATATATGGAGAGCCATAGGAACACCGAATGAGATTTGGAGGTCATTGGTAGATCTGCGAACATTGAGGCTGTTCTTAAGCTACCCTTGGCACATCCCGTGGGTCTGCCTGAAAAGTGCACATACTGCATAACCGATCAGTTGACCCTGTCAGCTGTGCCTCATAATGATTGACACTGCTCTCTTCGAAAGCGTTAGACGTCTACCACTGCTGACGAGACAAGGTTTCCCCCCCTCACAAAGGTTTCTTACCTCACTGGACCTGGAGACCCTTCAGTCTTTCATGTTGTGATCAAGTGCAGGGGATGTGTGTGAAGTCCTATGCACGGGACCTGAAAAGTGAAGAACTCGCAAACAAAGCAAACATAAAATAAACAACCATTTTGATTTATAGATAATAGATACTTGATGTGCATTTCATCACCCACATTAACAAAAACAAAAGCATTGAACTTGGAGCAACCACTTTATAAAGATTCAATTTGAGGCAAGCACTGAAACAATAGATTATTTTATAATGCACGTGAAAAACAGTGCACGCTATTGAGCAGAAACAAATAGTCATGGTACTAGGCCTTTGCTTATTGGCTATTGTAATGACGACCTATGATTGATTGACTATCGCCAACTTTTTTTTACCCCCTGCCGATTTATAAAGGAACTAAATTGTTCTAGAAAGTAAAATCTGCTCCCTACTTTGCATTTACAGGGTATTTTTAGCGGAGTGGCATGTCTGTGCAAAGTGGTGATGATCACTGTTAATCAGTACAAGTGACTCTACTCCTTAGTTTAAAGCAACTCGATTGCGATCCCCTTTCCATCTGCCAATCCTGACAAGTGGGCTGTGCAATCTGACAAAAGCCCTGCATCTCCAAACTCCATATGCCTGCTCACCAAAGCTTTGCTCTGTGCACCAGTGCTAATAGCATCCTGCTGTGCTGCGTTTTGACTCGGACGTGCTTGCCAGAGACGGTCAGCTGTGTTGACAGTAGACTGGAGATACGTTTTTAATGATGCATTTCATTTGTTACTGAGCTTGTCTTGTCACATATACAGTATACAGCAAAACTATTGCTTTTGTGTTTGACCCAGAGAAAAAGAGCTCTCTGTCATCACACAATCAGAATCAGAAATTCTTTAATAATCCCAGAGGGAAATAATTATCAACAGATTTCCCAATGTCGTTCTAGTTGATTCTAGTTGACTGGAAGTAGTGTGAAATTTGATGACGCATCATGAGCACTACCTTAACCACCATTAAATTGCACTGCGGATGAATTTATTATTTTATGGTTACTACATAAAATGACAAAATGAACAAAATACAATATGGAAATACAGACAATTGCTCAACCCTAATACAGACACAGGGGGTTAGGCTAATTTAACATGATTTACTGTGTATTGGGGCTGCATACCTACAGGCCTCTGTGCCTCTCCAGGGTGCTTTTTAATATTGCTGTAACATGCCTTTGGTTTACTCTACTTCTATGAAAACATTGCTCTCGGGTAAATATCTAATAATGAAAATGCCCAAAGATTCCCAACAAAATGAGACTACATAGAGCTTTGTACCAAAACATGCAGATGCTTTGCCAAAATCAAATCTGTTCCCAAGAACTTTAATGCCATGCAAATTGTCAAAAGTGCATCTGTACCCCATCGCATGACAAAAACATTATTTCCAGTTTCTCTGCTGTTCTCTGGGTGCAAAAGTATGAGGCAGCCCTGTGAGTAAGTGACTCCCTGAGTTTCACACTTAGCCGTTAAATCACATCTTCTGGCTTGAAGCTTCCTCCACTCATCTCTTGGAAGTCAGCCATTTTCAACATTATATCCTTATCTTAGTTAGTGGAGCCCACCAGGAAAAGACTGGCTGTTTTAGGCCATGGAGACTCATGCTGTTGGATGTAAATTGCTCGTTCACAGAGCTAGAACATCTTCCAGCTCTAAAAAGTTTATTTTATCTCATTTGATTTTATTGCGCAATGTAAAACAGAATACAACCCCTCAATTTAGGCCTTATATCCATTCAGCCCTTTGTTCCCTCAGCTCTTAAGTTCAGTAATAAACTGTTCCAATACGGTGTCAGGATTTGTCCCCGCAATAGGGTACAAAAATACTGAATTTGACGAATAAAATGACTACAAGAACAGAGACTCAATACACTGAAGTAACAGCCTTTATATCATTCATAAATGGCAATGTCATAATTGCTTTACTAATAGAGCAAAACAAAAGACCTTTTCTTTTTCCTGAGGGAATGTCAAATGGTGGATTTCATTTGTTGTCATCCCAAATATTATTATAATTGTCCTCTAGCCATGGTCCATGGTGCTGCAGTTGCAGTGCTTTGGTAAGACGGACATTAATATCGCCATAAACAGACCACACAAAAAGTGTAAAATTTGACCTAGTGAGTGGTACATTCAAAGGTATTTTTGTAATCCCACATCATATCTATATGTTTGGTCTTTGAAGATGTTTTCCTTTAAATCAAAATTTCCACCGGGCCAGCCATGACGGCGGCATGCAGAGAAACTTTAACATACGTAAGAAGAATAGCACTGCAGATTGAAACATTGGTTTCATCTCAATCAAACATTGAGAGATCATAAAAATACTGTTGAAGACTCAATACCAGAAGAATAGCAGGAAAAGTACATCTGGAGTGCTGAGGTCACAGATGGGCTGTGTTGTTTATTGTAATGTTAGCATACAAGGACACAGTATGCCAAGCTTAATATTAGGGGCTAAAATGATTCCTCAAGTAACTTGATTAATAAAAATAATCTGTATTTATTTAATTAATTTAATGTAAAAATACAGCACACAAGTTTATGCTGTCTAGATGGTTATCCAGAAAAAAGCATTGCGAATGGTTAGATGGTCAGGAAGCGAGTCTCAAAAAGAGTTTCTACTGGTTTTCAGGTTTTATCTAAGGTGTGTCCATCTGGACATGGCCGGTGTGGACACTGGACACTGTCCATGGTTGACACGTGCCACTAAGAAGACGTAATAGCGTGGATAGCAAAGTAGAGGAAGGGAAAGAAAATAGCCTGGAGTGAAGTAAAGAGACAGGCCAGAGAGAATGTCAGATAGTGATCCACGGAGCCCACCTGGCACAAAGAAACATTAATGATACTACAAGGAATCTACGTTTTGGCAACTCTCAACCGGCTCTGCGTCACTGCAGCCAGGCAGTTTTCAGATGATACGGCTCACCAACACACCAACGACGCAGCCATTTGTTGCTTGAATATGGCACTTTAATGCATTACAGTAAACAGGTTTAGTTTTTTGACCGATATCATTATTGTGTGCAATTTAAGCAGTACAAATGTTTATTTTTCTCACAAAACTAACAACCAATTGGTTTCCTTTTGAGAGCTGTCCTATTTTCTCTTTGCATATTCTCTATTTCTATTTAACTAAGCAAAAGTATTTTTTTTTATCTGATTAGTTGATTCATTGCTGGAATAATGAATAGCTGCAGCCCCACGCAACATCCAGGTTAAGCTGCTGTTTTTAGATTTCAAGTCCATAACACTACCTGAGAATATGAGAGAAAATCTTGGAACAACAAGTTTATTCTAAATGATTTATCGTTCTGCAAATCCACTCTAAACAGATGTGTTTGTCAGATGACCTCTCGAGGCTTTTAATGGCAAAGGACTAAGAAACACAGGAAAATTGGCACAGAAATTACAGTGTTTGTACAGAAAAGATTCTGGTGGCTGGAATGCCAGCATTACCGTTATTAGTTTCCAGCAGCACAGCAGGTATGCCTGCCTTGTCAAACCACAGCTTTCCTTTGTGCTGGCCTGTAAATGTGTCTTACATCACATAGCAGCTCTATCTCATCAGCACAGAGAAAAAAACATCTAAAAAACATCTAATTTTTAAACCTGAAAGGTCTCTCCAAATCCAATTGGAGAACAATTAATTTGTGATATACAGTATATATACTGACCTTTATTTAATCAGGTTGAGATCATTGAGATCAACGTCTCTTTAGCAAGAGTACACTACAAAGGATACACACCAAACATAGTCACACATATCGCTACCAGACATATATAAATAAGTCAACAGCTATGTCCAGTTCAGTATTTACCTTCTAGACTTAACCAGCCTTGACATCTAGTCTGGCGAACAGTAGCTTTAAAAGATATGGCTGATATTTCCGTTATTGCCGGCAAATGACAACATACAGTACAGCCTGTGACTCTGTGCCATAAAAACAGATAAATGGGCCACACGGTTGCGCTGGCTGACATTTTTCTTCATTACGATAAATAGTTAATTTCAGTCGATGCTTTATATGCCATCCTGTTGCTCTAAACGTTCGATAGTGCACCAAATGTGTGTTAATCCTAGGCTAAAAATAGTCCACAACAAATGCAGTATTCTACCTATATAAGTAGCATTTGCTAACAGCTGAAGTGCCCAGCTGTTATTTACCTCTTTGGTAGGAAAGAATGGGCTTGGCTTGAGGCTGAGCCCCACACAGACCGCAGAGAAGTCTGAAAGTATTAAAGGAGCCTAAGAGAAGAAGAGAAAACTCTAAACTATCCCCAGCCCTTTTCTATAAAATTGAGAAGAGTTGTAGTACAACCAGGCATCTTCACATGGAAACCTTCAATGCTATAGTATGTAGTTCTCTTTTTGTTGCTCGTATCATTCTCCTAGGAAACATCAGTGATCATATGTAGCTCCAGTTGTAGGCACATTCGTAAGTTGTTTAAAGTAGAAGGATGATGAACAAACTCACAAGAGAAAAATGCCATATAATGTTGCCAGTGTCCCTTAAGTCTTTTTCCAATGTTGCAGTTAACTTAAATGAAGTGAAAACACTCTATGAGAAGGTTAAAATCCTCAGAAATGAACACTGACAACACCCAAAAACAAGTTTACGGCTGTCTATGTATTACTAATTCTTTACCCCGTTGCTAGCATGGTGACATGTCAATCACAATGTAGCAACACCCTAAATCATCCCCTGCTTTAATTAAATGATTTTATCAAAAATAGTCATACTGGATTACTCATCTGGAGTGTTATTTTGTAATTCATTAATTTGTATAACAGACCATGCCTAGGTTGCACCCAGTGACAATTGTTGATATGCCCACAGCCTTAAATGTAAGTCTTCAGGAGCTGCAGCATTTATTCATGGACAACCTGAAACCTACACTGTGCATTCACTACCACCACAACTGTACTGTTTATTTCTTCTCTGCTCCCATCACCACCAGCTGTCTGCTCTAATCCACCCTCTCTCTTCAGCAGTGCACCGATGACTGAAAGGGAAACTTAAAGCTGTAATGTCTGTTAAGTCACTCTTTATGTATTACTAAAGCTCTACCCTGTTGCTAGCATGGTGACATGTCAATCACAATGTAGCAACACCCTAAATCATTCCCTGCTTTATCATATATTTTACACTAAGTGGACCATATTTTACTCAATGAACACAGTGTTGTATTGAAGAAGACTTGAAACTAGTCATTGAGACCATAATAAATCAAGTAAGAAGTAGGAGCATTTTTCCATTAACTTCTGCGCAATCGGACTTCATTTTTGCAACCAGTGGAAGTTAGAATGAGTGCAGGTTTAAGGCGCTTACATTGGCCTCAGACTTCAGACCCGGAAGCTACGTCCACCTTTCTTATACAGCCCATGCCCCAAAATCTTCAATAACTCCTTTGAGACATCTTCAAAGGCAGTATGGGGTCAGTGCACGAGCATGTGCCCACCCTGATCCAAACTCTTCTATTATGCTGTATCGCAAGAAAAATTGTTGCAGACACTCGAGTTCTATCTTTCATAGAGATAACTACTCTCCTGGTTTTTACCTTGAAGATATGGACCTTACAGGGAGGTTCAGTTCAGAGCTGTGTGTGTGTGTGTATCTGTGTGCGTGCGCGCGTGCGTGTTCACAGCAATATCCTCAATTTAGTTTTCACCTTCACTCTGTGTCCAGCCACTCAGAAGGACGTTGTTCACCTTCAGTCGCTAATGTATTATTTTTCATCCTTTCTTCAAGGTGCCCATTAAACATACAGTAGCCACCCTGCTCACTTTTACATTTTTAATGAACAGTCTGCTTCAAAATTCTCCTCATTTTTGACTTATCATTGTGCAAACGTTTTTTTTCTCTCGAGCAAACAGCTTGGTAATCAATCCCAAAAAGTTTTCTCGTCCACACTCAGTGCTCAACATCTACAGCCTGCACCGCTGCTCAGGGAATGAAAACAGTCTATAACAAGTGCATCATTTACCATCTGTAGCTGTTATTGTTATCAACATTTTTTATTATTTTCTTAGTTTCTAATTTGTATTATGTTTTATTGATTATATGCTGTAAAACATCAGACACTGTACCTTTTGATAATACTTTTGATAATAGAAATACAGCTGAACGTGTATTCATTCTCATTCTTTGTTGAAGATATCAGTGCAGCTCTGTGAAGTATTGTATATTTTGAGTGGAGGTAGAGGTCACAGATTTCCATTCACATTATGATGCAGTGCAGTTTGTGCTCGGATTTGGCAGGAGCAGTGGGTTGAACCAGGCAGTTATGAGAAGGTGGTGATTGAGTGTATTATATTGGCCTTATAGAATCACACTGCTATCATATCCCTGAGGAGGGTGGACTTCAGCTGCTGTAGGAGAATTGCACAGTATAGCCGCTACAAGATCTCCCTTCTTATGGAGGTGATAAACTCAGGGAGGGAGGAATGGAGAGCGCCGCAGAGGTTTTTACTGTATGCGTTGTAATCTACACACTTTGGACAAGTTCAATTTCAGGTTTCTGTCACCATGGCGCATTACAGCTTTCTCTCTCTTTAAGTGTCTCATTTTATAATTACACTTAATTTAAACTGTATCATTGGTAATTAACTCCAGGTGTGTAACTGAAGGATTGTCTGTGAGTGATAGTACTGAAGCTGATAAAATTCGAGCTTCAGATGGGGATAGACAAACCAGAGAGAGAGTATTGTGAGAGTATTTTGATTAAACGTCAGGCTTTTAAATGATTGTGATAAAGCTGTAAAAAGCAGGGCTTTTCTGAACGTTGCATCAAAAAAAACGTTTCCGACTATTAATAACAAAACGATATTCAGTGAATCTGTTCTGTTTTCCTTCAAGCATTTGCAAACTATTAACAAACAGAAGAGCAGGTTCAGCAAGGCATCCATTAGCCTGAGTTCACTGCGCTGCCTCTGATAACATTTGCTGCACCATCCCACTTACAGTGCAACACCAGTGTAGTATTATCAAGGCCAGTTTGAGATAAAACAAAAACAGACTTTAAGGAAACACAAAAAGTCTAGGTTGAAAGATAATATGTGGCTGGGCTATGTATAGTTAATGTGTTTACTTGTGGCCAAATGATTACAAGGATAGCCAGCGCAGGGGTCTATACATAGACTGTATAAAAAAATGGACGTAGCATACCCATCGGGGTCCGTTCTCTCAACTTGATCCAATCGTACTCACCTATGGGAGTCACCATCTTGTCCGACATTGACTCCGCCTCATTTCCTCTTACAAAAAAAGGGCATGTATGTGACGTTGGAGGAAGGGAGATACGTCCATCTGGCTTTACCTCCGAGGTGAATTGAGGGCCAGCGGCCAGCTGTCACTCACGAGGCAGCACCCCTAATTATTCATAAACTTTAACCTCCAAAGTAAAAACTAGCCTGGAACTAAAAAATTCACCCCCCTCAGTGTTGTCATGGAGATATGACCTAAACATACAGACTAGAATGTTTTTTTGTACCAGGTCTTAAATATGTTTAATTATGCTGTGAACACGGTCTATTTAACATGGGGGGTCAATGAGAAATTGCTCCAATATGCAAACTACCCTAGTGGTCACTCGGAGAACTGCAGTTTTTGGCACTTCCTTATTGGATCAACCAGGAAGTCACCACGGTGTGGGCCTGGGTCTGTAGAGTGAATCCCTTGATTTTTAAATGTTAATCTGTCCCAGTAATGTGTGTTTGTTGTTTACCGAAGAAGCATATCACATAACACGGTTTAGCTATTTTTATAGACTGCTTTAATTAAAGGATTTCAACAAAAATAGTATTTCTGGATTACTCATCTGAAGTGTTATTTGCACCCACTGACAATTGTTGATATGCCCACATCCTTAAATGTAAGTCTTCAGGAGCTGCAGCATTTATTCATGGACAAACTGAAACCTACACTGTGCATTCACTACCACCACAACTGTACTGTTTATTTCATCTCTGCTCCCATCACCACCAGCTGTCTGCTCTAATCCACCCTCTCTCTTCAGCAGTGCACCGATGACTGAAAGGGAAACTTAAAGCTGTAATGTCTGTTAAGTCACTCTCTGTCTGGGCTTATGCCCCACTGATACAAGTATTGCATTAAATATACATTTGCTCAGTCTGCAGTAGTACAAAGTGATTATCTGTGGTGACATTCCCGGGGGAAACTATAGTTTCTCTCATTCTATTTCTAGGGTTTTTCTCTTATACTATACTAATATGGGTTTTTCAATAGCCGATGCCAATATTTTGAGCACAGGGCGGGCGATTTATGATGCTGTTATCATGATGTTGTTGTTGTTATTGCCTCTGATGAAATACAACAATTTAATAATGAATAATTGAGGAAAAATTGCTGAACTTAAGTGAGAATTTATTAAACATGGTTATTGTCTGCATTGTCTCTGCTTAGTTGCTGGCTATAACTTGGCTTGCAGCATAGTTTTGCAAACACAATGGAAATAAATGCCATTTTCAAAATGGCTCCTTCAGGCTGATAATGTTGCAGAATGGTCCGTGTCTCTGCTTCCGGGACGATATGACATTATAGCTTTGATTTGAAAGTGATTCACGTTAAAGCACATGTTGTCTGTTTGTCCAGATCTGTGCAGCATAACTTACAGCATCCTACAAATCTTGAAACTCAAGATCTTGTGACTTTCAGCTTCAACATTTCTTCACTGCACCAACAGAGATACGGTGCAGTATGTATGCAGGCCCTTCATGCTTTGATGTAATATACCATAAATAGTGGCAAATGACTATTGATGTCTTATAAAAGTAGATCGAAATTTTGCACAATCATATTTGACCTTTCTGAAATTCAAGGCTGAAGTATTAGCTGTAATATTCCACAACCTTTGGAAAGGAGAAACTATTGACTATTCTGAAACTCTTCATAGGAGAGGCTTTCCCTTTTCGTTATATTTTTACCTCTTAAAAGTCTGCATGACACCAATGCTCAGCTCAATAGTGTCTGCACAAGTGTTTAAAGTATACTTGCTAGTCACATGCAAGTGTTGCCACTTAAGTAGTTCAGCCTCTTATAAAACTGTAAAGGGCCAGCATCTTTTGTGTACTCTAGGCCAAATACTTAAATGGTCTTGCATTTTAATTGCTGTGTTCTGCATAAAACCAAGCTTGTGGAGGTCATTTTTTAAAACCGTCTTTACCACACGAACGCTGTTGATCATTTTTGCATCCCTCTTCAGGCATACATTGTAAGTCAAAGCACTTCCAAGAGAAAATGACGGAACAAGAGGAGTGGAGGCGATGAAGGTGGATGAAGACCCTTCCGGCCACTTGTTGCAGTGTCACAGACGTTGCACCTGTTACAGCGCTGACTGCATATTCAGCAGCGACTGAAGTGCTTGGTAAATGGTTCAAACTGGCTGCATTATTTGTACACAAGTTCTTTGGAATCTGCAACATGACAATTAATTAATTCTATGTAGAAATCTTTTATATCCTGCACTTTCAGCCTGTAAATTGCACACGTATGAAAAATAAAGAGGGGAAAATTCAGTTGGATACGGCCAAAATCTTCTATCCTGATAAAGGTCATTCCATATCTCCATAGTGATATAAATCATGGTAATGAATTAAATGATTTTCTCATTTTATTGAGAACTTTAGTGAAAAAATATAAACTAAAAATATTTCACTTCAGATTTCCTGAAAAATGTGAGTTAGTGCTTTTTATTATCAATTTAAACAATGTAATTGTGTATAACAATATCACAATACATGATTTCTTCACGATACAATTCCATTGAAAGATGATTTGATGATCATATCGAATTATCGCCCAGTCCTACTAGGAAACTAAATACTGGTCACATCTAGTTAAAAAGAAAGATGTAAGTTAGTGAGTAATTGTCATGACTGAACACATGATTATTTTTTGATGGGTATTATTACACAGCACTGCGCAAACAACATAAAAATATGAAAGAAATGCATGATTACCGGCCACTTAACCGGTGTGACTGCCAACAATTGACAATGCAAAACAATAATTATTGTCTACAGTTAATCATCTCATTGCTCAGCACATCAGCAATAAAAGCAGCATGTCAGTTTGTTTTAGTTACACTAACTGTGTGCCCCCCGATGTGTACACCATGCGATGACAAACAATCGACAACTGGTGAAAGATGATTATCTCACCAACAGTGCCTCTAAACCTCAGGATTCCTATCATCTCTTTAGGAAAATGAGGAAAAATAGACAAACCACTTTAGAAAAATAAGCCTCGGGAGATAACAAGACTGTTTACTTCCTCTCTGATACAGATATGGATAAGAGCAGCAACAACTAACATTTCAAAGCATTGAGGAATTATACATGAAGTTAAGTCTTGCAGAAACCTGTATGTTATCCATACTGGTTACTCACAGGCCATTTCTCCACAGATGATGAAAATTGGTTTCCACAGAGATCTGCATCAGTTGGGGGCAACTCAAGAACCATACTAGCGGTTCCTAAAAGTGATTGAGCGTTTCCCTGCATTTTTTATGCTGCACTACTGTACATGCTACAGGAATATTTCCTCCATTCTGCCTGTCTATGAAGATAAGCCAGTGCTCTTTTTTTAACATGAATAAAGTATGTTCTCAGACAATATAGCTTCATTAACACCACACAACTCTTACAGTATACAGCCCTGGAGTGACAAAAGGAGCTATTGCTTTTAATTTCAGTGTATTTCCATTTGTGTGTTCTTGTTTCACCCTTTAATCCTAATAATCTGAAATCAATTGAACCTAAAATAAAATGGACTCACTCATCATAAACACTTGATCCTGGTCTGATGCATGTTATCCCATCCTCAATCACTGAACCGTAGACCACATGGACTCAGTGTCAGCGAGGAGCATGCATGCATGTAAGTGCACACAAGAACACACGCAGAGACAGAGCGAAGGTCCCATGAAGCCACCTCCTCCCTCAGTGGAAAGGCACACTTTTTAATTATGCTTTCTCCTGACTTAAGGACTCACATAGGAGATGATCTCTGCCGGCTAATCAATGTACCTTAATTCAACGGTCTGTGTGCAAAAACATTTGTGCCTTATCCTATGAATGTTCAGCGACACAAGTGATCAGTGGGCTTGTTTAGTTAAGTAAAAGTTCTGTTTTTGTTCGACCTATCCATCAACCCTGACCTCTTCCCTACGCAAACTTTGTCTCCCTCTATACTGCGTCGCTAGACTTCCCCCATTCAATATTGCATTACTTTTCATGGGTAAAAGTAAGTCTCTTGGGATTGGTTTGGGAAAATCAAATCTCTCTCCCCATGTGGGAATCAGTTAAAGTGCAGTTCTGTCTGATATCAGGTAAGGTTTTTACAATACTGTACTGCTAAATCTACAGTGACATCTACGAGCGTTTGTTGGTATGTTTCCTACTTTCATTACGTTTACATCAATTTTATATGTCAGAAATTAGATGGATCCGTTCATTTTGTAGATGTTCTCTACCTGAATTGTATAAATTGCTTTTAAATGTGGAAACAAAACACAATATTTAAATAGCTCTACTATAAGGCAGGATTGCATTTATTTAAAAACATGTACACTGGAGATCAAAATTCGAGAACAATTTATTATTACTTGATTTATTCATAAATACTATTATTTTTCATTGTTCAGAATTTGATAGAATATATATTGTGGCTATACCACTGCTGTACTATGTAGGTTTTTTTTTTTTTTTTAAACAGTGAGAAAAATAAGAGAACAGTAACCACTGTGTCAGAAGAGAAGATTAAAACAATGTTTTCTTAGGAAAAATGAATAGGAAGTGTAGAGGCCCTTGCTTTGAATGACTTCAGCACATCTGCTCCCACAGGACATCACTAGTTTCTCACACTGCTCTGGTTTAATCTGGGTCCATTCTTCTTTCAGTCTCTTCCACAGTTCAGTAACTGTAGTGGGTTTCTTTGACATCACTTTGTTGCCAAGGATTTTCCAGAGATTCTCTATGGGGTTTAGATCTGGACTCTGGGCTGGCCAGTTCATTGTTTCAACATTCTTAGCTTCAAGGAACTGCTTAACCTGTTTTGTAGAGGGACAGGGGACATTGTCTTGCATGAAAATTGCAGCTGATTGGGAGACAATTGCAGTGGAGGTATTGCATGTTGCTGAAGGAGGTTCACACAAACATTTGCATTCACCCTGCCATGTAGCTCTACAAGAGGCCCAACTCCTGCTGCATCCCCCAAGCCATGACATGAAATTGCTGAAGTTTAATTTATTTTGGTCTGATGGGAAACATTATGTCCGGCGTTGGACTGGGGAAAGACTGAACACAAAGTGTCTAAAGAAGTCAGTTAAGGAAGTGTCAAGAGTCCAGATCTAAACCCCATAGAGAATCTCTGGAAAATCCTTGGCATCAAAGTAACGTCAAAGAAACCCACTACAGTTACTGAACTTTGGAAGAGACTAAAGAAGAATAGACCAAGATCAAACCAGAGCAGTGTGAGAAACTAGTGATGTCCTGTCGATGCAGATGTGCTGAAGTCATTCAAAGCAAGGGCCTCTACACTTCCTATTCATTTTTTTTTAATCCTATAGCCTGAAGAAAACATTGTTTAAATCTTCTCTACTGACACAGTGGTCACTGTTCTCTAATTTTGCTCACTGCTTTTTTTTTAATATACCAAAATAAAGAAGAGCTGTTGTTGAAGAGCCTTGGTTATTAAAAAAACAACAACATGATAGTACAGCAATGGTATAGCCACAGCAGATATTCTATCAATTTCTGAACAATAAAAAAGAAAAAAAATCAGAATTAATCAAGTTTTAATACTTTGTTCTCTAATTTGATATCCAGTATATGTGTTGTTATTGCACAAGTTGCATAAATATGTCTAAATGGCCAACACCTCAATACACTTGAACAAATCAGGAAACTGGGATGTAAATCCAAAATAATTTTATGTTTCTGGTCTCATTCAAACATTTTACGTGAAAATCAGACAAATTGTGGGAGGAATTGTGAAAAATCTCCAGTAAAAATGTACAAAATGAAAAGAAATTAGATAGAATTGACCTACAAATGTGTTTTGAAGCAAGAAAAGGAAAGAAAATGTTTTGTTTGTTTGTTTGGAGTTTGCAAAGGGCTTTGTTAATGACCATGTACTGGTTATACCACACACACACACACACACACACACACACACACACACACACACACACACACACACACACACACACACACACACACACACCACTCCTGTACCCATCTTTTCACCAAATGCCATTTAGAGTCACTGCAAACAGACAGATAAACAAATGCAACTAAAAACTATTTACCTTTCATTTTCCTTTTACCTGCCAACGGCAATGAAAAGGCAGCATACCAAATCCGCCAGCTGTTACATTCACAAACCAGCAAGAAACTGATGTGGATCCTTGGAAATGATTTAGATGATATATTGCTTCCATGGCCATGGAGGCATTGCAGCTTCTGTCAAGGTGATCATTCTGATGCTCAGCTCCGCATGTGCACTAAGCAGGAAAACAAAACAAAACACTAAGAAAGAAAAGGGTGATGCAATTTGTATGTATACAAATGTCAAAATGTCAAGGCATGTAATCCTTTCAAGAGGTGAGGGGGTCTTTGGTTAGAGCTTGGCGCCACTCCAGACTTTAACACAAGAAAAGTGCTTACTCCAAGTTCTGGAGGTGAACGGTGAGTTCTGATCCCACTCTCACTCTACCGTGAACTCTCCTTCTTTCTCTCTGGCTTTGAAGGGATTATTTTGGTATCAGTACATATGGATTTACAGTGGCAGTGTACAGTATATCCTGAGTGGCATGTTCCATTTTATTTAATGCCAGCATACCTGAAAGCATGTTTGGCCAAGGATGTATATGGGCTGAGGTGGTGTCTGTAAATCCGCTATCTTATTTAACCATTCAGTTGAATTTATATCGCTACAAATCCTCAACCCGTTGCTCCAATGATGCATTTCCTCCTTGATAAGAGGCGCATCATTCACATCGACAGTGTCAAACATATTAAAAGCATGGAGCCGTCAGAGAGGGACACATCAGGGTAGATAAGCCAGTTAAATATGAGCTGAGTGTTTGCAATGCCATCTGAGGCAGTGTTTTTACAGTGTACAGTCCATGTGATATTTAGTCAAAGAAAACGAATGAGCGCTTATTTGCCCTGAATTCTAATGTATATTGTATTTTCCGCACTATAAGGCGCACCACATTATAAGGCGCATAGAATAGATGCTACAGTCGAGGCTGGGGTTATGAGTTCGAGTTGGAGTATGTCCTCCAGCCGTAGGCATCTCGCTCTGTTCCCTCGGAAACTCTGTTTAGTCTTCTTTACTTGGCGCAGGTCCTCTTGTTGCTTCCTCCACTTCGGCACCATTGATTGGTTCATGTTAAAATCTCTCGCTGCTGCTCTGTTCCCGTGTTCTACTGCGTGACTAATCACCTTGAGTTGAAACTCTGCATCGTAAGCGTGTCTCTTAATTGGAGCCATTTTGTGGTCTTTACACAAACAAACAAATGGAAATGAAACGGCACGCTTCGAGCAGTCATATATCTCAACATGCACCGCGCGTTACTTCTTCTACGGGGGAAAATAGAGTCGGCGGCTGCTCACCGTAGTTGCGAGACCTGTTGTGGCTCAATATTGGTCCATATATAAGGGGCACGGGATTATGAGGCGCACTGTTGGCTTTTGAGCAATTTGAAGGTTATTAGGTGCGCCTTATAGTGCGGAATTTACGAATATTGTCATTTTCCCTTTTGAAAAACTCACTCGAGTCTAAGGAACTACAGGGAAATACTACTCTTTTATTTATTCACCTTGGAATGCACTGAAGTGTGTGAGATTGTCCATGCATGTGTAGTATTGTATTCCTAGTATGAGTATTGTTGTATTCTAAGTTTTCCACCATGAAGTCCCTAGTGCCCTTTCCAAGGTTCATATTTATCTTACTTCTTACTTACTTATCTTATTTCCCATGTCATTTTGGCATACTTTGTTTGTTGGCATTTTCCTTGTGTTTGTAAAGAAATCAAAAATCAACCCTCATAATTTCCTCTGGGTCTTTGCCCCCAGTTGGTCCTTTGCAAAAATATTCTTGATGAAAACAACACACTTTGTTTGATATTCTATGTATTCCTCCAGTACTTTTTAAATATTCTGTCCAACGTCTGTCCTCCCACCACTCGTCTGGCTTCTTCCACTTACAGCAGCTGTTGCCAGGCAACAGTTCAAGGCAGCATAAGAATATTAATATTTACATAAAACAATATTCAAAATTAGGTGATTCGGCTATTTGATATTAGCTGCACTGTAGAGTAATTCAGTTGAATTTCAATGTGTAGCGTAGGCAAGGACATATCCGTCTGTTCAGTCAAGGGCGTAGCTTTTGTTTGAACACTGGTGGAGACACAAGTGTTTCATTTCCTAAATTCAACATCAATAACAATACAAAGTTTAAAAGTTGTCTGCCGTAGTGACAATAAAAAATAACAAACAACTGTAGGGTGTATATAACAATGACAAATATTTTCAAAGTATCTTGTTTGTTTGCTTTTGTACAGCCCAAGGATTTCTGTGGACATTAAATGACTCGATGAAGGAGGTTAAACGTTTGATTCAGTTGGTGAATCAGTTGTTGTTAGTAGTCAGGTTTCTCCACAGTGTAAACAGGAATCGGGTCCATGCTAATGTATTCAGCTACAGTCCTGTTTATCTTCTGTGTTTCTGCTGACTGGGCTCCATATTATTGCTGCTGATTAAAAAGAGTTGGTACAGCAGCAGCCACTGTTTCTGTCTCATTTCTTCTTCACTTTTCAGACACCTTATTGTGTCGTCCTGTTAGATTAACGTCTCTTAGCGTTGCATGGGCAGGACTGATGATGTTAGCTGCTTAGCTCCGCCGTTAACAATACTGTTTATCATCAGCCTCTAGCTGCTTGTTAACATCCGGAGCCTTTCCCTGGTCGTTAGCCTCTTCTGCTAAATACTTCCAAATCCTACTATTACTTTGTTCATTTTTTTACTGAAACCGGTGGTGAAGGTCTTCCAGTAGCAGTACTAGCTATGTTCAGTCAGCTCAGTGTTGTTGACGTAATGAACCAGCGTTCATGTGCTCAGAGAGATGAGCTGTAGCTTCTCACTCGTTCTGTCTGCAGCACTGCTTGGTGATGTTGTGCGTCAAATGGAGGAGGCTGCACTGTTGATGGCTAAAGTGTCGATACTTTTAAAAGTTAGTATATTATCCAATCCTAATTTTTAGCATTGATTATTTTTTGAGTATCGATTTTTTGACAACCCTAGTCTGTGGCGACATTCCTTCGTTACATGTAAAGAGGCAGCCATGTTAGTGAGGCTGGCTGGTCGGTTATGCTGTGTTCACTTGTGATCGGAGATCAGTAACTTCTGAGTCAGGCTCGTAGCAGGGGCAGAAGTATGATAGTAACGTGTGTGTCTGGATTTAAGAGGGTAACTTATAGGGGATGGACTGGAAGTGGAGAGGTGAATGTGTTTCAATAAAGTTTATATAAGGGCAAAAAAAAAGTGAAAGGACAGGCTCAAGTTCCATCTTACTGCCAGTAAGGCCGCTAGAAACGACATTTCTTACAGTACTCTTAAAGTACAACTTTAAGAGACTGCACGCTTATTAAAATCTAACCTCCAAATGATTCACTCCTACACTTGTCACAACACAGGAAAGCACATCGATATGACTAGATGAGCGACAACTGTGTTCGGCTCATTTTCTGTAAAGCAAGCAGTGTGGAATTAAAGCATGGTGATATCAGCAAGGTGTAAGCAAGGATTAACAAGTACTAGCTGAATACTAGTTTGCAGCCAGAAAATGAGCCTAACAGCTGACTGGAGACCAGCGAGAATACTAGATCTACAGTCCCTCGCCCTCATTCGCCGCTAAGACACGTCTTCTACGCAGCTGCAGTCTACAATCCTCCCTGTGAAGTAACATGTATGCAGCGGCGGAGGATGATGCGGTGATGGTGAAATCCGTTGCCAACTCTTTTGGGATCAATTTTTATCGATTAGTTGTTGCAGCCCTACTCCCTTACTAGAAAAGTGATGACTGTGCAGGATTACACCCCTCGGTATTCTAAATTCAATTGTCTTAATTATGGAAATAACATGCACTGCTAAAGAGGTGAAACTGCCTGTGAATGACACATTTTCCACTTAAAAGAATAAAAAAAATAAAGAAAGGAACATCCATCAGTGAAGGTAAAGCCAGAGGAACCTGCTCAAAACCTGAATCAGCTGTTTCCGTTAACAGCCAGGAACACTGCAAACATGTTTTTTTTTTCTGTGCAATGTTTGACATCCAATGTGGTTTTATGTCATCTTGTCTTAACTTGTGCAATCCTCTGTTCTCCATCCCACCTGCTGTTGCAGTAGTTTGTGCTGCATGTACATCACAGCACCATGTTACCACTATCCTAGGTCTGAACACTAGCCGCCTGTGGTTTTGAATGGATTTCTTTTAGATTTCATTTTACAAATGTCTGGACAGGACTGGGCCATCTCTTCAATGGACATATTCCCTGGCACAAGTCCATATACAGTAGCCTATAATTGGGCCTTTGCCATCTGGAATGTCCTGCCAAAGGAGCTGGGAGAAATTCAGCCCTCACATTTGAACAGATATGCAGAGAATATGGTTTGCCTTAGACCTTTTCTGTTGTAATGCCATCCATGACATTCATGTTTGGGCTACAATATATATTCAGCACCACAAACAGCCACCCACTCACCCACCATTAATTAATTCCAGCACGGGCAATTTCATATAAGTTCTTGGCTATTAGCCTTGTAGTGACAGAGATGGAGTTTTTAACAACCATTTTTTAATCCAGTGTTTAAATCCATCCTTAGTCCCATCCGGGCTGTGCTCTGTTTTACATGTATTATGCAGGAATATTCAAATACACCATTTAAAAAAAAATGTCAATACCACTTTTTCCCTTGCAAAAATTTAGCCTTAATTTTGAGCATTATTTGGACAACTCTCTGACAAAAGAGCATCACATGGTTGGTACCAATTAACACTTTAGGATGTCTAGTTTAATGTGATACCTTCTATAGCTTTAAACTGAGCTGGGTTTTATTTGCTAGTCGGCCTAGCTCCTTACCTTTGCCACGTAAAGCTGTGCCTGTCATACCTGGTGATTATTTGCATCTTTTTTCTGTATCTTGCCCATAGACTCTCTGCTCCTTTCATTTTCTCTTTTAGGCTCCTGATTTTTGTAAAGTAATTTTGACCTAGCCAGTCAGGCTGCAGTTTGCTTTACATCTTCACATGACTGCAGTCGAAACTTGACAGCACCATTTTCATATTAACAGCGGATGGTGTGGTATCAGACGACACTTTTAAATGTGTTTCAGTGATAACAATCAATATATTAATCATCTAACTATACATATGATGTATTGTCAATCATACAACTCAGAAAAGTAAATTGTTGTACTTCATCCCCTTTAAGGGTCAATAGACCTTTGACTGGGCCTCAGACCGGGATCATCTGTACCCTCTAAGGGGGGTTAGTAATTATAATATTGAATAGTAAGTGGCCTCCTGCCTTAAACACTGAAGCTACTGCAGACTATGTCAGTGAGGACTGTAAGTCATGTTGTTGCTAACCCGGCATGTGACCTGTTGGTATACAGTTTACTAAACCAATAGTCTGGCGTTTATCAAGTATGTAGGAGCAGAGTGCTGATCGATAATTCATTTTGACTTTGCCTTCATATTGGTATAAACAGTCGCGAGGATCTGGTGGTCATTGCCGCTAGATTAGATCTCACATTAAAACTGCCAGAGAGAAGCAGCAGACTGTCATTTGAAGGGCTGAACAGTCGGGTTGTCGGCTGCCAGCTCATCAAAGCGCGGAAAAGGGCAGGGAATATTGCTGTCGCTGCCAACCATGTCTGCCAACGCAGGTTACCACATGTTTAGCAGAAGACACTTATGGTGCATCTGAGCTCACAGCAGCCGCCACTGCAGCAGCCATCACACTCCTCTACTGTCTATGTAGGAGTCTTAAAACCACAATCATACAGTCCCAAGTATTTGTCATTACACACGCATTACTTGGCTCCAAATAGCAATTATTGTTTATCTGTTGATTCATCTCCAATAGAATATAAAACGGAGAAAAGCTGCAAATCCACAGAAGCTGGAACCAGAGGACAGTTTGACAGTTTGTTTTTGGCAGATGGTAAAAGTTTATCAGCACTGTAGGGCAAAAATTTATTGGTATTGGCGATTGGTATGTCCATAGTTATTAATTCATTTTTGAGTCCTATCGCCCAAAGGAAACATTGTTTAAATCTTCTTTTCCGACACAATGGCTACTGTTCTAATTTTGCTCACTGTGTTTTTTTTTTCACAAAATGAAGGTTTTTGTTGAAGAGCCTTGGTTATTTAAAAAAAAACATCCTAGTACAGCAGTGGGATAGCTACAGCAGATATTCTATCAAATTCTGAACAATAACAAATACCAGTTTTTCACAATAAATCAAGTATTAATAAACTGTTGTCTAATGTTGATATCCAGTCTATGCCATTCAACATTCTGAATTGTTTGTATTGTTAGTTTGTAGCTCGGATTTGGGAAAAACGAATGCAGCACAATATCTCTAATATTGACTATTTGAAAACAAGGCCGGTAATACTTTTGTCTTTCTTTCCCTTTCTTTGGACTTTACTTTATGCGCATCCTTTGAAAAGACCTAAATAAAGAAAATAATTGCTTTTTTTAACGAGATGATACTCAGCTTGTCAGATTTTGCCTGCTAGTGCTTTTTTGTAGTAACAACCACACAGACAGATTAAGGAAAGCCTACTGTATGTCTTCTTCCATCCCAAAGGGTAACATTGGCTGACATCAGCATGTGGCTTTTAAGCTCTCTCTTTCAAGGAGAGCTAATTTCTGGAGCTGCAACACATATTTTAGATTTTCAGCCCACATGACTCGGAACAGGCATGTTGAGTGTGTATCACTTTCAGGTGGCAACCACATGCCTCTGTTGTGGTTGCCAGTTTGATCTTGGATCATTTATTGCAGCACTGGATGTCTTGCAGGTGAAACTGGGATTGGCTGCTTTTCGGCTGCTTCTTCCAACTCCTGATTGCACTTCCATAGGGACAACTGCCATCTTCCTGTCTGTCTGCCATCATAGACCACTTATGTTCCAATATTGAGGTAAATCAGTTGTTTTCACTCAGCAGGATCTGTGATAAAAGCAAACATATTCAGTTGTGACTGAACACAACTTTTAAATGTAGCATAAAAACTGTTCGACTCCAAATCCCTGCTGTGACATAACCATTTAAAGTTGGAATGATGTTACCTTTTCATCTGTTTTTTTTTTTTGCACACAGTTTTTCGGCTGTTTGCTTCTGTTGATATTGTAATGAATTATCCATTATCTACCATATAAATCAAACCAAATGAAAAAAAAGCATCTGGTACCTCACGCCGCGCACACGCTCATGCACATGCACACGCAGTACGCACACACACACAAACTACACACCACACACATACGCATACAGAGTGAGCGAGGCCACATGAATGCTTTTTTCTTTTCCGAAAAATTATAATACACTTGGCTCCTTCTCTTATCCAGTCTGTGCAGACAAATGTCTGTTGCTACTTTGGGCATAAAAGCTGCCAAAACTCTAAGAGATGCCAAACTATATTGAGAGGCAACTATCAGTGCCTGGAAACGCAATTTTAGGGCTTGGCCTACATCTGTTTCATATTTACTCTTACTGACGGTGGCAACTTCACTTACTGAATACAAAACTAGATTTTGCAGCAGATCAACTTCTTGTTGCATTTTCTTTTATCTTTTTTTTTCATAGGACTTGTGAAAGGTCCCAGTAAAAGGTCATGGATCTTGTATTTCTCCTATAAAATGGGATACACATACCAAAGGAACCATTGTAAAAAAAAAAATAGCATTCTTTGAACACTCTCCCTGGGCAACCTTGTGCCCTGCCATAGTATTTCTCTCAAACAATGTTTGTTGACATTTCTGTTTCATTGGATAATTTATTGTCAAAAGGGAGAAGGGATGTAACAAGCAATCGAGCTTCCAAGCCTGGTTACAACCAACAAGATGGTTGCATGCTTTGTGCCTTTGCAACTAAACCACCAGCACAGTCCAGAGGTTACTCTTTTATAGGATTTTTAACCCTACACCTTCAGTTTGTACATTTTACTGGTTGGCAACCTAACCTTCTCTAGCCGTCTGTGTGTCTTAGGTATAACACATGTTCTTGACTATAGACAATAGCAATCAAGGGGGATAGCATCTGTTTCGCAGCTTGCTGGTTGTCCACTTAACCTCTCTTAGAACTCAACTCCCTGAACAGAGATCTTCTTAAAGGGGGCAACTGCACTGAGTGTTTTTTCATGTGGTCTTGGTATCATGTATTCTATTCACAATAGAATATATTTTACAAAAGATTAAGCAGCAGCGAATACGACATTAATATATGTTGGCTGGTGTAAAGATTTGTGTCCAGAAATCACTGATCTCTCTGCATGGGTTGCCATGGTAACAACATAGGTGTCAGTAACCACATTGATAGGCTGGTGTTCTGACACGGCTTTCACTGACATGATACTGCATCTGCAAGCGCACATAAAAGTCCTAGATATAATACCTGTGATTATTTTCTGGAGTGATACAATCTGCCTTATAGGAATATAAACCACTGTGTGATATTTCAGAGTTTGATAAACCTTCAAACTGGACTTCCTACTTTGTATTTCGTCTCCAACTTACCAAGACATGCAGATCCTGTAATCTCTGAGTGAGCCCATGTGTACAGTGGCTCATTGCCCAGAGTATACACAAGCAGGTGGGCGTGTTGATGACGTGTGTCTTCAAAACAGGAAGAAATCAAATCTCTGAGGGTGAAGATGAGGAGTGATATACAAAAAGACTGCAACAGAAATGTCAAACTGGAGAGACGACGAGATTTGGGTACTTCTTTGGATAAAAGCCAATTCAGTAATTATAGGACAAATTCAAGGAACAGCAAGAGAGTCGGCTACGTGACCGCAATGTCATCTTCATCATGTCCTGCCTCCTGCATGGCCCCGCCACTACTCCACTATATCTTTACATAGCAGATATTTGTTTGTTGCTATATTAACGTCCTGAATATCGAGTACTGCCCCATTAATGGGCCTTAAGTGGACTTGCCGACGCACAAATGCAGCCTCTTGTGTTGTTTTGCTGTGTGTCTTTGCTCGCTTTCCCTTTTATCTGGTTGTAAACATCCACTGTAGGCTGTTCCGGCTGGGCCTGGCTGACACTTGTTGCTTTGTTGTGCATTTATGTGTCATAGGAACCTCCAACATCTAAGACTTGACTGATAAACGGCAGTCTTTTTAATGGAAAAAACACCCCACTGGATATCCTAGCAAATAGCCATATTATTTGTTTCGCAGATATAGTTTTTTTCCCCTTTTCTCTGTATGCTCTATGAATTCAGTGTAGTTCTGAAGCCGATTCTCAATTTTTAGATGACCAGTGCTATACGCCAGCACATGAAAGCACCGCACAGCCTCACAGCCGCAGAGGAGCAGCCCAGGCACTTTATTTTCTTTTCCCTTTCATCTCTCCTTGTCAGATAATGCTCACAAGTACTGGGACTTGCCTTTTCTGGATACAGCGCTGTATGAGGATGGCATGCTCTACCAACACTGAAATGAGCACTGAAAAATAAAAGATTGTGGAATAAAATTCACATCCAATTCTAAATCCATGAAAATAAATGTGATTCACTGTTGGTGAAAATCAAAGTCATCTCCCACATACAGTATACATACTTTAACTGCCTGGAAATGAAAGAGATTACTGTTCAGTTTCTCAATTGGATCCGGCATCATTTAATTAAAGCTGAGTGTGTCATCTCCTGAATAAATTGTAATCAGTTAGCGAATGAATTAATGGTCCTTTTGTTGGAATAGACACTCTAGCATTAGAGGCTGACCATACATACCATTAAGTGTCTGAATGAAGCCTGCACCAAATTGCCTAACAACACTTTGCTGGGCATCCATCGAGTACTCTGTGAATACAGTGGAGCAATCCCAAAGGCGACCGTGACTGTGAGCCATTTTGTGCTTTTTGGGTGCTGAGGATGGCATAACGGAAAGCAACCTCTCCACTCAAGTGTACCTTTTTTTTTAAAAACACAAATCATGATTGTTTCCAGCAGAGATTGGGTTTAATTCATTATTTGATGGATTTTGAAATGCCAGTGAGGGTAGTTTAAGCATGTACTCTTCTATCGTGAACATGTTCTCCAAGGTTCTGTGTTTTTGTTCATCATATTGAGTCAATGGGGAGAGCAGGAATAGCCAATTGTTCTATTGGTTATGAAATTCTCAGATTTGCTCGCATGAATAAAATACTTCTGTCAGACAGGTGGAGTGATTCAAGTTGGATAAAAGAATCCAACTCTCCATATATAATACGGAAAGATCACTTCCTTTTCCTCTCGGAGAGATTCACTTCCATCCACCGACCTTATAAAATAAGCCACAGTACATTTTCTGCACAGCACATTCTTCTCACTTCAGCATTCCTGGGGGTGCTTAGTAATCATTTTTGTTTGAACATTTCTATACAAGTGTTCATGTGCAAATGGGACAAAGATGACAAATGGTGACACTGTGTCTGCGAATAAGCCATTCCATGAAATCTATTGGAAAAAAAAGAATTGCAATTTTTATTTGTATTCATGTACAGTATGAACTACAATCTCAGGTATCAATAATTGAACATCATCCTCAGAGAAATTAGTTGGACTTCTGACAAGCACAGTCTCTTTGTTTTTGTTTTTTTTCTTGTTTTTGTTTTTGTCTTTTTTTTAACAATTGAAGCACATGTAAAATTATGATCTGAAGATCTTTTTTTTTTTGCATTATGTTTTTGAAAATATTTTTTTTTGTAGAAATTTAACCTTTTGATGATTATTCTCTCCAAAAACAAGAGAGAATATTCCCACATACAGTAACCCGCCCCATACATAGACAGTTGGCAGAATAACACACAAGAATTTTATCACCTTGGCTTGGGGTTTGCACGAAAATCAGGCTCACTCTGCTGGTATTTCAAGTCCAACATTCGACAGGTCAGTGTCAGTTTTATTCCAGCATTCGAATATCTCTCCACATAAAGCCATCTTGCTCAAGCAAATACCAATACAGAGATATTCCATTCATTCTGAATAATTCACAACCTTCATCCCCAAATATACTGCAAGATATATATATATATATATATATATATTTATATATATATATATATGTATATCGACCCTTTTTTTTTTTTCATTATAGCCAGCATCAACATTGAATCATTAAGCCACCAAAAGCATTGAAAAGGAATGGAGCATTGGAAAAGGAAACAGTGGAAAGGGAAAGAATGGTTCACTCCATGACGTTACCATTGATGGTACAATTTTCGTCATCATAGCACTCAATGAAAGGTTGTCAGTGAATCTGTTTGTTTCAATTCTTCCTGCTCCACTTACAGTTTCATCTGTCTCTACCTCGTCAGACATTAAAAGTCTTTTAATGTCTCTTTTGCTTCCACCATCTTTGTTCACCATTCTGTACAAAATTGAAGAATAAGGTTAGGAGACTGACTGATGAGAAGCATATGATTTTGTGTGAGTGACAGTGCTTTATTAGGCTTATACTATGTATAAACTGGCTATCTTAACTGAGATGAAAATCAATACAGTAGAGCTACTGGATGTTAAAATTAAATAATCAGTGCTTTGCCCTGCAAAGGTGACGTCATGTGCAGGTCAAATCCCATCAAAATTATATGTAAACACACATTCTATTTTGTCGATAATCTGTCGCATTTATGAAATCGCCAGTGGGAAATTAAAATATGCTTGTTGCACAGAGACCAAAGCGTCCTACCTTTTCATACTTTCTGCATAAGGTCACTGTTTCCATGGCGACAGTCTGGTGGCTAGTTTTGCCTCCTTATTCCTTATCGTTTTCCCCCTCCTCTCCCTTCATATCTGCAATATATCTGTTTGAAGACCCCTCATGACCGTTGTGGGTCTGGCTCCCGCCTCTCCGCCCACCGTTCTTCACATTTCATCCCTACCTCACCCTGTCTTGAGCCTTCCTCTTTGAAAGACTGAATGAAAAAGCAAAGCTTAAACAGACAACAGGAGAGACAATGTTTTTACGGTGTATAAATGATGCAACATCAAAGTGTGTGTGTTTTTCTATGACAAAAATGAGACTGAGCAAGGGTCGCTTCAGTATCAAAGGCCTCTACCCCCCTTTTAAATGTTGGGCAAAGGGAGAGTGGAAAAGTTTCATGCTGTTTTGTTATCAGCTTTCCTCTGTTAGTCTGCAAATGAACTGCTGATACAGATTAATGAGCTATAACCCATCTCCCCTTATTTTGTTGCAGGTTCCTAGCTGCTTCACTGACTATGTTAGCCCCGTCTGTGTTTGTCTGACAGGGTCACACTACATTACAAAGAAGCCTCATTTGCCTCTTTATCTGTATAACAGATGGACTATCATCGCCTGAGCTCGTGTGACCCTGAGGTGATGGCAAGGTAACGCGACACTGAGTGGACGTATATCATTACTGGGTTAACAGGGAGGCTACAGACTGCAGCCTTATGCTCCCCTTCATTTTCCCGAGCAATATTCTGCCGTCGTGCGGCACATGCCGGCGGATAAAGCAAGACAAATGGGACATGGCGAGGGGTGAGGAACGTGCTTAAGCTAAGTGACAGAGAGACAATCAAAGAAGCAAGAGGACATGAAGGAAAGGGAGAGTGGGTAGACAGGGAAGATGGAGAACTCAGACACAAAGGTAGGGAGGATGAGTAGAAGGAGAAAAGTAGTAAAGGTTGAAGTGTAAAGAAAAGGAAGTAGGAGGAGGAGTGGGATCAAGAAGTTAATCTTAATTAAAGTGAAGGATGGATGGCTGTTGTTTAGGAGTCTCAGGGGGAATGCACAGTTACTCATTTGACTGCTTTGCTCCTCGGGCAGGCTGACTCTACTGTGATATCAACCAGAGCTGTGTCATTAAAATTTCCTATTTGGTGTTGAGTGACGGGTAGAATATGATGGCAATGAAAATAAACCCATTTCATGTTTTGTCTCCCATACACCTCATCAGAAAATGAATGCTAATCAATGCATATACATACTAAAGCAATATCCCTCAACAAAACATATTGTTATCAGTTAAATCAAAGCATTAAATTAATGGCATTGCATTAATTTTAGTTTAAGGCCAATTGATACAGTGGTTTAATATGAGCTGCATTTCATATATGACATATTCACTTTTAGTAAACCATTCTTTCCCTTCTGCAGTATTACACAGAGAGAGAGAGATAGAGAGAAATAAAATGAGCTAAAAAGCTATCACAAAGTGTTTTTCTTCATTTAGCCACTAGACATACTTTTAATAAATAATCTTTGTTTTTGTAAAGACACTTGTTAAAGTATCATATGTCGTCCCTTTGCCAAATGCTTACTTATCGCCATTATCAACATCAACTCCTGTCAAGTCAATGTCATCTTGACTTCTTTTATCTTCATATTTTGGTCCATTGTACTCCAATAATGAAACTGCTGATAGTGGATGTTTAGTCAAATTCAAGATCAGATTTGGGTCTCTTGTACATTGTCTTTTGAGCAGGCTTGAATCAGTAAAGGTTCCTGTGTGGCTGAGCTGTGTAGGGTACTGAGCATAGGAGCGTGGTGGTAAGAGCTCTTGTAGGTGTTGTAGTGGTTGTAGTGCTCCAGAGGGGGCAGCGATAGGTGTCTCTCCATGGCAGCGACACCTGCAAGCTCTTCCTCCACTGTAATGACCTCCATGGACGAGGCAGGGCCATCAGGATCCTGCTGGTTATGCTGCTTCCTCATCTTGTAGAATATAACCAGCAGAACAGCAGCCATAAGCGTGATGGCCACGAAGCAGCCAATGATAATCTTGGTGGTTTTCATCACCTCATCCAGGCCATTCAGGGCTCCCTCTCCATCCAGATCAAGAACTGGGATTGTGTAAGTCCGTTCTGTTGTCCTTGTTGAAACAGGAGTGCCTTTTGTTGTAGAGGATGAAACCCAGCCAAATGGGGGCAGTGGCGTTTGGCTATCATCCCCCGGGGTCTCAATGGTCTCCACGGTGACTGTGGTAAAATAGGTCACCCCGCTGTTTTCCACAGAAGTGACATTAAGCACAGCAGAGGCAGAAATGTTCCCTGCTGTGTTGCTAACCATACAGGTGTAAGTCCCAGTGTCCTGCATTGTGACGCTAGTGAAGTTCAGTGTCCCATCATTGAGTACAGACAAACGCACCTTATAAGCCCCATGTGTCACCAACGAGCCATTTGGTGTAAGCCAGCTGATAGATGTCAGTGAGCTTGTACGACATTTAAGCTCTGCACCCATGCCTTCTGTCACATTCAAGTCACTGGGTGGCTCCACAATGACAGGAACATCACACTGGAAGTAGCTGTGGTCCAATTCCCCAATGTAGCGACCTTTAAAGACTGCAGGAGAATGGCAACGGGCGCAGCAGCTAGTATTAGCGGGTACTGTCTCCTTCAGCCACCAGCTGAGCCACAAGATATCACAGTTGCAGTTCCAAGGGTTGTGATGAAGGTGGACCCGCTCCAGGCGATGCAACGGTGTGAAGAGGTCATGTGGTAGAAAGGTAAGGTTGTTGTGAGCCAGGTTGAGCTCCACCAGTGACTGAAGGTCATCAAAAGAATTCCTCTCGATAGTTTGGATCTGGGCATGCATCATCCACAGCTTCTGGAGGTTCACTAATCCTAAAAATGCACTGGGCTTGACAACAGTGAGCTGGTTTCCTGACATTTCTAACTCTTCGAGCCTGACCAAGGGTAAAATGTTGGGGATCTCCTTGAGGTTGCACATTCCAAGGTTCAGGTAGCGCAAGTTGCTCAAGTCCTTGAAGGCTCCATCAGAAATGTAGGAGAGACGTTTGAGCTCACCTAGATCCAGCCTTCGAAGCGAGGGGACCCGGTTGAAGGCATAGGATGGTATACTTTCAATGGGGTTGTTCCGTAGCCACAATTCTTTGAGTTTGGACAAGTACTCAAATGCTCCATTTGGGATTGTCGTGAGCCGATTATCAAAGAGCTCCAAAGTGTTGAGACTGGCGAGTCCATTGAAGGCGCCAATTTCAATGTTGCGGATGTGGTTCTTGCTCAGCTGCAGGATCTCCAGATGGCGGAGATGTTTGAAACTGTCCACCTTGATGACCTGGATTAAGTTGTCCTGGAGGTTCAGGTAGCGAGTGTTGGTGGAAATGCCATCTGGGACGTCCCGTAGACTGCGGCGGGTGCATATGACTTTGCTGAACTGGTTGCTGCATGAGCAGACGGAAGGACAGGTCTGAGCACGAACCAGCCCAGCCACCACCAAGATCTGGAGGGCCAAAAGCAGCACAAAGAGGGGGTTGGACAGCGCCCCCTTCAGCCTACGACCTCTCATTGTCTGGCGCTGGAGGGAGGATGTCATTGTGTTCAGCATTCATAGTTCATTTGCTGTTTGTATTCTCTGCAAAAAGAAGAAAATAGAGAATAATATTTAGTAACCAGGAAACGTAGCATGGAGAACATTGTTGATGTTGCTGTTGTGAGTTACAAATCAGTGGTTCAAAACAATTTTTTTTCAGTGCTGAGTTCATTAGTTGGTCGACACACAATTAATTGACAAAACCAATTTGAAGATCCAACTTGGAGCTCTGGGAAATTGTAATAGGTGTTTTTAGCCGTTTTGCACATTTTGGTCTGAATGAAAAAAAATCTACACAGATTATTTGATAATAGACAATCATTACTGCAGGCCTAATCCACTTACACAGTTCCATGACCATTGAATGTCGAAAGAACAATAGCAAGATGAAGGAGGAGCTACAGTTTATTGTCATATACTGGCCAATTGTGGAATAGCTTTTTGTTAGCTCTCTAACCCTGGATTGTCCCAGTTTTCCAGACTTCACAGAATCTCATGCATCTACACTGGAGACCAAAAATGAAAAACGAGAACTAAGGATTCTGATCAGTTTCTTTCTGTAATTTCTTGTAAGCCCCTTACTCCTTGGATCCTAAGCCTGGAATTATTTAGTACACAAAGCCTTTGTCATGAACATTTTAACGTTACAGTTTTAGCATTACACTCAATGAATGTGGCCCTGCACTGGCACAAAGAACTCTTATTCTCAGTGCCAATGAGGGATTTGTACAGAGTATATGTCCTTGCTAAAAGCAATGCAACCCGTGAAATGCATGCATACACTGGCAAACAAGGAGGATGCCCAGATATCCTTGCCCGAAATTGTGCTATGACTACATTATAATATACTGTATTAACAGAGTTATTGAGAACTGTTATCCAGTGACAAAACAATGAGGCTTATTTTCTTCATTGTCACCTGAGGTTTTTAAAACAGCATTTTTCATTGGTACGTGATTAATGCTTTTTAAAAATTCAAAGCAGTTGTTTGTTTTATTATGATACAATTTATTGTCACACCAAAATCTCTCATAAACAGAAGGATACAAGAGTGTGAGGAGGCCTTTTCACAACTATAGCAGAATGTTTTATCTTCAAAATCAAGTGACTAACAAGAAACTCGTTACTCTGTTATCTTAGATTAGATTAAATTAGATTAGTTAATTCAGCCAGAGTGTCTAAGGATATACCTGAATGTGCTCAAGATAAGAATAGACCAAGACAATTATTCCCATACAGTGCAGCCTGTACCTCACACATCCACACAGCTGTTTGGAAATGTTGCTATCACCGCTTGTTATCTCCTGCCCACGAGGACGGTAACCAGCAAAATAATCAATACATACTGTATTCCAAACATTTATGCTGCAACTTTATAAAATGTAACAGCATTGTGTCAAGCTCTGCTATGAAGTGATGCCAAGAACAAAGCATTCTTGCCTAGTGCAAGAAACGTTAACCTCGCCTACTGGATCCTTAAATTTCAGTATTAGCCTTGTCTCTGTACAACTCCAACTCAAGTTATGTATTAATCATCTCTGTCCATTAACCCACAAGCTAATAGAAACAACTATATTATGACAGGTGTTTTTTAAACTGTAAAAATTGTTTGCTGAGATGGAAATGTTTTCTGGTGAGGATGAGTGGCTGGCTTAATCAGTAGAAATGAGCCTACATGTGGCTTGGTTTTGCACCAGCCAGGCTGCCACGCCAGCCGTGATGTAGGGATGCTGCGGAGAGATGAGCCGCTGCTGAGGAATCAGATAGAATGAGGCCTCCCACTGGCAGGAGCTCATTTTGTCTGGCTGGAATTACAACAACCCTGCGCTGCCACCTAAGAGAAGAAAATGTCAGACACGGTAAACACACTGATAGAGAATATCTGCTGTAACCAAAACATCTCCGTTTGCATGTCCACAGGAATGCTTTAGGAAAAATAGTGAATTCAGCACTGAGAGTATTGATCTTCTACTCATTCAGTAATTATAGATTTGGCCCCATGCGTTATTCATTCAACATTTTATCTGAATATCCCCGAAGCAATTTCAGTCAAAAGCAACTGGACTTGGACTGGTTGTTTGTTACACATGCGTACATGAACTGATGAAGCCTCTTGGATGAGAGGTGAAACGTCTTCCTAGACGAATAACCAAGTCCAGTTGCTTTTAAGGGAAAGTGCTTCGGGGATAACGATGACCTTGACAAATGAGAATATTCACAGGCTTTATCGGAATATATTTTATCAGTACAAAATGCCTCATTCTATAAAGGAATTGCACTGGAAAGGAATGCTTCCAACATACTTTCTCCCTTTGTTGGTGCAACATTGTGTGGATTAATTCCATCTAGGCACGCTAAACATGTATTCATTGCCACTGAAAGCACTAGCTGCTTACATCTAAAATCCTGCCAGCAACATAAAAACACACCCACCCTTACTTTTCTGCTCCTGCACCAGCAGCCGCTGGCATTATGTCTGACACCACTGTGATATGCCAAATCAGTTTGTTCTAATGAGTTTGTTGGAAAAGTGCAAAGGAAAAATATGTCTTAATCAGGGTGCACATAAGGAGACTGTAACATAAAACAGAGTATTTCAGAGCAGGTAAAGTACAATGTCAGATGATTAGAGTCGTCAGCGTTTTGCCCTGCAAGCAACGACATTCCCCTCCAACTAGCTGGATGCTTTAGTTTGTACTTTCCCACACACCAGGGGAAGCAAGCCTGACAGTCAATGATGCAAATAACTAAGTGTCTACCACATAATAAATTAGGTAGCACCTCAAAAAACCGAATCTGTGTGTTTGTTGTCTCATGGTATGAGTAAGAGAATAAATATGTTAGCAGTGTTCCACACAAGATAATACTTCTATGAGGATGAAATGAAACAAGAAATGTTGCATTATTGAACAACTTGCTTTGCAGTCACATTTTGATTTTGTTGTTTGTCTTAGCTTCTTGGCATATTAAACATTTCCCCTCAGAGTTGTAAAGGGGGCTTTAGACTGTTTTATGCACAATAAGATTATGCCAACCAAGAGACAAAGTGACAAACATCGCAGTTTGCACATCAAATACTGCCGTTTTGTCAGCGCCCTTGGCATTTGATTCCAATGCACAAGGCACCCTTGAGCATCTGATTAAAACACACGAGGCTTTTATTTTTATTTGTAAACCTATCCGCAACATATTTAGACGTTGAAAGACGCTCAGTGCTCCAGAATTAAGATCGACCAATTCCATGTAAGGAGACCCTCGACCTTCTCCTAACCCTAACCTGACCTTTTTTGCCTTAACCCCTTATTTTTGTTTGAATTTGCAACTTTAACCACGTGTTGCCTGTGTTTAAAACAAGGCCCGTAGTAGAGTGAATAGTTGGACGTGCAGGGCTTTCCTGTGCATTGACAAGTGACGCCAAGGGGTTTTGACAAAGCAGCTGCATGTGACGAGTTGGTATGAGGATGGGTTGGTAATCCGGCTGAAAAAAAACCCTAAACCGAGCCGAAAACATAACCTCTTTGGCACAAGTAATAATGTCTGTAGTCACTAGTAAGAACATGATGAAAAAAATGTTAAGTCCTCTTATAATTCACTGTAAAATTGAAATCACATTGTTTATTAGACAATTACTGATCAGCCATTTGCAGTTGATCCAGTGAGTGTGAAATTGATAGTGGATAAAACATGAAGTGATATGAAATGTGGCAAGTCTCTCATCGTGATGGAGAAAAGAAGCCTGTGGCCACTTAGATGGCTGTCTGTTGAACTGAATGTCATCTTGCTAATTCATTCATCACATTACTCATTCATTACATTTGCATACGTTTGTTGCATGTCTTGTTTTAACCTTGTTTGTGGTAATGTTGTAACCTCACACGCCATCTGGGTGTTACGAGACCTGTGTTCAGACAATGTGCTTACAGTGTTAGATAAAGCTGAATAACAGGTTTGTTGTGTCAGATTTTGCAAATATGAGATATTGAGTGCTAATGATTATGCTAACATATACAGTCCATATCATAAATAAGGATAAGGCTGGTAATATTCTACAATGTTCTCTTTGTCAACAAATCTCAGGTAAAGACCAATATCAGGGCTTAGTTAGTCCATCTGTCGATACTTACCGACTTTACTACTATGTCTGTGGCACTAAGCCTGAAGCCTACTCTAAATGTTGAATATATAAATCTTCAAAAACGGGTCACAAATGCAAGGTTTCCTTTTACAAAGGTTCAATACAATACAATACAATGGGAGCTGTATCTTAAACAGGAGCAACATCTGTGGATGTTGGAGGCCACAGATGACTACGGTACACATTTGGTACACTAATAGATATGTAGAATTGACTTAAAAGAAACAAAAAAATGTTTTTGTAATAAAGAAAATGTCACCCATTGCAACACTTTCACCCCAACCGTTTTCATCCCAACTTACTTCCTGCTGTTTTGTCAGGACCCTTTGGCTTAACCTGTCAATGCCCTGGGTGTGTAACCCACATGGCGCTCCTGGTCACTGTTTTAAACACGAGGAACACGTTGTTTACGTTGTGAACTCTCATAAAACTATGTGGTTAGGTTTAGGCAACAAAACCACTTGTTTAGGGCGAAGATCTACAATAGGTCTCCTGGGTGAAAGTCCAGTGTTTGTTTGACCCATCCACCACCCAACATGCCTACTTCAGGGGAGTTTGGCACTTTTAATCCTGGAGTACTTGGAGCACTTTGACCACTCTGAGCGTTTAATATTACTGCAGATGGGTTTACAGTTGAAAGCCCGCTGTGTTTGATGCACAAGGGTGCCTTGGCCGACGCCCATGGCACCCTTGTGCGTCGATGCCGAACGCAGAAGGCCATGAAAAAACAGCAGTATTTAATGCCCTTGAAGTGACACGTGGCTGGTGAATCATTTGTTTTTTTAGTAGTATTTGGATAATAATAGTGGAGCTCTGTGGTATAGAGGAACAAGATATATCACACTTTGGCTGCGCAGAAAATACTTATCAATAGTATTATAAATCCATTATTTGGTCTTTTCAGGGGATTTGTTGACCAAAACAAGTTGGAGAAATGGAGCTTAAACAATTAGTTAATGAATCGATTAGTTTATCAACAGATAATTAATCAGCATCGATTGTCCTAATCGATGGGTTATGTGCTGCTAAGCCCAGGATACAGCAATGGTGCCCTTTCAAAACAGACAGTGGAAGGGATTGGGAATGCGTGGGATATATGGCCAATGGAAGGTTTACATGTCTGCATCCTGTGAGTCTAGACTACATTTGAACCGAATATGTTTAGGTTACGAACAGCTGGTCAGATAGAAGATGCTATTTGAATCTCATCCATTGGGGTCTATAATTGCCATTTTTTATGACATGTAATAGAAAACACAAAGTTATTAAAATAGCAGATTAATTAATAATTGAAATGAAACCATTAATAACAACCCTTATACAAAAATATATAAAAAATTGCAGACCAAATGCAGTGAATTAAACTACTAAACACCACATTGTGTTTCATTTTTAATTTAAGTGAACATCTGTCTCACATTTAGAAAGTAGCTCAATTTGGTAGTAAGATGGATGGACTTTAACGTTTTTCTTGCCTTGACAGATTTATTCACTATAATAATTATGATTGAGCAAATCCAATAAGAATCACTCTCATTGTATCGTAAGCATTGCTATAAGCTTACAATACAATGCACGCTGTGGTTCAAAATCTGTGTGCAGCCTCATGTCAGACATTGGGGGTTGGTGGTTTTAAAATCTTGCACTAGAGCCCGTCAAAACGAGGGGCCACCATTGCTGCTGCTGTCTCATTCTGACATGCAGACTGAGAGTGCTCCATTCTCCGCTCTGCTCCACCTGAAAAAAAGGCAATTCCCCTCCCCCATCTCAGCCTCAGTACGCAGAGTGCTGGTGTTAGGGAAATAAATCCAGCAGGCTGTTGGGTGCTGCTGACTTATCAGCCAAACTCCATTCTTTTAACAGGAACAGAAATTATGGCCTTTTCGTTTACTGGGCGAATCTCAGAACAGCAAAAAAAAAAACCCTGTTTATTTACTTGAACATTATTCATTCTCTTGGGATGGTGTTATCCAACAAATATTTTTTTTAGTACTGTCGCTGGCTTGCTTGCTTGCTGCAGCTAATTTTAAACTGAGCCTGTATCTAGGGTAAGTTCAGGCTGTTTAGACTACAGGCCATACTGCAGCTGTCATATACTGTGCGTACATGACAATGCTTGGTATGTTGTCACGTATAGTAGCTGTGTTAAAATCACATCTGTCTTTTCTTTAAGCTGTTCATTGCTTAAATATGTATTTGTTATTCGTCTTGTCTTTATTATCTGGTTTGGTTGGGCCAGCTGTTATAGAAGTGACGCCTTGAAGCAAAATATTTTTTAACACTAGTGACATTTAGTGAGCGTTTTAAACAAGGTGTGTCTGCAGTGCAGCTTCCCTTTATCTAGTCTCCTTTGAGAAAAGACTGACAGGCCACTGCTGCAGTGCACTGTAGTGTAGGTCACAAAAACCGGAATGATGCAAACCACGTTTTTGTGTTGTCCACTTCTTTAGCTACGCCCTGTGTGGAATATGACTTTACTTAGTGGGATGGCTAAAGAGGAATGGAGAAATCATTTTAGCTCTGAATGGAACCACATTTAAATAATTTCTGTGCCTTCAAACTGATCAAAGCAGAACTGACAGCAGCCACAATACTTCATTTTCAAAGTAATGAAAATAATGCCAAACACTCTTGAAAAAAATATTGAAGTACAAGTACCATATGGAGTGACTATATTTCATTTTCAGTGGAATCAAGGTAAGATCATCTTGACTGTACAGCAGAAAAAATACAGAAAACATTTTATCATGCCTTGTTGAAGGACACTTAAAGACATGAGATAAAAAATAAAAAAAAACCCATAAGGAAGGTAACACTAGTGGGTTAACCTGAAGTGTTTTTTCTTATCTGCGTGGAGATAAAATGCTTCCTGAATGGGTCGCTGCCATGGTCAGTGAAAGCTGGAATAGGCCTCTAAGCTATAGGGTGCAAGATGCTGGGACAACTGCAGAGACACTCCAGACTTAATAAAGCTGACCAAACCAAAAGGGTTTACTCGGTTGCTCACACACAGAGCCAGAATGTTTAAAGTCCCCATACTATTTCAAGTGATTTTGCACAGTTCAATAAAAAAATGTAATAGAACAATGTAATTGGATTTTCCGAATGCTTTCACATACTGTAAAAGCACCATTGGCGTCTTTAATTTTAAAGCTGCATTAATTGATTTTTGGACATTAGGGGGCACACAAACATGAAAACAAGCTGACTGATACATTCACTTAAACCTAAAGCAACTGCTGTATGCAAGCCTTAAAACGTTCAATGAGCCAAAAGAGACTAAAAAGCTTTACAGAACTACAGGGTGGGCTGACACTACTCTGATTTCAATGCTATGAGCACCATCATTCATTCTACACAGTAATCTGCTTTAATGTTAATCTAAAAAATTATATATTGATTAAACTTTAGAGACACAAGAGTCAGAAACGTCAAAGCCCAATAAAGGTGTATGAATCAGAAATAAAGTGTACATCCGTCCAGTTTTTCACACACGTCCTGTGACAGTTACGTGGAGTGTACCAACTTCACTATATACTATAAATAATCCTAATTTATTAACACAATTGTTGTCATTGTTCAGCTGAATGAGGGGTTATAAGGGTATATAACTAGCCAGAAAAGCTTTTTTTTCTCTGACAAACAAAAGGAAGCAGCGTGGAATGTAGGTCTCTTCATAACCTTTTAAGAAAAAAGGTGGTACAGCAGTTGACCCCCTGACTTGAGCTTACCTCCCCATCCCCTCAGGGTAGCAGGGCTTCCAGATGGCACGATCGCATTATTGAAAATAATCACTGTTTTAGATGACCAGGCTCTTTTTCTCCCGTCTGTGATGGAATGAGATTAAATTAGAAGAAAGGCAAAATGGAGAGCAATCAAACTGCCATCTGGAATTATGGTTAGACAGACTATCACTGTGAGAGAAAAAAAAACCTAAGGACACGTTTTAATTTATCAGGCAGTATGCTGCGGTGTTATGTCTGTAAATGCTGCAAAAGACATTTTTAATAAATCGTGTATTTCTGATGAAATGTAATAGCATCATCCATCAAGTCACTTTGCACCATCGTCTGATGACTGCAGTCTTGGCTACTGAATACTGAAGACCAGATCTAGTTTGTTTTTTTGTATTTTTCCCCCAAATTTATTCATTGAATTATGCAGTATCATAGTTGTACAGTGTGTCTGCTTTAAGGTGAAAAAAAACCCCCAGACAAGAACAGAAAACCCCAACATGAATACCGCTCTCCCTCCCAACAACCCACGTCAGACACGGCCCGATAACCATCTGAGTAACCGAATAGCATGTAGCACAAGTAGATCGGTAAAGTGTAAAAAAACAACTAAAACCAATGATGTAGTTTATGGAATGGTTTTGAAACTGTCATGACACATACTTCAAACTTTGGAGAAGAGTGAAAAAAGCCAAGTAGCCAACTGTTTAATAACTTCTGGTTTGACGTAAAAAAAAAAATTGTGCAAAAAGGTTCTGTAAGGACTCATGGCTGAGTCTCCCCATACCATTGTTCCTAATGAGGAGAGGGCGTATGCGGCTGCATGCGGCTGCATGCGGCTGCATGCGGCTGCCTAGAGAAAAGCGCTGCACCCAATGTCTTCTTTCTGCTCCGACTTTTAAAGATGGAGACAAGACATGTTAGCTACCTAGCTAACGTTAATGTTGTTAACGTAGGTACAAGCCTAAACACAACCAGCACTTTTGATGAAATATTGGGATGAAGCGCTCCCCAGTGCCCTGACAGGAGAAAAAATGCTATATAGACACAGGACTTAAGTATGCTATTAAAATGAAGACAATACATGTGTAAATTATATAAATTGGAGTTACATTAAACTGTGTTGAGTAGATGCAACTAGTGTCACTGTGAACATGAACACCTGGGCACAGCTGTTTTTCAGGGACTTGCACTTGTATTGCCCCTTGTGTTATGGTATCACATTATAATTCTGAATTCCTGTATGTTATTTCGTGCGCTTTCATTTCCAGGCAAGTACAGGAAGGTTGCTCTCTTGTGCCAATACTGGAAAAAGGGAGAGGGAGAGGGTAAAGAGACACCTTTCAAGTGATAATTTAATTCCTGTTCACGTATTACCGTATGCTGCATCCATTATAATAATTGCATGAGCTAAATAATCTGCAGGGACCTCCATGTTTAAATGCACTCTGCCAAGGCACTGTCTGGTCTCTGCAAGGGGATTAAGACAGGATGCCCTGGGTGGCAGACTGACTGAATGTGAGGGCGCTCTTAGTATTCGTGTCACTTGTTTAGCCCACCGATCTGCTCCCATGACGTCGCTCTTAAAAAAGAGATCAGCAAGATCGACCAATTGTGTGTGGGAGGGGCATTGTGGCCGAGTCGAGGTGATGAGTTAACATGACTCATAGCAGTGGGGACAAACACATAAACTAATGCTTACACCGCAGAACATTTGGGTTTTGATTATCAGAAAACTGTGGAAACACATGCAGGTGGCAGCCTGGGTTTAGGTAGGTGAGTACACACAGCCGGCAGCGGTGGCAGAATATTGAGCTACACAGACCCCATAAGCTGCCTTCCCACAGTAGTTAAACAGATCGCTACTTTAGCAGAGGATTTGTGTGATTGGTAAAGGTGAACATGCAGCTGAGGACCAATGTACTGCCAGCCAAGAAGCACAGTCGTTTAGTTTGGAAGATTAATTATTAAATATTTAATTAAAAGGTTCTAAATTACAGTGATGCCCTTGATCCGTTTTATGCTTCATCAGTGGAACTTGGCTCTTTCCAAATGTGTTAACATATTAATTTTGATTTCTTTCAGATTCTGAAGCTGTAGAAAGTGAGCCAGGGAGGTGTGTTCTCATGATATGACACATGCACTTCAAATTTCCGTGGCCAGCGATAAAACAATATATTTTGGTTTGCAATTTGTAGGAACCATTTGGATTTCTCCCTTCCTGTGGCCTATTATTGGTTCAGTGGAAATACCTCCAAAAAGGAAAAATACTGTCAGTCATTGTTAGTGCTGAGGAAGACAACAGTGTTGCATTAAAAATGACACAATAGCAATGTAACTTCAATGGCCATCTTGGCAGGTTGCCGCTTCCCACAAAATGCAGAGTGCTCGACGGGATTAGTTCACTGGAGTGTCCCCTGTTCAGTTACAGCTATTTGCCAATGAATTCTGGCCATTCTGGTTTGCAAATTGACTGAATAGGAGAAGTTAAAGGCAGTTCTCTCTGGAGCTTGTGTGTTCACATTGGGGTGACAGGATACTGGAAACAGATGGCACCAAACATGTAGCACTCTTTTGTTCTTTTGTTTAAAATTGCTGCCACCAGATTGGATTGTACCACTGTCCCTCATTGGGTAACCTTTCTCTGGATTCTGCCCTATAGCTATCAGTATGTGAGAAGTCATTCACACGTGTCTAATAAGTGCAATGCTGAGCCTTTTGTGTGTAGTCGCATATCCCTGCTGGAATTTAGATCGGTGTTGGCAGTCTCACAAAATTGTGTCCAACTTCTAAAACACAGATTAGATGTGTGAATCTGAATCATGTTCAGGCTTCATTTGTTATGTATATTTATAGTCATGTTAAATGGTGGTGGTAAAACAGCTTTCACTTGGAGTAGTATTAAGGTACTGTAAATGTTTGTAAAGTTATTCTTTTGGCTTTGCAATAGATTTTTTAAAAAAAGGCTTTATTTTAGTCTTTAAGGGCAATACAAATAAACACAGAAGTATACACTCACTCAGACACCCACATACATCAAATCGATACATCCAAGCAGGTGAAGCAAGTTTTTTCTCTCTCAAGGCTACAAATGAAATTATACCGCAGCTGGTGGAAGCATCTTGCTTTGCTTTGTCTGTTGGCTTGACTTGGATTCCACTTGACTTTACCAAATGTCACTGCAAGCAGTGTCGACTAATGACAGCTTTATTTTGGACACAAAAGTGTAGAAATCTTATCTCATCTCATCTTCAACGCTTACCCGGGGCATGTAGAAATCACAGAAACCAAAATAAGATGCTCCTCCTGACTGCAAGCATTAATATGTATGTTGTGTGAGCCGAAGTCTTTCAAAATTCAAAAGTGGATGTTACTGTCCTGATGCAACAGTGATGGATTACTAAGGCTGAGACGTCTAGTTGGGTTCAGATGTGTATCCACTCTGAGGCCAGGCTCCAGCACTCTTAATCATGTTTGGAGTCTTAAAATAAATGCCAAAGATGAAAGCTGTGTGGAAACCTAGCTTCTGTATAGTTAATGGATCTCACCATATGAATTGGCCTATATAGTCTAAAAAGGACACAGCCTCCAATCGAGCTTCCATAAAGAGCATACAGTGTGCACCTGTGAGACTATAAGCAGGCTGTTTACGCATAATTACTTTTATGCAAACATCAACATCGAGAGCATTAAATATTTCTGAGAAACTAAAAGCCAGTGAGAGAAACGAATGTGCCGTTATTCTTTCAGAAAACATAAGGAGGTGCATTATTAATCAAAAACACAAATGTGCGTATGGTTCTTTACTGAGCAGTAAGAACTATTGAACGAATAACTATAAACTTTAGCTGTGAAATGGACACGCATACACTCACCTCCTGATTACATTTCATCCTTCAATAGCTTTACACACAAACACACACACACACAGCATAAGAATGACATACATTCAGTACAGTGGAAGCCTTCATATCTCGGTCAAGGATTAAATGCAAGCCTAAACCCTTCTGTCCCAAATTGCTTGAATAAAGTGATAAGGGAGTGATACTTCTATTGATCCCCGCAGTGAAACTCTCTTTTCACTCGGTTCCCTCCAGGGAGGTCAGAGTGTAGGGTCATCTTCACATGGAGCGCCCCTGGATCTGGCAGCGAGTCAGTGGGGAATCACTGACTTGCTCAAGGGCAGGACAAGACTGGGGTGTTCATTACAAGCTCTTTCCTGTGTGGCTACATTGGGAGGATCTTAAATCTCTCCTACTTAGAATATCTTCAAAAGAAATTCCCAACATAAGGCACAAAGCTTCTAGAAGTGGCGGGTAGATTTTTATTTGAAGTTAATATTAAGGGAGCACTATTAGGTTGTCATACTTTGAAGGCAATCTATTCACCCAGCCCTCTATATAGAATAAAATGAACAATGGGAACTTCTCAGCTATTCTTCCTAAGTATATCCCTGCCATGATGTTTTTACATGGGTATCTGGTGCCACTAGTAGATCATTAGTATCAGAAAACTGCAGAGGTGGATCCTGAGCAATGTTCCGTGTTGCATATGTGTTGTCCTCTAACTGCCAAAAACTGTCTGACTCTATACGATCCTTTCATAAAGCAACTAGTCAATCCCAGTGCAACGATTAAACGCTTGGAAATTAAATTCCCTTCGACCAGATGCTATAATTATCTACCTCGCGGTGAAGGGTGAGCAGAGGATTAAGGTCTGTTTAAAAATAACTACCATCAAATATATTTGGACTCGAGAAACAAAAGCTGTGGAGCAAACATTTTCTCAGTGGTGTGGTTTTTTTAAATTATTTTTCTCTCATCTTCTCTTCTCCCTCCTCTTTTCTTTTCTCTCTGTTAATCTGCTTTGATAATTCAGCAGCAAACGCACGACACCCAGTGGGAAACCGTCTTAAAAGTCAGACGGAAATCAAAACAGGGAAAATGCAATTATCCAAATGGCAGTCAACAATTTTGTAAAAGAGGGACGTCCACTATGCAAACGGCCTCTCATAAAGGCTCAGATCTAGAGGACCACGGATCATAACCATGGGCCGCATCGTTGCTCTGCTTGTGCAAGGTCATTTGGTAGGCGTGGGTGCTGTTGTGTGTCGTTGCAACACAAACATTATGCGCCTTTTTAACTTTGGATTGTACACTTATGATGATGATGATGATGATCATTACCCAACGTTATGTTTTATTATCAACCTTAACAGCTGCTGAACAGACTAGCTGTGCTTGTGCTAGGCTAGGGATTGTGTTGGTTTTCCCACTGCTGATGGCTGATTGATTGTGTGTAGCCAGTGTTGACAGCATACCGTAGGTAGTCCATCTTGTTTTTCCTTCATTGTTTGTTCATGGTGAAAACTCTCAGCTGGCATGCTAATAAGCTGTTAAGGATTGGTGTTGTGCCAAAATTTGTATTCCCCTAAAAATGTTTCCCGGTTGGTTTGTCCTCTTTTGTCCTTGGTGTTTTTTCTTTGAATTTTATGTGTTTTTTCTGTATTTTTTTGACATTTCACAAGCACATTATCATGCATGACAGCTACATTAATGTGCTGTATACCATACATCACAACCTAGTGTGATCTCTGCTTTACAGCGTGACATTCAATAACCCTCTACCATTCTTTGAAATTCTAATACATGTTTTCATTTTTGTCATTGACCATTTCAAAAGACTGATATGAATTTAATCCACTATGTAAAAATATATGATGATATGATATAATTATCGCAGTTATACCATCAGATCTATCCAGATCATGACCGAAAGAACGAGGTCACGGGTACAAGCGGCCGAAATGGGTGTTCTCAGGAGGGTGGCTGGAGACTCCATTAGAGAGAGGGTGAGAGGTTCAGCCATCCGTGAGGAACTCGGAGTAGAGCCGCTGCTCCTTTGCGTTGAAAGGAGCCAGTTGAGGTGGTTCCGGCATCTAGTAAGGATGAACCCTGGGCGCCTCCCTAGGGGTGTGGCTGGGCACGTCCAGCTGGGAGGAGGCCTCAGGGAAGACCCAGGACTAGGTGGAGAGATTATATCTCCACACTGGCCTGGGAACGCCTCGGGATCCCCCAGTTAGAGCTGGTTAATGTGGCCCGGGAAAGGGAAGTTTGGGGTCCCCTGCTAAAGCTGCTGCCCCCGCGACCCGACCCTGGATAAGCGGTTGAAGATGAGATGAGATGAAATGAAAACATACTATCATTTCATGCAGTAAACCACTTTCACCACAAACCCTGCAACAATCGAGTCTACATAAAGTACATTTACTCAAGAACTGTACCTAACTATAAATTTGAGGTAATTCGGTTCAACTTTGCATTTATGCAAAAATAATTATAATACAGAAAAATAATCTACATTATTCTGAAATTGGCTGCATAATAACTACTTTTACCTTTGGTACGTTAGATATATTTTGATGCCAATACTTTTGTACTTTTACCTAAGTAACTATTTGAATACTACATACTACTATACACTTTGACTTCTAATGGAGGATTCACACACTGTGGTATTGCTACTTTTACTTAAAGTGAAATTTAGGCTTAAACGTTTTGTTTTGTGGCATTTTGGTGAATTATAAGTTAATAATAGATGGTAAAAGGTTTGGAAAAGTCCAAGACAGCATCTTTCCCGAAACGCTACGCGAGATCTCGGGGGGGGGGCTTGCCGGAAGACGCACAGGTTATGTGAGTGCAAGCACCAAGCACAGGGAAAGACGACTAGCCCACAACTTGAAATAAAGAGAGACAAAATGGTTCGTGTTTGTATCTTTCCCAGCTGCGAAACAAAAACGAAAGCTTACAACCCAGAAACTTTTCATGGGCTGCCATTGTGGTACAATGACCGTGCTCTGATAAACCAGTGGCTTATTGTGTTGAATGTGGACATTGAGATGCCGATCTGACCCAAAGAGCCAAAAGATGGCGTGCTTAAAAAAAGACCCCCATAGGCAGGTCTTTCAAAACACTCTTTTTAAAAACTCTGGGTTCACCAACTACGTTGTTTGTGCTTCGTTTTATGTGTAGGGACTCTTCTCATGCTACTGCAGAGGTTTTTTAGCAGTATTAGTGGTTAAAAAAAGACGTTTAATGCTTTCACCTTGCTGCCCCGAGCTAATTGCTGTTAGCCACGCCTGGCTGTTAGCGGCTGCGAGCAACTTCCAGGAATATCTCCGTTTATCGCTCACCCACGAAAAATATAGTCTCGATGGCTTATTTGATGACCAATTTTACGCTGGAATTTCACTTTAAGTACAAGATCGGAGTACTTCTTTCACCACTGGTAATATACATAACTCTGCTGCTCATCATGGTGACGAAGTTGAGGATGGTTATTGTATATGAAATTAAGACACAAATTTTATCTTTTACATTACTGCTGTGAATCATGCTGCAGCAGTTGCCAGCATGCCCTACAGTCCAAACATCATGTTACAGTACAGTACATGTGTCTTTTGACCCGTTATCCTTGGGCTTCAATCTTGAGTTAACATTACCCTGGGTTATCTTTACATGTTTGACACCATTTATATTTAATCCTGGTTAGCTGGAGGCGAAGCTGTCCACTCGCCGTGGTGCTGATTATTGCTCCTCTGCAGAAGCTTGTTTTCTCCCCTTTCTTGCTTTTCGAGTCAAGCATGTAGCTCGCATGACCCCAAGCCATGTATTTGTATTCATAAATGTGCACTTTGCACTGTCAGTTATTTCTAATTTTAGAAAAATAAATATTTTTTTTCTTTTACTAAAGCCAATGTCAGTCTGCTCTATTGTTTTAGTGTTTTATATACAGTACATAATGATGAATGAGACATTAGATAAATTCCCTGTTGGTTGAACGAATGGATGATGCCATTTTCAACTGATGTACTATATAAAGGGACATTTATTTTCTCAATGCATGTGATAATCACCATATTTTGCAATAAAACGGCTGCTTATTTTTTTCAAAACAACAGTATGAATCCAATATCCACTCCCCTTTAGCTGTCTCTACCAACACCTGATAAAAATGTCTGGCTCTTAAGCTGAAAAATGCTCCAATGTGTTCACCAGCTCGTTGCTAACTGTTAGTGCTGGGCCGGTAGTGTACAGTGGGTTTTAGGAGCCAATTGCTGAAAACAGCTGCCGGCCGTGGTTGGAAACGACGTACGGTAAAAGAGAGCAGTGAGAATTATTAACGTTAATTAAGTTTAAGAGAGTAAAGTTGTAGGACTGAAAACAACAAACAATACTGAAAGATGCAATTATCCGTAGAGCTGAGAAGAACTGCAGTCAGGTGATCATTCTCTGAGAGTTCAACACTATGAGTAACATGTTTTACATTGCACACAATTTCAGTGATTGTTTATATAAAAATATGAAATATTGCAGCTTTAAATCCTTGGAAAAACTTGAAAATGTTTTATTTATAGCTATACTCACATCCATCCATCCATTTTCTATACCACTTGTTAGATTCAGTGCCTCAGGGGGCTGAAGGGTATCCCATCATGCAGTGGGTGAGAACCAGCCTGGACATGTCGCCAGTCTATCACAGTGCTAACACATATAGACAGACAAACACATTCACACCTACGGGTACTTTAGAGTCTCCACTTCACCCAACCTGCATGTCTTTGGACTGTGGGAGGAAACTGGAGCAAAAATGAATGCAGGCATAAGGATATACGTAAAATATGGAACCCAAGTGTCTGGAAGTTGTATGTTCTCCCCAGCTGGCTAGCAGGGAACCACCCCCTCGATTTTCTTTTTTTCAATTAGAATCTCAACTCCATGGCATATAAAGTTCTACACACTGAGCACATAGAGCACATTGTCTCTGTCTCTCTCTGCATGTCTGCAGCTCCTCTGCACCTTAATCCTCCAGCTTTTTCCACTCTCTTTCCTCGAAGCACCTATCTCCTTCTCCCTCACTCCCCCGAGAACCACTATCTGTCTCCCTCTATCCCGGAGCCTTTCTCTAACTCCGTCTCATTCTCTACTCTCATCTCTAAATAATTCCTTACAGAGGAAAATCTAATCAAATCTGAGTGAGAGTGAGAAAAGCAGAGGTGGGAAGAAATTGTGTGAATCAGACTTTGAGAGGGGGGCTAAAAAAAGACAGAAAGCAACATTGGCAGTAAGGGGGTAGTAGAGTGAGAGAATTGCAAGTGCATTAGCAGTCAGAGCACTTAGTGTGAGGAATCCATTCATTATTCATTAGCTAATTCACCATGTATAGTAATTAAAATCAGTGCCTGCTCCAAAATGGAAGGGGCTATGATAGACTGGTATTCTATGTGAAATTTTAAGAGAGCTGTTTTTCAGTACTTGTGCTCCAGGGGTTTTATGAATCATGTTTACCTGTTTAAAGGGTGCAACTTGCTGTCAGGACACTTCCAGTGCGCTAAGTACATAGGGTGACATTTTTCTGACACGAGAATAAAACTGAAATAGAAATATGCAAATGTGCAGCACAATTATGCAGTATAAACGGCTCATTTAAAACAAAAATGTCAACGTATACATTTTAATAATCAAAGCACATGTACCTCTTATATTTTTCAGGAAGATACTTTAACTGCATTTGCATTTGAGTTATGCATTTAGGCAGTGTGCATATATATAATTATTGTGTACGAATTAAAGAAATCAAACATTATTTATTTGATCCTGAAAACACTATGAGACGAAAAATAATGTCATATTTAATAGCAAACTAAAATAGGGCGTGTTGATCATCCCTCTCTTAGGTCTGTGGGGAAAAAGAGGTGCTCGTTTGAGCTATATTTGCACAACAAAGATGCTTGTTTTGGCCTTGTTCTGACGGCAGTGGTAAAGGTGGGAGTCAAAGTAATCGTACAGTATGTGCATGTCTGTGATGTGCCTGTTTATTCCGACCCAACACACTAATTGTCTCCCTGGCAGGTGGTTCAGATCAATTGAAATAACCTCCAGCCTCTTTTTTTGTTGACTACAGTAAAAAACCTTCCTCTGGGTTGTGTGTGCGTGGCAGAGTCCTCATTTATGAAACAAGACTTTTGCTGTGCGAGAATCCATCCAGGATCCTGCCAGAAGCCCCGTAAATATACCATAATAATTTGAACCGTCTGCAAATGTATGTAAATCTATAAGTTAATCACATTTTAACAAGAAAAAAGGTCAACAATCAAGTCAATTACAACCTCTGATTACCAGTTTAGAGCACAAACCTAAAGTGACACTTAATTAGCAACATCTTTTGTTCTCTATTGATAATTTATACCACAGAGTAGCGATTCAACATATATCCAGGTCATGGAAACTTTAACATATGCTGTGCAAGCACTCGGTGTCTCGTAGGTCTTGTAGAAAAAAAAAGTCTTGTTCAGCACAGAAAATGATGCTTCTGCTTTTCTTGGAGCAGCAACAGCAGCTTTTTTGGAATGAACAGAGGAAGAGCAGTTAGCCCGAGCAGCGACGGCCACGTGACTGAACATACAGAGAAAAGGATGCCACCTGCAGATAAATTACACAAAATGTAATGAAAAGGACGGATAAATTGAAATGACTTTCTGCAAGCCAAAAGTAGAGTGGAGATTGGTGTTGCCTCCCGAAGATGAAAAGCACTTAGGGATAAAGGGGACAATGATGAACAAAACAGACATGTCCCTTTTCTTGGACAAAGCAATGAGCATTCATCACCACAGCTACTGCCAAAATAAAATGAAGAAAAAAAAATCTCCTCACATTCAGAAGCCGACGTGTCTCCTAAACACTGCTGTGTCAAAAGAACATTACATTTTCTTCCTCTTTTGTTCATTTAGCATTATGGCGGCAGGGCTGAGCCATATGGCCAGAATCTTCTAAATTCTCAAACCTTCATATCTAGTTTTAACTTCAACTCTATTCTGTCCCCGAAGTGTAATTGGTTTTGCAGCAAGACAAAGACACACAACATGATAACATACAAAAAAACTATGTGGGGTACGTCAAGAGGGAGGGCACTGGATGTTAGAGATTTTGTTACGAGTGTTAGGAAATTGCATTGCAATAGGAACAATATAAAGCTGATTTCACACCACTGCACAGGAACTAGTCGCCTTCGGTCATTTAATTTAGGGGCAAGAAACGGAGGGAAGGTTTTGAGGTTTTGACCAAGGTGGCAGGGGTATGAAGCGGTTGCCGCCTATGTGAACACACAGATTTTGCCCTGCCGTCCAGAGTTCATCGTGCTGACATTCAGGCGGTAACCACCCGGCAGCTTTGCTTTTTTGGGAAAGTCCTTGAATGAATGGTTGACAGGGTGGTTAACAACTTTAAACGTACGCATCAAAAATCGATCAAATTTTATACGTTTTAATGATTTACATCGTCGTATCACCCAGACCTACATGGCAGCATCATGTGGCTCTGCATTATGTACCGTTTACTATTACAATGATGTCAGGTGTCACATCTTTCCCAAATCCTGAATAGTTTCCAACTTTATCGCCAATACCCCTTGACCTGGAGAGAAGCCGAGAAACAGTTTTATTTGCTCTTTCCTTGTTCTGTAGTGAAGGTCTGACTGTCAGACAGATCATCTTCATCTTGTGTCTGGTGATGCGACAAAAGAGAAGGTCAAGATAAAATCAAACAAGACGGAAGGATCTCTCTCGGTTAGCTTGTTACAAATCGAATGATCAGATCCTTACGGCCTTTCCAATGAGTTGTGACTAAAATCTCAATGCCATCGCTCTTCATTGCTCATCTGTTGTTGTTGCATGAAATATGTGTGTAATAGCCACTCTGATAGCAAGTCTCACTATGCTGCTGACAACCCAACTAATGAAGTTTCTTATATTATGTGAATACGGACAACAACTGCTTTGGCACCTTTCAAACTAAGAAATATTCAATACAAAGAAATTTGCTGACTTGTTTCTCTTTGACATGCTTTTTATGCGATTTTGGACTCCATTTGCGCCTAAGGTACGTTTGCGTAGGTGGCTATGAACCCTAGACATTCTTGATTCTTTTTATGAGTGAAACATTGATTTTTTTCCCGTGTATTTGTAGAACTGGGCGTATATTAACGTTACATAATTAGTATATTGAATGGAATAATGTGCAATGTGTAGTTTGAAAGGCTAGCATTGTAGCTATGGCTGGTTCTACATTTCAAGCTAGCAGCAACCTCGGGGCCAAAAAAGTGAAGCCAATCTGAAGTGCCTTAAACCTTAATTTCTTTCTAATGACAAGCACGGGGGAAACTCCCCCAATTCAATGTCCACTTTGTTGTTAATTCATCCATATGTACAGGGTATATAGAGGACTTAAATGCTGCTTCTCTCAGATTCTCTGGTTGCAAATAGAAGTCACATTGTAATTAAGTCAAAGAGAAAATGAGCCTACTTCTCACTTGATTTATTGTCTCAGTAGACATTTATCTAATGAGTTTATGGTCTCAATCACAAGTTTCAAGTTTTCTTCAATACAGCATGATGCTTATTTTGTAAAGTGTGGTCCTATTTCGAGTAAAATAAATGATAAATCATGGTATGCTTAAGGGTGTAGGGAATGACGAGTTGCTTCCACGACGCTGAGCATGGTGTCCTCAGCTTGTCTGTCAGACTCAGCCCTCGCTCCTCCCGAGTTCCACTCTCTCCTCTTATTATGGTCACTTCTGACAAGATGGCAACAGCAAAAACAAGATGGCAACAGCAAAAATACCAAACTCGAGGCTTCAAAATGGTAGTCCACAAACCAGTAGGTAACGTCACAGTGGCAGCAATCACTTATTTTATAGTCTGTGATTTTAAGGCATACCAAAATGTTTACTATTTAAGGATAGTTGGATTAATAATAATTATTTGGTCTATAAAATGTCAGAAATGTAGAAAGAAATGGCCATCACAATTGTTCAGTTCTGTTCTGGATCACAAAAGGAAAAAGCAACCAAACCCTCGCATGTGAGTAGGTGGAACAAGCAAGTGTTTGGCATTTTTCTTGAAAGCATTTTTTTTTAATTAGAGAAAAAGATGGAGATTCTTTTTCTGTCGAGCGACTAATCATTTCAGCTGTGGTTTGAACCTTTTGGTGTGACCCTCGAATAGAGTCCCAGCTTTAGATTTAATCATTAAACCTTCATTTGTACATTGAACATTGCATATGTAGATTATTGTAGCGGATTTCTTGCGACAGAGCTCACTCCATGAATGACAAAAAAACAAATGATCTATCGGGCATTTTATGTCACGGGCCAATCATTGTTCCCTTTTGTAGCGGCCCATGTTACTTATTCACAAACGCTGCTGTCCTTCACATCATTTTATACAAAATGAACTCCAATTAACATATCCGATGTTTAAGTGGATGAAAGGGCTGAGTGGATGAGTGAACGGAAGATAGAGGGAAAGCGACAGATGTTGGCTGAAGTCACTGTTGCTCCTCTCTCTTTGCCCTGGTGTAAAAGTGGGTGTTCATCCCCTGAATACAGATGGCATTACACAAGCAATCCTCTAAACGGCTGAGACATGCTAACATGCTGCTGTCTGGAATGGCCTGGGTCTATCTCCAGCGCTTTTGCAAAGCCAAACACCTTTGTTAATCTCACAGCCAAGAGCCTCCGTTTAGGATACGGCTCAGAAGCCATTTCATACTACCTTTTACCTACACTTGGTTCTCCAGTAACTGTATTTCTATGTTCTGTGATGTCAGTGAGAAGAGGTGAGGAGCAGTAACTTATGTAGAAAATTGGAGCAACACTTAAAAGCCCCTGGATGGTGGTCTCCCTCCAAGAATCAATGTGTAATGGAAAATATTGCTTGAATGCACAATAATCTTAATAAAATTGAATTTTCGTGTGGCATGTCTCCTTTTGCCCCCTCCATTTTGCCTTGGTGGCAGATTGGCCTGAACTTGACAATTAACCTTGAACACCTGGGGGACAGTCGAGGAAGGAGCGCACAAGATTTTCAATAATTAAATTATCTCTCCTGTTGTACATCTTGAAGTTCACTGCCGCATTCTCGGCTTCTCCACTCAATGATAGATCACGTCTTTATTGTGCAAATGCCTAGTCATCTTATCTTACCTCACCATTCAGACCGTGTTATGTTAGTGTATGAATATGTACAGGAACTACTTTATAATTTAACACATTTGACAAGGTTAAGTGCGGCGTAGGCATCATACATGTTTCTGATTACAGCTGTGTGTACAGCTCATGTGCCTGAGGTGTAAGGGAGTAGGTTATATCCGCATGTCTAATACATATGTAGTCAAAATGTCATGTATTCTGCTGCTCTTGTCTCATGTTCAGATTGTTGGCTACAGGTTGTGAATTCAGATTCAATCCATTTGAAAAAAATCAGATCAAATTGGAAGAGTCCCAAACTCTCTGACCCTCCATTTTAGAATAAAGTTGAACTTCTCAGTGGTAAAATTCCTCCCTTTGATTTATCTGAAGTGTTAAAGAGCGGTGGCCACGCGGGAGCCGGTGCCATGGGGCAACGTGCAGTTCAGACTTTATTGCCTTGGTTAAGGACAAAAGCAGGACAATTTGTAACATGAGAAGCCTGGGTGAACACAATGACAGCGTGCAAACTAAAAACTGTAAGGACCAGGGTCGGGGTTCGACTCCATGACCGCGTTGCTGTGGGGCATTTTCATCCAGCTCAGACTGACCCAGAAACAGATTTTGATGAATCCATTTTAGTGCTCCAGAAAAGCTGGAACATTTTTTTAAAATGTATTTATTTGACAATCATAAGCAAGGAGCAATGAGAGCCCAGTGAGTGGCATGTTCATCCATTCAGGTTGAGAAGTGTGTTCCCTCAGTCAGGTGCAGGAAGGCTCATGTTCATGACTGATCGAAGCAGAGAGCTGCCAATCATTCACTGAACCTACTTGACAAAACACCTGCCCTAAGTTAATGCCTGCTGATCGTCACGATCAGGGCAAAACTGTGGGCCCTGCTGGCATGGATCCACTCTGAGGAAAACAAAACATTACAGCTCAACAACACAGAGGAACAGTCGAGGTGGCGTCCTGGAGGTCTTCATCCAGCTAACATTCCCACTGCAACACTGGTTAAATGACTCCCCGTAGGGCTTGTATCATCGAAAGGGGGTTCTTGAAAATGTAAATGGTGGATGATTTATTTTGTGAGGTGGCAGCATTTCTCGAGTGAAATTAGTACTCAAGGTCTGAAATTATATTGAGTACCTTCACAGCATCATTTTTACAGACCATTACCAAAGGCCATTAGTTAATTTGATTTTAGTGCACCTGACTCCTGGCACAAGATAGAGCACCTTCTTAAAAACAACTCACTTGTACCTTTTGGACATTTTAGAAATTAGATTTTGAGCATCCCAACTTGTACTTGTAATTATTTAAATATAGTTTATTTAAAATATATATATTTATCAAATTACATTTCGTAACCAGAGGTTTTTAGGTTCTCTGTTTTTTTGTTTTTTTTGATGGCATTGCTTCTTCTCTCATCTTCGCTGTGGTTTTCTATTTGTTTTTCTGAGTCATTGACTTAATGTTCGATGATCTTTCAAGTATGAATAAAGGTCTAAAAAATATTAGACGTGTTAGAAATGTTAGACAAAAGCTCTGTTCAAATAGATTTCAAGCTCACAAAATCATCGCATTGTGATTGTGACCTTCAGGTAAGAGATCAACTCAGGATTATCTTATGTGCTATAAACCTACACCATTACAGTAATTGACCAACCGCATTGTAATCACAAAAGAATATTGTATGTTCCCATTTGGCTAATGTAAAATGAAGGGCTTTTAAATTTGATTAACTGGAGTCAAAGAGAATTTCTAACAACACTGAGCAGAGTGCATTTATTATGGCTGACAGTGAAGGTTCATCTGACATTTTGGGGCAGGTATATGGGATGTTCACTTGCTTTTGTTTCTGTTCACCTCAAAGCACTGTTGAAATGTCAACGAAATTGTTATTTTTGCCCCAAGATAACGTGTTTTTCGGGCATTTTTTGCCCTTTATCGACTTTAATTTCTGACACTGCCTTATAGAATATTTCTTCAGCTGTGATAATATTTAGACTGTGCATCTAATATTTCATTATAATTGCTATGTCTCCACCCGTGTCTCCACTTAAAATCCTGGTAAGTTTAACAAGGTTTTTCTTCATCCTACACAGTGTTTACACACACACACACACACACACACACACACACACACACACACACACACACACACACACACACACACACACACACACACACACGCACACGCACAGTCCATTACACATGTACAGGTGTCTAGTGGGTCCTCCCTGCAGTGCTATACATTCCTCTGGATATACTCAAACAGAATATACGAGCATACGGGCTTGGAAGAGGTCCAGGCTCGTCTCCTTGATTTTAGGTCATAAACACGGCCTCTGCCCAAAGACTGCAGGGCCTTTTAAAACAAGGCTCAGTTTGATTGGACACACTTCTATTGCTCCATCCCGACTGCTGGCAAGCTGGCTGATCAGAGAGGCAGAACAAAGCCGGTTTCCTACAAGGCGGTCAGCTCTCAACTTCTCGTACGGCACACAGAATAAATATGTAGTTAAAATACTGTCTTTGCTTCAGCACACTGTTTGCAAATGGCTGCAACTGCTGAAGGGACAGCAGTGTGGATGAAACAGTTACCAGTTTAATGATAAAATTACAGACGGTTAGTATTTATGTTCCAATTTTAGTTATCATTAAAAACCATGTTTGATTACGACACTATGATCACTGAAAATGGCGGAAGGCAGTGAAAGCGCTCCAGAGATTTCTCAGCCTTCTGAGAGAGTCTGCTGGTGGGGAACTTGAGCCAAGATTGTCACCCTGTCTGCAGAATATGCAGAGATATAACTGCTGTGAAAGGCTGTATTATTTTAATGTTAATGCAAACAAAGTGCTTCTAATTTTGTCTGTGGTTTTCAATATAAAACTTGGTGTGTATCAGTCCTTTCTGAACATTTTCATTTCACGATAATGCTGGTAATGTTGGTCACTATACTTTCACGTAAACTTTCATACTGTTTCATCTCGTCAGTAAACACAGGATCGGTGATTGAAAGACACATTTCAACTTGTGCATTGGGCGGGGAAAAAGGTCCCTATGCATTCTTCATACAGCCTTGCTCACACTGGTGTTTTGAACGTCTAATTTGTTCATGAATAATACAACATGAACCATTTGGCTCATGAATATGAACTAGATGGAACCACAGGCTCTCCCCATAATCAACAGTCGAAACACACAGTCCGTCGTTAGCTCTCTAGCTCTGCAGCAGCACTTCCTCCAGTGCACTTAGCCAATCGCAGCCGATCGTAGCCTCAGTCCAATGTTAGTGTTGGTACAAACTGTCCGTGAGTAATGTGTGAATACGGCGTCTTTTGTCGCCAAGGATATTTCAGTGGATCACAAGCGTTCTCCCTCTCCTTCTGTCTCTCCGTTTCCCTCGCTCTCATCTTCATGCACAGACAAACGGTATTTACAGTGTGACAGCCCTAATTCCCTAGAATACTAACTTTCTAACAGGGAGCAGAAAAAAATATGATTGTAATGTTTTATTTACTGCTGTTGGATAAACAGTGTGCTCACTGTAGAAACAACAGTGAAACATGATGCAGAGCCGAACAGCTAATACACCAACAATCTCTGCCCATCCATTTACCCCGCCTTAAGCTGCATGGCTCTGCTCCAACATGGCCATATGCCCCTTAGCCTGGCTGCTCTACGCTATATTAGATGACTCATGATACCGAGTCTACATATCATCACTACCCAAGAATGTGAAAACACAACTGGGGCATACTGGTGGGCAATCTAGTGAAAAGAGATGCAGATGCTTGTCTGGCTCAATTCTCAGTTTCAGTTAAATGAGATGTCACTAGCAACTTATAGGGCTGTGTTTAACTGATTAAAGATTTTGTTTCAAAAATATTAAAACACCAAAAAATCCTAAAATCTTCACATTTAACGAGGTGATACCAAAGTTTGTTTTGTGTGCATTTTTGCTGAAAATTATGTAAATGAGTCATCTTTACAAAATACTTTCCCATTTTTCTATCGGTTGATAAATGAATAATTGTTTTGATTAATATTCGATTGACAGGAAAGTGTTTTTAAGATAATAAATCATTATTTTTTTAAAACATTTTATGATTTCAGCTTTTTAAAAGTGAGGATCTGGATTTGTTTCTCTTCGTCTCATTTGACAGAAAACTAATTATCTTTGCATTTTTGGACAGTGAGTCGGATAAAACAAGCAATTAGCAGACATCAATTTGGGCTTTAGAAAATTAGACTCATAAATAATCGATCTATGCATGAGTTATATATATTATAATATGTTTATATATATAATGAAGGTAATTGTAAGTTACAGCCCTATTTGTGATACGATCTGTTCTGAAAGCATTATGGAAACGTCAATGATGATTTATGTTTTGCTCCTCTTTCGGTTCAGGGATAACTCCTTTAAAACAGCATTTTCTGCCTTTACACAACAATACATGGCCGCCAAGCTTATAACAAGACTTCCAAGGCAAAGCTCATCCGAAGGCTTGCTTTCACCTACACAGGGTCTGAAGTTGACTCATAAAATGGCAGAATACTTATGTAGCTGTCTTTGGTGTAGGTTGGACTCTGCTGTGTAGATGCGTTTCAAAGCATCATAAGCACAATATAGATTCATCATGTTCCACATAAGCAGCCTCTTGTCTTTGCAGTGTAAAGATTGGATTCTCTTTCATCTGCCCTCTGTGGGTCTCTAATGAGCACATTGAGTCAAATCACAAAAGGTGGAAGAGAAGTGTGCACTCTTTAGCCATGCTAGGGGCGTCGGTGATCATCTGACTTTTCCCCTTGCACCATCGTGACATTGACGTGTGGTTGTGAGTAAATTGCCTGACAACTATTGGACAAATTTCCATGAAATACAGACTCCCGTCAGAATTAATTGTACAATTACCTGAGAACTTTGGGTTTAGTGCAAATTAGCCAATGTTACCATGTTAACACGCTCAACTAAAATGTTGGGCATAGTCAGCATTATGCCCTCTAAACATCATCATGTGCATTGTCATTAGGAGCATGTTAGAGTGCTGACTTTAGCATTAAGCATAAAGCACCACTGTGCCTATAATCACTGTAGAGCTGCCAGTATACGCGGTTGGCTCTCAATCTTGTCCACGTTCAAATGCACTGAGTGACGACAGTGTATCCGCGGAGGCTCTAACAGGTCAGGATGAACTCTTTCAAACCCATTATAGTAAAACACATGGCCGTCGAGCTAAAAACAAGGCTCTTTTCTTTTCATTGCCTGAAAAGTTGACATTTAGGGGTTTTCACCGAAAAGCAAGGCCAGATTTTTACTCTTAGTATCAGAAATAATAACACTGTACTTTTGACTTGCCTTGTACTCTTGTTCTTAACTTGTCAGTTTGGAGAGAAAATTGAATAAAAAGACATAGAAACAATGTGAGTATTTCTTTCTCAGGGACAGAAATGCAGCCTAATCCAATCAAATGACATAACCTACTAATTTAAAGAAAACAGCACAACAAATGTTAGGTAGGTTATACAAGCAGTGCTACTGTGTGTCATATTATCAACTGGTCCTTCTTGTTAGTCGCTTTCATTACCAAGGTGTGAATGAGATAAACACTCGGGAATCCCCCTCACTTTGTATCCATATTCCCTGCCTGGATAATTAAAGTCCAAGCAGCAGGTGTTATTTAGACAAGCTTGCAAAATGTAGCATCAGCTGTGTATTCTCAAAGACGTTTCAGAAACGCATAATGTTTACTGAAACGCATAATGTTTACTGAACTTCAGGTGTGACGGATAATTAAGTGAGATGTTTCTTCCACTTTTAATAATGGTAGAACTTGAAAACTAGGGCTGCGATTAGAGATTATTTGCATTGTTGATTAATCTGTTGATTACTGCCTTGATTGCTTAATCAATCGATCTGTTTAATGAAATAAAGTATGACATCTTAAACATATCAATGTAAACACATCTGTGAAGCAGGTGCTAGTGACAATTTTTTTTGGTTAACCCAAGCATTATTGAACCATGCACATAATTTTAGATGTACATAATGTGCTGAGGTCTGGAGATGTCTGTGTCCGACAGCAAGTGGAGATGAATGGATTTTCCTTTTGAAATTTTCGAAGCATTGAAAAATGGCATTTGAAAAACAAACTAGATAGAAATGTGCCTTTCTGGGTTATCTACAGGTGCACCTGTGTCTATTCTGTTACTAATTTTATGTTATTGTCTTAATGTTTCATTTATGCCATAGTTCTAGCCTATAATGTGCATGCTTTAGTCAGTATTGAGACAGCATGTCAAAATATTTCAATGGAAAATATATTGAATAAAATAACTGTGTCTACTGTAAGTCTTTCATGATGCTGATCCTGCAGATTCAGCCGATCCAAACATTTTTTTAAAGGTTCGGTTATTCTGATGAGGAAAACATTGTATCATATCGGCACATACTCAACTGGAGGACTCTTCTTAGAATTAGTTGCAAAACATGTGATTTTGACACCTCTGTCTCTCCGTCTCTGATGATCAAAATGTGTTGCAACTGTCCTTTAAGTACTCCAGCCGCAATGGATACTTAGCCAAGCCGACCAATGAAAGGAACTGTGTTATTATTGAGGATACAAGACACAAAGAATAGCAACGTAAGAGCTTTTCTCTTTCCTTTCCTTTGAATTTGAAGGGCAAAATGCTCTTGTGGCAAACAATGAGCTTCACCCATAATGTATTAGTACATGGCAACAAGGGAACAAGATGTTCTAACAGCCTTGTTCAAGACCAGAAAACAAAGTGGTTGAAGGAGAGTCTTGTCATAAAAAGGGAAAAATGAAGCAGAGGCAACCCTGAGCCACACACCAAAGAGGCAATCTTGTCAGACTTACAAGATTCCCTTCTTGGTTTAGTACTGTTTGACTTGGCACCAGTTACTGAGGTTTCATCTTTGCCAATTAAGCCAATCTAATGTATTCCAGCAACTAGAGTCTGAGCTGTTTGCCAAAGCATTAATGGGCTAGATATTCATTTCATTCTTACACTGATTTGGTAACTTCCTTCACTGTATCATTTCTCTGTTCCTCGTGATTTGCAGCATGAAAGTCCATGAATGCATGCCTCTGAGTAATGTTAAGATATTCTCATCAAAGACATCTGAGCTAAATGAACTGGCAGGAGATAAAAATGTATATTAAAATGTTGGGAATTAGATAAATAGGGGAAAGTTAGAGAGAGGGAGACAGAAAGAGGGACATTGAACATGGGAGTGATAGAGACTCATCATGACAGTCATCACTTCAGCTATTATCCCTAATTCTCTAAGGGAATATCTCAGTAAAGCGGAGTAAATTTGAAGCTGATAAGCAGACAATGAGATTTGCCCGAGCTTTGAGGCAAAGCCCTTTCAAGGGCTTGCTTTCACCTACACAAGGTTTGAACTTGACGCATCAAATGGCGGAATACCCATATGGCTGTGTTTGGTGTTGGTTGGACTCTGCTGTGAGGGTTGTGTTTTAAAGCATCATTAGTAGGAGCTGGGCAGATCTGTTGGTGGGTGGCTTACACTATAGATTCATTGTGTTGCACATAAGCTGCCCTTGGTCTTTGCAGTGTAAAGATTAGATTCTCTTTCCTCTGCCCTCTGTGTCTCTAATGAGCACAGTCATGAGTCAAACCCATAGAAATGAGACAAGAGTAGAACAGACATTCCCATTGAAATCAACATCAAGGGTATAGTCAGAGCCGCGGCCAATTTTGCTGTACTGTTGCCTTTGCAAATAACTCCATTGTAGTGGGATAGCTTTAGCATAAACTCCTGACTTCCGAGATGCAGAGGTGAGGTTTTTCGACAAATGATCATTAGAGTAGTATGTAGGGGTGTCTATTGTGCACTTTGACCGGTGCCTTGCTGCTAGAGAGGAATTGGGGGATTGCTGAATTTAATTGCTTCATATTTCTATTGGTAAGCCATCAAATTCTAGTCAATAAATAATAGGCTTCAACAGAGTTCTCAACCCAGTGAGTGTGACACACGTAACGGTCCCACTGGTGTTGTTTGCCGTGGTCATTGGATTAGTTCAAATGGCACGCAGTTCGTCATTTTTGTCTTTGGTGAAACCACAAAAAGTTGAATTAGCAAATGTTGGTATGCTAAACAAAGATGGTGAACATGGTAACCATTGCACCTGCTGACCACCACCATGTGCATTGTCATTGCGAGCATATTGGTGTGCTGACTGGCTTTTAGCATAAAGCACCACTGTACCTATAAGTACAGCCATAAAGAACTGTTGGCATGGCTGACTCAATCTTCTTAGTGTTCAAATGCACAAAATGACTGCAATGCGTTTGTGCACGTATCTATATCACTTCTTGTTCATTTTATAACACAGGCTACATGATGTTAAGGAAAAAATAACTTTTAATAAATGCCCCTTTCTTAATACCAAACACTCACTACCCCTAGGGTTGAAAGTAAGCTTTTTTAAAGGTTTCTCGCCTTGCTGCTTTGCTGAGGACAATTGCTTTTATTTTAGGCAGTTACAACAAGGATCCCAACAACTAGCACAGTTGACGGTTGCAACAAAATATCAAATTGTACACAGAAAATTAGCCCCATTTGCAGCATGATATCGTTCTTTCACAGTCCATCCATATTCTCCGTATGTTCCAAACTCTCTCTAGCTTCATACTTTGGCAAAACAATTAACTGTTTGGAACACACTGGCCATACAGATGGACAGAGAAGAAACACATTATGCTGCAGGACTTTTGAAGTTTCTATAGACATTTCCTTTTCCCCCCTCTGTGATTCTGTTTTTTTTGTTTTGCATGTTTTTTTTTGTTTTTTTTAAGGAAGGGACAAAAGACATCTTTCAAACCTACACTGGGAAACTGTTAGATATTCAAAACATGAGTTAAAATTTGTATCATCTTATAGATTAGAATGCCTCCCGCTTATACTGCCTGTGTAGTTTCTTCTTGCTTATCTTAGCTACAGTAGTAACAGGTCTCAAACGAGCTATAAATAGACCTTTCAACCTATTTCACATTTTCTTTTACATCACACCCCGTACTGAGTGACACTGATATGTCACTCAGTTGGTTGCGGTAATTGTACATTCCTCAAAATGGCACATTAAAAGCATTTTTCTATATCCAGTATTGAATCTCATTATAAAATCTGATATAAAACCTGTTTAAACCCTTTTTAAGTTTAGCAGTCAGCTAGTTTTAGTGACTTATGTTTTTTAATATGAAATGAATAAATAAATACCAGAGATGAAGAAAAGATCCCTTCATATTAAAACTTACATTGCTTCCATAGCTTTTGAGGGACAAGTTTTGAACTAGTGGCAAGGAACTCCTTTACACTGAAATAGAGTCATTGAAATGTTGTTAGCAACAGAACAACAAAGTATATGTATGTAAAGGTAGTACATTTATCCCAGCTTTAATCTGGATGGCTTGGCACCTTTTGACCTACAAATCAATACCAATTTCTCTATTGAACTACAAGTAAATGATGACCTGAATAGATGATTGCCTTCCTTACCTACGCGGTCACTCTTTTTGCTTATAATAGACAGGACACAATAGACTCAATGAGAGATTTGTTTGACTCTGGATTTAAGTATTTTAAGTATTTTATCAACTTGAGCTCAGGTCCAAAATGAACCCGGAAATCAAAACACAGCCCTACCCATTTCCAGTAACAACTCCAATGATGCCTAGCTCTCTGTGCATCAACCGCTGTGATATGTTGATTGTATTCGTATTACCAGGCTCTGAAGAAAACTTTTTGAAGTGCTCCTAAAAAAGCAGTGAAACGGTTACTTAAATGCCATGGTTGCCTTTAGGGCATGGTTTACTGTGATTATGCAGCCTTCAGAGCAGTGGGCGGTACTCAGCTGTGCCTCGCATCACAGCACCACCCAAATATAATCACAGAAAATAATGTTTACTTAGGCATTATTGCTAAATTCTATATGTATAGGTTGTTGGCAATAACTAGCGTAATATATAAAGGGCATTATGGCATTTGCAGTGAGTGGCTGGTTGCTGAAGTGGGGGAAACATGGTACCCGTAGCCTGAGCGTGCTCATTGTATTAGACACTCTCACTGGAGTTGATGCCTGGTTGCTGCTGCAGGCCACAACAGACACATAGTACACCACACAGATGGTGAAATAAGGCACCAATGGCTGCAGTCAAAACACTGAATGTGTCATAATGACATTTGTGCCATAAGTTATGAGTTTTCGCAGTCATCGAATCTGTCACTCTGCATAGGACACACTTATACTAATAAACCATCGTGGGTCTACAGGCACACACAAGCAGACAAAGCTCTTCATATATCACCACATTAATATTTGTTGATTTAGAAATGCAGACTTGTGAATGACACAGAGCAGGATTCACTGAATAATCCCCTTTCTGGTGCACAAAGGCATAACTTAAGCCGCCACATTGAATACTAAGTCTCTTCAGCCTGGCGTGCATTGGACTCTTTCACACCCGAGCAGTTCAACTCCTACAGATCGGCCTGTCTCTTGACTCGACACAAACACATGTTTCGTGGAGGTACCACTGGAAAGATACAGAGTGCTATCTATCAAAATGGAACCAGCTGGAAGTCGGTGTAATCTCAAGTTGCATCCCACTTACTTATTTATGTCACACAGCGACATACTCTACATATACGTCCAGAAATCCAAACAATCCTTCTGTATTAGTTAAGATAAAAGGCGCAGGCCTGGGGGGTGTTTTTCACTTTATCCAGACAGAACCTCAGCCATAATTTATCGCCACTCCCAACACCAATCCTCATATCACACAGTGAAGTATGCAGAAGGACAAGCCGACGATATAAATTGATGAAACAACAAAACAGTGCACCCGTATAGCAAAGCATATCCCTCAAAATACTGACTGCCTCCATCAATCGCCAAAAGTGTAAGTGCAATGGAGAAGATAGTAATTTGAAAATGAATCAGCATTTTGCTGTTGACGGATCGAAACCCAGGGCTTTTCTAAAATGGGCATTAATCTACCCCAGTTCATAGTTTAATCAAAAAAAAAAGTATGGTGTATATTAGAATAGATTATTATCAACAAAGAGGATTTAGGCTGATCAGAAGGTTACTTAGTCACTCCCCAAATAAAAAGGAGAGGCTAGACACAAAGGTATTTTTAATCCTCATGTGTGAATTGTTGGAAACACACAATATTTGGTATTCAGCTTGAAAACTGATTTGTGCGTGTTTCTGTCCACTTATCATTTATTGACTACTTTAATTGTAATGAATTGTAATGCGTTTGGAAAATTAATTATGACTCCCGGTTTGACTGACGGGTCATTTGACACTTAAACCATGCAGTTTATCCCATGCATGTGTGTCGCTGGGCCCTAAAATGACTCAGTGATTAACATCCCACCATGCTTGGTGCTGTGTGTAAAAACCTTCTGCAGACCCAGTCGCTCATTATTTTGGCTCCTGTGGCTCAAAGAAGAAGACTGATTGTTGAAGTATTATTTGCCAGAGCTTCTGTTATGTACCCTGTTTGACTTGATGATCTTTCACAATTTGAAAAATACAGCTACGGTGAAGATGCCATGAAAATCTGTTGAAAAGACATAACCACCTGGGAAGAACGGGCACGTATAGTCGACTGTGATGTTTGTGAGTTATTTCCCAAAGCAAGAAAAAACATCAGACAAGGCTATATGAATCAACTCACTATGAATGTCGGAGGTGTACGCAGGCAGCTTGTCACAAGAAATTTAGGGTGCAACATTACTGCATCGCATAAAGCTCATACAAGGAAATTACCCCTTTTACGCAGCAGACGCAAAGATAGTGGTGGTTTATTGAGGAGGGAAAAACCTTGGATGGTTAGATTATTCACCGTTCACCCTCTTTTGAACCAGTGCTTGACTACATGTGTGTCACGCATGAAAAGAAATCCATTCGCCCAAGTGTTTATTTTCCACAGTGAAGGCTTCTGTCAGAGCTGTTCTGGTGAGTGGTGCTGGCATGGTTGACATCCATTCGGTCCCTTAGCAGGCAGGTAAATGCCAAAACTGCGCCTGTCCCGGTGATCACATTTCTTATGCTTTGCTGTTTCTGCCCTGATGGATGAGGAATATCACACGGTGACAAAACCAAATCCACAGGTCTTGACGTGAAAATCGTGTTTTACCCCTCTGGCAACATTGGTCACCAGTTTTCTACCAAGCAGATTTTTTATTCTGACCACCTTTAAAATTCAAATGATGGAACTGTGAAAAATGGTCCCTTTCTCCACCTGAGCTTTGGTTTTTAAGCATCTTAAAGCCATGTGTAGCAGAAGCAGGTGGCTCATGTTGACCCGATGCCCTATTGAGACACTTATTGGGCTGTGGCCTTAATTTCAGCAGTTACAAGTGTGTTACTTGGCACTGAAATACTCCAGCCCTGGAACTGAATTTGATGACTATTTAAATAAAATTTTAGATGTTTTTTATACCTCAAATTACCATTTTCTTTCTCTGAGTTTTCAATCATTTAAAGAGACCACTGATACTAAGGAATAAATGGCCTGTGTGTAATGTGTAATCTTACTACTATTAACAAAACCTTTGGCTGAAATGTCTATAAGATGATTCATTTCACCATTAAATCATCAAACTCCCAACCCAATCAAGCAAGCTATAAATTAAATATAATGGTTAGGCTACGCATATGCATGCAAATATTGCGATAACAAACCCGAAATGACAGCCCAATTCTTACACACTCTGACCGTGCCCTTAATTTTACAAGCAGGTTGTAAAATGGACAGATGTGTATGAAAGTGTACACTTGATGACAAAAGTTGAGTGTTGGACTGCTTTTTGGGTGCAGCAGCACTAGCGGTGATCCAAATTCAGCTCCCTCCACTCATTTCAGCCAACACACAAGTATTTTCAGCGTCAAGGCATTTTCAGCACCTCCCACTGATGGACAGCTCCTATTCACGGTTTTTAAAAAAAGAGGCTGTATTTCCAAAGCAACAACTCTAGGACTTGACAGTTTAAATTTTAAAATGAACATTGTACTTCTGGTTAACCTGCTCGGGCTGTGGTAGGGGAGAAATGACAACCTCATTCCTGAGGATCACCGGTGGGTGGTTTTGCAGACATACTGGGTCAACAGGCAGAACCACAGAAAGAGAGGGCGGAAATGTGTGCAATGTGTGTGCATGAGCAGATCCTGTAAAATGAAGCTTGACCTGAAGGCTCTGCTTTGCCACATCCCCACTCAAAGTGCCCATCCGGAGGGCCAGCCTGCCCACCTGGCCAATCCGGAGCTCTTTTTGCTGCAAACGTGTATGCTGAGAATACCTGAACTGAATTTGAATTACCATATGACGTAGGCCTTTTTCTAGCAGTAATGTCCTGCTGGCAGTAGGGACTACCACAGACCCATACAGTCTCAACCAAGCGCTCAAATACACAATTTGTTGCACCAGTTACCCCCTCAACCCCCTCTCTGCCCCTATCCATCCTCATCCGTCAGTGTCTCTCTATGTATCACACACACACACACACACACACACACACATTTGGAAACACGCGCAATCACTCACGCACGAACGACTATGCGACAGCTATCATAACCTACCTATAGAGATGAAAAAAGGACAAATGGAAAAGAAAAAAGTACATTTCTTTACATTGAAGTGTGTGAGCCGACCACAAATCACGGGTTAAACGGCGATGAATCCGTCTACACAGGGATCCTCACGGCACATCACAATAAATAGGCTCAGTTGGACTGAATTCAATGAAATACTTACGCATTTTCTCGAATAAATGAGATCGAGGTCGAGAGCGGCGAAGGAAAAACCAGCAGGGCCACGGTCCCCGTATTCGAGATTTGCGGTGCGAGCGAGGCACAGATCTCCATGTGAAAGGGACTGGAGGCTGCTGCAGTCCGCGTCTCTCTCGATCACAAGTCAAGATGCTCGCCTGCTGAAAATGCCAAACATTCAGGAAGAGTTGCGTGGATGTGCGGCGCGGCCACCATCCCCTCGGATGTAATGAGCGCCGATGAAAGCCCCTCAGAGGACCAGCAGTAAGCCCTCTGGACTTGGAGATATTCCTCTGGACTGAGGAAATCCTGCAGAGTTTTTGATGAGGGATCAAGTCTGTATAGGCCCTTTTCCCCCCCCTCAGAAAAAAAAATCAGTCACAGTCCAAACTCCCACCGGTGGTTTGCCTCTTTTTAAAAGATCCCTAATTTAAATTCCATGAAAACATAAGTAAAAAAATAAAAAAAATACAACGAAAGTGGGGCTCAATTCTTTCGGGTTTAATGAGCAATCGCGTTGTTGTTTGTTTTTTTGTGTGTGCGGATCTTTCACTCAAAGCAAATGAACAAGATCAGTGGACGGACGTGACAATTAATTAGCCATTCAAAGCGTTGTTGAGGTCAGCGCAGAAAGGGGTGCAGAAGCGTCCTCCTCAAAAAAAAAAAGAAGAAAAAAAGAAAACACCCTGAGAACGCCTATTGGATCAAATTAAGGATATCCGTCCCACTGCAACCATCACATGCGTCGCATCAGGACAAATGGGTTGCCATAGGCTGCTCTAAAAATCGCAGAGCATGGGCTACGGCACACAGTCTTCTCTATGAAGTGGAATGGGAAGGATCCGCGGGATGCTATTTCCCCTTGCCCAAAGCTGAGCTGGTGTATTGATTACATAAGCACAGCTATTATTTAGAATCCCGCTTGTCAGGGAGAGTGTGTCCGGTCCGGTCGGTGTCGGAGCATCATCATCATCCTCCGTGTGTTGCGAATAAAGCGGCTTTTTTTTTTTTTTTTTGCCCACCGGCTCCTTAATGGTTCCCCCGCTCGCTGCAGTCCATGACTTGAATAGCGAGCACGTTGAAAATTACGGTCTCCGGGCACAGATCTGCCGCGCGCGTTTGTGTGAGAGTCACGTGTGTGTGTGTGTGTGTGTGTGTGTGTGTGTGTTTTCTCTCGGTGTAGGTAGAGGCGCGCGCGTGTGTAGGCGTGTGCGTGTGTCCGTATTGCCCAGGGACCACTTTAACTTTGACCACTTTGCCTGCGCGTCCATCTGCCCATTTAAATCACCCAGCGCTCGTTAATTATCAGGGATCAATCGCATTAACGCATAAAACCCAGATCTGATGTCTCTGAGTGTGTTTGTGTGTGCGTGGGTGCGCGTGCGTGTGTGTGTGATTCAATTGTTGATGAGGTATGGTTGCCACCTACAGGCGTTTGTCTCTATCCAGTCATCCAAAACGGGCCATTTCCACAGTCTGCATCCGCAAATCAATTCACATTCAACATGTAAAGGTCTCATCGGTTCTCCTCCACATTAAGAGCACTGGTAGAATTATGTGTCCACCATGTTAATATCGACTACCAAAGAAAGCCTGATGAATGCTTTGGACTTACTGGAATATCTCATTATTTTATGACCCGCTGTTTTTGATTAGAGTGATTACGTGCACCCAAATTATGGTTTTACGAACACTGTGAGATGACAAAATAAAGCAACCCCTGCACGGCTGTAACCGGCTTACTTAAGTGGAAACGGTCATGTGAAGTTAGAAGAGGATTTTGCGTCTTGCGGACCTTCAGATATACTACCAAGTGTGCATTCATTTAATTTGAAATGAACAGCGTGTGTCTCATTAGGAGACATAATGGATCACAAGTCGGCTACGTGACAGAGTGGCTCCTGGTCGCTGAGGCCATGCTGCTTTAAGAGATTGAGACAGAGAGAGAACAAAGATGAATATAAATCAGTCCTACTGGGGTTGTAGCTATTACATGTTGTTTTTATTGCACAAAAAAATGAAATGAGAGCCTTTCAAGTACCTCGAGTAAGTCATTACAGTTGATTTACAGAGGGGTGATGTGGAAAGAGTTGATTAAGTAATTGGACAAACATGAAACAGTTAATGCAGATGTTTCTATTCGGGGCATGAGGGGTCACAAAATGGTTTGGATAATATGAAAATGATAGGAATCCCACGCTATGGTTCTAACAATACCAGATCTTAACCCGGTTGGTCCCCTAAGGGAGATTTTGGAGTGATGTTATCATTAAACATCCTCAAGGCAATTTCAGTCGAAAGCAACTGGACTTGGTTATTTGTCTAGGAAAATGTTTCACCTCTCATCCAAGAGGCTTCATCAGTTCATGTACGCATCTGACCAGGCTGGGACTGGATAACGATGACCTGGACAAATGAGAACATTCACAGGCTTATCATTCAACACAAATGATAGGAATTGGGATGACATCTAACGATTGTCATCCCAATTCCTAGATTCTAACGATCTATAAAATGTTAAAAATTCAGGAAAAATATCTCAATCTTCCAAAAGCCCAAGCTAAATTCAGTGATATAAATGACAGCCCATATCGATATTAAATGGGAAAACCAACAAATATTCACACATGACAAGTTTTAACTGGTACATTGTTCGCACTCCTTGCTTAAAAACTGTTAAAAAAAACATTTCACAAGCTGATATAGGCAGCTGTAAGTTGAGATCATTTCTGTTTTGATTTGACATTATAAATGAAATTGAACTGAATTCAAGTTAGGTTAATTGATGTCTCTAAAATTGCCCGTAGGTGTGACTGGTCTGTCTCTGTTCGTCTCTATTTGCCCTGCGATAAACTGGCGTCCTGTCCAGGGTGTACCCCGCCTCACGCTCGATGTCAGCTTGGATCGGCTCCAGCCCCCCACGACCCCGACAGGGACAAGCGGTTGAAGATGAATGAATTAAATATTCAGAAATTAAACAACTGAAAACGGCTGCAAATAGAGCAGAAACCATAAACAAACAAAACGATCTCTCCCAAACTAACAGGTTGACAGATGTCCAGCTGATGATGAAAAAAAAAAAAATAAACCCAAAGAGAATACAAGCAAAACAAATGGGCAACCTGCCTACCTACATCAACTAAAGGAGCAAAAACAACAACAACAACAACAACAACGATTGATCAGAAAAAAACAAATCATGAAACACTGTCCGATCCCAAAGCCCCAACGCAAGTGCCTCTCAGTTAAAAGTCTGTAATACATTCATCTATAAACAGATTCTGTATAGAAACATAGAATATGTAGGCAATGGGACAAGATTTGGGGAGCCGAAGCTGTCTAGGTTTCCATTTGTACGAGTAGTATTTACCAGTCACGTTTGAGCATGCTTTGGTTACATGCAGGTTAACAGTCAGAGGCGAAACACATCGACCCTCACGCAGTCACAGAACCCAAAGGCTATGTCTGACCAGGATTTAGCTTTCCATTAGCTTTTGTTATAATTTATTTGCAATGGCCACCACTTAGGAGAGGACGTCTTGGCCCTGTTATACATTGCCTACTCTGGAAAGACTGAAATATAAGCCGTTGCCCCCAGATGAAAGGGGTAGGATTTAACATTTTTATTATATACAGTACTTACTCCTTCTCCTTTCCGGACATGTAAGATTTAATCTGTGTTTATGAGAAATTTATTCACTGAGTTTGTGTAAAGACACAGCATTCTAGTAAACATTTACAACCTCTCTAAAGAAACAGATGTGGGATTGGTGGACCGGACTGGTACCGTCAGAAGAGTTGAAGGATGTGGGCCAAATTGGACTCAGTCTTGCAAACTGGACCAATTTAAACAGAAGAAACCCCCTACATTAGGGACCAATGGCAGGGAGTGAAACGGTTGCTTCTGTAAGTATGCGAGCAGAAAAGAACAGAAACCCCCCCGGCTTAGGGCTGGGCGATATGGACCAAAACTCATATCCCGATATTTTTTGTTCTAAATTAACAATTATGTGAGTGTAACGTGAAAATAATGTTTTTTTTTCAGCTATTTCTTTAATACTGTAGCGACACACACCAATAGCCAAATGAAGTAGTTGACCAAAGCATTGCATCCTTAGCCACTCATTCAGCTCCAACGCCTTGATGAGATGTTGCTCCCATTGTCTGTAGCTATAGCTACGAGTCCCTTTTCGTCAAGCCCCCAGTTAACAGAGGCATGTTGAAGAGCCTCTGCAATGTGTTCATTAAGGTGTGTTTCTGGGAAATAGCTCATTTGGAGGCACACTGTTAAGCACATATACAGCTCGCATGTGTGGCTTGTCCATATGTTGGTTGTTAGCCCGAAATGCGTCACTTAAGCTTGTCTTTCGGCTACGTTTGTTCTGCACGTAGTATACTTCTCTGGCAGAACATCCTTAGCAAAATGATAACGGCTGAACAATTGGTATCATGGGCCAATTGCTTTCAACATATTTATGAAACCCTTTTTCTCGACCACGGCTATAGGGACCATGTCTTTGGCAATGGTAGTAGTTATATCACACCACTTCTTACTTTTACGGTCATAGGGCACGACACTGACTAATGAAGCTCTGCTTCGGGAGAGAGACATTGTGCGACTGCGAGCCGTGGGCCGCAGCAGCACCACCACGTAGTTTCACACACTCTTCATACAGCAGTCGGTGGTTCTGCTGCAGGTGGCTGAAGAGATTTGTAGTGTTTCGACCGTAGTCGTTACCTTTTTCATGCACGCTTTGCAAATCACGTCGCTTGGCTGTTTGTCTTGAATCCTAACAGTCTCTCTCTCCACTCTCCACCACTCTCTGCACCGTTTCCGTCATGTTTTTGTCAAAATGTTTGTTGTGATGCGTTGCATGGGTGGGAAAACACTAAGGGGCGGGACTGAGCAGCTGAACATGCCTTTTAGGCTTGCAAGGCAACATCAAAATAATATATATTATACCGGTATGGCGATATTGTCTCAACTTCATATCTCTTTCAAAAATATACCGATATAACTCTTACTACCGGTTTATCACCCAGCCCTACCCCGGTTACGGTAGATGCCGTAACAGGACAAATTTCGTCGTTTTTGAATTGATGATGCCGCTAGATTAAAAGTCAGGATCAACAAAGTTCAGAAAGACCATAAATACCCAACCCGTTGTCATTTTAACTCATCTACAGCTGCATTGTCAAGACCCCTTTGACGTCACTTGTCAGTACACTGGGTAGCCCAGTGCTTCGTGGGAATTAGGACGGGCTTAAACGTCTGCAACATGGCGATCTGTTACATCCTGATACTGAGCCAGGAGTAACCATTGATGTTAATGGGCAGAAGGATGGATGGGAGGCATTTGTTGAAATACATTTCCGGTACAATTTTATTAATAAAAGAATAAAAAACAAAGGAACAATGCAGGACACCAAAAACAGACAGAGGCCGATCTAAAATAACAAAAACAAAGTTAGGGTACTGTCAAACCAAAATCCAAATCCCAAAACCAAAGTATGCTGTAATCAACCTCCTTTGAGGAAAAAGGAGTGAAACCTACCACCAAGTTATATGAACTTTACAGCGCACAGTCAGCTGCCTGCCATCACACAACACAAAGTGAGATGATGATGATGGTGATGATGATGAGAGCCACCCTGGATCTCCTGCAGGTCCTTTATACAGATTGGGCTGATCAAGCTTAGGTGTACGCAATCAGCCTCGCCAGCAGCAGCTTGGAGAAATTAGTAGAAGGGGAGGGAGGACACACACACACACAAACACACACACACACACACACACACACACACACAAACACACAAACATACAACTACGTAATACAATCCATCCAACATTTGCTGTGGCATTTCTCAATGGAATTACTAGCAGATCGGAACATAGAGGTCTGAACCAACATTTTTGCCAATCCATCAAATAGTTGACCAAGCAACAGACAAAAATTGTCATCCTTAGAGCTTCACGGCTAGCGTAGCTAAAGATGATTTGAATCTGTCTAGAAAATAGTTGCAGATTAAGTGTCTGTTAATCGACTTCATGTGTTTCACCTCTAGAAGGAATGTCTTTGGGAAGAATAGCGTTCAATGGGCCCAGTACAATTCAGAATCTACTGCCCCCCCACCTTACCAATATACTGTTTTAATTCATCCATATCTATCTATCTATCTATCTATCTATCTATCTATCTATCTATCTATCTATCTATCTATCTATCTATCTATCTATCTATCTATCTATCTATCTATCTATCTATCTATCTATCTATCTATCTATCTATCTATCTATCTATCTATCTATCTATCTATCTATCTATCTATCTATCTATCTATCTATCTATCTAGACAACACACATGTTCTGTGATATGAAGTTAATATCAGGTCAGGTTCACTTTCTAATGAAGATGAGCTGTAAAATATGTGTGGGAGGATCATAATAAGAAGTACGATAATATAATAATAATAATAAATCAAATAAAAACACTACTTGCATAGCAAAGTGAGTCATAATGTTTTAGATGGTGGGTAATGCATCAGCTCACACTGGTTCACAAAGTATTTTTAATCAGTTATCTGACTTTGTTGTATTGAACTGAAAGCAGTTTCTGCACTCTCATAAAACCTCAGCGCTTTCTTCCACATCTGTGAAAGTCAGAACTTTTCTCCTCATAAATAACTAAAAGGGTAGCTTGTCAAAACAAAAGCCAATTTCACATAGATTAAATATAAGCCTGGTCTAAGAAGCTAAATCAGTGAGTGAATTTTTATTGCTTCGGATGAAGTCAGATCCAGATGCACAAAACTGGACCTCAGTGGTTTTCACGTTTACTATATTGAGGCACGATTGGACTTTACTTCATATGTTGCACTGATATTAATTTAGCAACAGTAAAATAACCCTAGGACACATTCACAGTCTCCCAACACTAGAGATACATTTGATACATTTTCTGTAATCAGCATTTTTTTCATGCTTTGATGAAATATGAATTTTAATTCCTGGAGATCTCCTGAGAAGAAATATTAAAAATAAAAGCACAACAAGCGAGGGGGGAGGGATGCACGCCATGTGTTGCTGTAAATGAAAGCCTCAGCAGATCTGCAGGATCAAATCAATGTCAACCACATGGTGCTTCAACAATGTACCCCCTCATTACAGTGCTTTTCCTGCAAGGACAATATAAATGCTGTTTGCATTATTTAGCCTTTATTTGAATCCATACAACAGCGATGCTTAGTGTCAATGCCAAAGATTTCCAGCCCACAAATGACTACTGGGCGGTAAATCAACACATGGAGTTTGAAGCATATCTGACAGCTTGACAGTTTCTATTTTCCATGCAAAAGACAGAGTTTGAAATGGCTGCGTGCATATTGATAGCTTCAATTTAAGGGATGGATAGATCAATCAACAGATAGATACATATAACTGCTTTAATACTTGATCAAAATACTCTTTAATACTCCAAGCTCAACTTTAGTTTCTCTAAATGTAAATTCAGCCAGATGGATTTAAACTTGCATGCATTCTTAACAAAAGACTAACATGATTAGCAAAAGACACAATGTGTATCATCTTCACTGAACTTCAACTTGTTTTCATATAAGTGCTTGAGATGGGATAAAATGAGAATGTGGAAAAATTTAAAACTGCTTCATCCAGTCTTTCGGGAGGAAGAAGGTTCTTTTCGCTGACTTATTTAGACATCCTGGCTTTAAAGTCTGTCAAACAAATTGAGGGACACAGATGGGAAAAGCCACGTGAAAGTGTTTAACAAATTATGGGCAGAGATGGCTTTAGCTGATTCTTTTTATCCCTCATTCTGGTCCAAAGCCATTTTTCTGTCAAGAAAGATTGGCCTCCATATTTCCTTCTCTCAGTGAGACGTCTCTTTTCCGTCTTCCTTCTTTCCTATCTTCTTCCATCAGCCTGTTGGGATTGTTGGATCGGCTGCTGTTGGAGCACATGTCCCAGACTGCTTTCTGGGACAAACTTCAAGAAGCCGGGCTCAAACAAAGATGCAAGGGAAATATGGAGGGAAGAGAGAGGGAGAAGGAGAGAGAGGATCCTCTAGGACTACGGAGCCTCTTCAATTATTCAAATGGCCGCTGTCCCTCTGCACTTGTTCTCTCTGCTTGGTTTGAATATTAAAATGGCCGCCCCCAAAGAGACGGATATTCAGAAGATGAAGCCCACGCAGAGAGCAAAGGCTGAGTGCGCTTGACTCCTCGCATCCTCTCCACAGCAGTCGACGAGCGGGAGATTCTATATGCAACTGACTGCATGACTTGAGGAAGGAAGTATTCCTATCACGTTTGGCCTAAATTCCATGAAAGACAGGCTGAGAGACTATATTATTAGCATCATGTAGAGCATGCTACCTGTCTACCAACAGATTCCTCTCAGGAGTGCGCAGCGATGTAACTGTTGTTGGGATCTTTTGTTTGAGGGCTTGGCCTGGTCACCCAAGTCTCATGAGACTTTGTGACATGGTCATGAACAATGAATATTATGGGGAAACTCAAACTCAGAATTAGTATGTGCATTTTAGTCTTAAAGTGCAATAGCTGCCATCATGAGATGAAATGAATTGAACCCAGATAATTATGGTGGTATGGAGCCACTCGTCCATTAAAAATAGGGTAGAGTAGTGTTAGCAGATGTATTCCGGTTTGGTGAAAGTCAAGATAGATATCTAGAAATCAGTTTGTCTCCACAGCCAGTACAATACAATATATAGATGATAACCTTCCTTAATGTATTCATACGTCTTCCAGTATTAATTTGTTCAAGGTTGTTATAGCAGTCATACAACAATGTTAAAATACTCATGTTTTATTAAAGCGTCATGTGTTTTCTATGTTAAACCAGACTCCGTAAAGTAACTTGAATATCAGTCCAATAAATGTATTGAACTAAAAAGTGCTATTTCCCTCTAAACTTTAGTTTAGGGTAGAATATAAATTTGAATACAATTGACCTACTCAAGTAAAGTGCAAGTACTGTACTGTAAGTACAGAACTTGACTATAGAAGAAGAAGAAGAATTCCTTTATTTGTCCCGCAATGGGGAGATTCAATTTTTCACTCTATTATTATTTTTCATTTTAGACACTCAGGTCTGAAATCAAGAAGCATGCACAGACAGGACCTATATACATGCAATTAATGGAGAGCTGTTAGAGCGAGGGGGCTGCCAGTGACCGGCGCCCCGAGCAGTTGGGGGTGCTGTGCCTTGCTCGACAGCACCTCAGCAGTGCCCACTCCAGCCACCAGTCCACACTCCATTCATGGTCCACACAGGGACTCGAGCCAGCGACCCTCCGGTTCCCAGCCAAGTCACCTATGGGCTGAGCTACTGTATGTTCCTCAAATAGGCTGGTTCAGTCCCTGCCTCCTTTCAGTGTGTCAAAGCTGTCACTTTACCACAAATAAAGTAGATCCTAGACTTAAATGTACATGAAATCCATTACATGAAAGGGTGCAATTGAGATACAAAACATTCATGAAATAAATATCAACATGAATGCCTTTGGTGTTGAGCCACCACACAAAGCCAGAACAGTATTTAGTGCAGCCTCTTAGCCTCTGGACCTCTACTGGAGGGATGAACACTATTGGTGAATACTAATTCCTCTTTCTTGTGTTTTGATGAATGTTTTATGATGTGAAACTGGACAGACACTGTACGGATTAGATTCTGACAGATCAGCTGTCATTCGACATGCAGTCTGAGCGGGTTCACAACACCTGATGAATTGCTCGAATGATCAACAGTCTGTGTGATCAGTTGGATATCTGGCACGTCTGAAATTTCCGTTGGATGCCTTGGCAGGCTGAGCAGTTCAACGGGCCGATTTACCTCAGCTGTCAAAATGTCTGTTTTAAACTGTAGGGAGCTTATTTAAATATCACTGGAGTATTTCACGTTGGGGTTAAAACTGTGGTTTGAAATGACACTGCTGAACTTCACTGCAGAACAGATTGTCTGCATCGTCCGCTAATCTGTGGTTTCATAGTTTCCCTGCCTCCTCTTATTTTTGTTCATAGTAGAATTGCACACAGTAATGATGCCTTTCTCTCTTTTTATCAACATGGTAGAGGACATGGTCATCTTGTTTGAATAAACGTTATTGGAATTGTCAGGAGGCTACCCGGGTTTTTTCCGCGCTGTCATTCAGAGTGAGCACCACAACGATTGATCCTTATAGTGACAGCATAAAAGTCTCAAATTCTGGCAGTGCACAAAGGCAGTGCACAAATGTGTAGCGTATCACATTGTACATGATTAACTGAGTAACTAACTAAGTAATTTCTTTTTCTTTTCAAGTGCCATGAACCAAAAGGTGCCCAGTCTGCAGGGGCTTACGCGACACTACAAACAAAACAAAAAAAGAGCAGTAACATAATGAGTGAATTGCATACATTTGAATACATGATTAATTAAAACCCACATCTTAGCACTCACTAATTTCCCATAGGCAGCACTGTGAAAGCCATGGCGTCTGATTTAAAACCATTTCATACTCATTAGATCCATTAGTGTTCCCTGTATAGAATCCTTTTTTTAAAATGTTTCTCCACTCCTTTATTCATGTCACCTGTCCATACATAAATGGTAGGACTACAGCAGAGAGTAGAGACTGTATACCTTACCGCTTTTAATTTATTAGTGCATGTGGCTCAATAGAAACACTCCCCAGAGAGACCCAGAGGCATTTTTATTTTGTATTGCTATTCTTTATTTTGTTTTGTTAGTATTCAGTGATCACAGTAGCGTGGGAGGATGAACCTTAATGGACCGTGTTTCCTCTCATTACAGCAGTTCCAGATAACTGAAGTGGCATTTTTGTGTATGCATATTACACTAAAGCCCCTTTGTGGATTAAAGAAGAATAAAAAACAACTCAGCTGGTGGAACGGCTGTGAAGGCTGTAAATGTTTCCTCTATGTTGTGAATGGAAATGTGACACATTAAGATGTTCCACTTCCTGGTGTAATGTCAAGCTCAACAATCAAGAAAGATCCAAATATTTGTGGCAGAAAATTTGTTTAAAATATTTTGGTGTTTCATTAGCATTAAAACCAGGCCATGTGGAGATAGTGTGTAGTCTACGAGTGCATGATACGATGCGTAGTTTGCCACTGGAGTACACCTGTAGGTGGTATTCCTTCTTTTTATGGCTTATAAAGGCTCAGAATGAATTTCATGTAGGTCCTAAAGAATCATCTAATTATATTCTTTTCCAATTAAGTGGGACCTGGCTTTCATATTAACGTTTTGACCTTCATATGCTTGATCACAACATTTTTCTTCATCTTTCAAAGGCCAAGTGACTGAAGTGGAAAAAAATAGCTGATGATTTCTTTTATGCACTTAGTTAATTTGAAGCAAAGATAAGTGGAAACCATGGTGAAGATATATACCAGTATATCAAGACATAATAGCCTAAGTCTGTCGATTATTTTCAAAGCACCTACATGCACTCTAATTTAAAGAAGTCGCCATTTTTCATGATTTGTTTGTTTAAGAAATGCAGCAATATCTGCGAAAGCAGTCAGACAATTTTAAGTCTTTCTCGTGGGTGCTTCACAAAGCGCTACAGGCCTATTATGCAAATTGTTTGTGACACATTTTGCGAAAGAAAGCACCAAAAAGAAAACAATGTTGTTGCCCTTCTCATAGGCCAGATTATTTTAGGTGCAGAGCAAAAATGAAGAGTTATGCAAAGCTGCCTCTACTGCTATGCCATGCCAATATGAATACCTTGGCACACAGTCAAATACGCTCTGTTCCCATCTTTGTTGAACACTGCTGTCCAACAGGCCTTGTTTCTCCGGGATGCATTATTTTGATTAATTACACCGGGGCCCCGTTGAATTTGAATGACCTCCAAAAGAGCCTACCAAGTCCTCGTCGTGTGACTTCCTGTGCGGGCCCAGATTTCAATAACGCATGGTAATGAGGATTATTAGCATAAACATGAAGATAGAGAGAGATCTAAAATATGCTGGGGTGTGATATCTTTTATCTGGTAACTTTCTCAACAGTTTTACCACCTCACATGAACCGCTACAGTGCAGCTCAGAAAAAAAAACAAATGCATGAGGATGGTGATTAATGCAAATGCTTTAGGCACTGAGGAATGGAGTGCACAGCGAGTGCAAAATTTAGTGTGACCTGTTATTTTGTCATAAATGCTGTGCGTTATGAGAGTTATGACTCTAACGTTTGTGTGTGTGTGTGCTCAGCAGTGAGATGTGATGACAAAATCATCTCATTGCATGCATGCTGTCACATTTGATCTGTAGGGTACAGTCCTGAACCCGATGCATGAAACATCTGTACACTCAAAATGCTCTCATTGTTAAAATGATCAGGAATGAAGAAGAATAGCAGATGAGTAATGCATTGAATGATACGATACCGTACAAAATGTCAATATTCCATATAACCCACGACATCTCACATCATCAGTTAAGTGTAAGACGGAGATTGTGTGCTTTCACATTCAGTAGAGACAGACCAATGTGTGCATTTATCACAGTAAAGACGAAACTGCAGGTTAAGTTACAGGGGGTGCGTCTGCAGTTGCGGTTCAATGTCTTTCATAATCAGAATGGACAGTGAGTGTCATAAAGTACCGAAGCGGTGACCTTCCATTTGTAGGATTGCCTCTCACAACCAGAGACAGTCTTCTGCAACATTGATCTCTGAGTACTCATATACTGAATTTTGAATCCTGTCTTTCAGTAAAAAGAAAAGTGTTCTGTATGTCAGACACATTCATGTAAAAAAAATCAATGTTTAGAGAAAAAAAAAAACAATCTTGGATAGTGAGAGCTCTTTAGTTGTCCTGGTGATAAAACCATCACCTTTTCTCTCATTTTCCCTCCTATGAAGTCCTATAAAATGACCGGGAGATGACGGATACGATCCGAGGGTTGCATTAATCAATACACAGAATCTGATGTTACGGTCATTTGTGCCATAATCCAAGCTGAGCAGCCGCACAGGAACCAGATTCCAATGTAAGAAGGAGGATATACTCACCTGCAAATGGTGACTGGGGTTTAAATCTATGTGACAATCACACAGGCAGCACATTTAATTATGTAAGCAACTAATCTAACTGCTCCATTCAATGGCCAATTAATCTAATTAATGGAGGTTATGTCTCTTGGGTTGCTTGATTCCTTCGAAATCAGTATTTTTCAGTGTCTGCAGGTAGGTGAGGTTTGTGGAATGACTAAAGACCACCTGGAGGCCTCTTCACAAATCAATACCAACCTCATGGTCGGCGTTACCTCCTAAGGAGGGAAGTTAAGATTGATTGTCGTTAAGCACTTTACAGGATGGAAAGAGGATGAGGACGGATCATAAAACGCCCACACACCACCTACCCATCCCTCTCAGCTGCAACAGAGTGCAGCCGATCGATAGCAGCAGGATCAGCTAAAAAAAAAAAGTAAACAGAAAACGGTAAAGAAATAAATATCGAAATAAACAGGAAGGCAGTGGGGGAAAAGAAACAGAATGTTTCGAAAGAAATTGATAAAATCTGTGGCAAGGAAGTACCATTTTTCAGAATAGCTGTAAGTAAGAAAAACTTGATTTAAATGCAGTTATGCAAAATTTGAACTGATCCCTGTGAGATGGAGTTGGGTTTTTAATTAGTTTATGTAACCAGCATGTTGTGCGAGACAAAGAGGTTAGAGACCACGATCTCTTTAGAGCTCTCCTCTGGGTATTCCTGACATGAAAAGGTAAAATGGCAGATTTTAGGATTAAATAACCGTCGCCCTCCCAGCTCCAAATATATAAAGGCAAAGTGGGAGTAACTTAATTAGGAGGTAAAAGAAGATGCACAATGGACTATTAGAAAGCATGTGATGGATTATGATATATTAAAGGTAGGAGGTGAAGAGGTAGGGGAGTTTCGTGTACACACATTAGCTTTTAGGATAAGCAGGTAGGTTATTATGTACTGATTATATATTTCTGTCATTGCACATCCACAGTAAAATAACATGCAGCTACTATTATGTGGCTGAAATTGTTCACACCTGAGTTATTTTGATAGGCATTCAGCTCAGTTTGCTAAAATACCTCAACATTATATACAGTAACTGCACCACCTGGTACTCCTCATTTGTCCCATTTCACTTGCCGTTCACATCCCCAGTAAACATTAGAACAAAAACTTGAGGGCGGTAGAGGTCTTTACCCAGTGGTACACTCAATTTAATATTTAAACGTTATCTTGGAAATGAGCCAGCAGTCTTGGCCATGGCTGCATATCAGTAATTTATTCTGATACACATTTTAATTCCACTACACCGATGATATTAATTAAGCAATGGCAAAGTCTTAACTACACTTTGTACATTCATAATTTTTACATTAAACCCGTGAATTCTACCTTTTTGACACCTTAAAAAAATATAGTAATACTGATTCACAACCATGTCACAGCCTGCAAATGCAAATTGGTGAACTTTTCTACCCAATAATAACTCACCCATTCAGTTTCCCAGTTAAAAAAGCACTTAATTGGGTTATGAGCACAGTCATTTAAAATACAACAGGCTAAATTGCATCAGTTAAAGGTTATCTGTGTAATTTACATAAAACCCTTGTTAGTAGCAACACCACTGACCGTTGTGAATTGCAGTAGGCATCCTTTAGCTCGTGCCCGCATGCTAACAAACTGTAGCCATGAACGAGTAGCTAAAAATAAAAAGCGTGCAAAATTGCACCAAAAAAATCTGTGAAACGGCAACGCCATGAAAGGTGAACTGCATTATAGCGAGGGACAACTGTATAGACCAGGGGTGTCAGACTGATCCAGTAAAGGGCCGTGTGGCTGCAGGTTTTCATTCCAACCAAGCAAGAACACACCTGACTCGACTTACTCAATCACCTGAACTGTCTTCACTCAGTTGATTTGTTGGACCAGGTGTGTCCTTTACTGTATCAGTTTGACACCCTTGGTATAGACAAACAGTTGAGTCTGCGGTCAGTAGTTGCAGTGCTACTTCGAAACTGTCATTACCAGAAAAATGACAGCATTGGTTCTTACTCCAACTCCTAAAACAACCTACTGTACCTACATACATTTAAGCTTTCCTGAAAAGCTACTACCTCTTAAAGTTATGTAAGTAATGACTGGCCTCTCTAAGTGACATGGGAAGTAAGATAATCATCTGCATAGCCCTTGATGTTTGAATTAACAATTGCCCGTTGGTTTCTAGAGGCTGCGGTGATGGTAAAACATCTTGAGTATAAAAAAATCTAGATGTGAATTCAAAACCGTAATGTCAAAGCAGAGTCGGTCAGTGAAAAATGTCATAGGGCAGGCATTCCTCATTCAACGTATACCCATCAACAGGTTTGTATGATGGCTTACGAGAACTTATGCACAAAAATTTGTATGATTCTTACAAATATGACATTCTATTTAAAGCTGTGAGACCGCGACTCATACGTAAATGTGACAATTAAGTCTAGACCTGGTTAAGATTCAAAAATAAGGTTTGGCTAATTACTTCCAGGAGAAGAACACTGCTCGTTATCAAGCAGCTGAAGCTTGTCACAGGTTGATTATTGTTAGACTCAGGTGTGTTGGAGCAGAGAGAAACCTAAAACATGCAGGACAGTGGCCCTCCAGGACCGGAAGAGCCCACCCCTGCCTTAGAGTATGCAAATGTTAGCACTCCTCTCCACTAACAAATAAATGGATAACATACAAATTACAGTGGCATGTAGTTTAACAGGAGCGAATTACACAAAGCGAGGAGGGTTGGAACATCATATTCTGTAAGATATCAGATGAAGCTGTTTCCTTCATATTTCATAAAAAACAAACCTGTTTCACACCATTAACTAGAACTTCAAATTCCGTAAGATATATAAGTAAGATATATATATATATATATATATAGATGGATGGATGGATGGATGGATGGATGGATAGATAGATAGATTCTTCAATAAAGATCAACGAACAGGATCAGCTTTTTCTCTGTGGTTTATTTTGCCAAGGCATTTTCTTCTGCAGACAAAAATACGTTCACCCCTGCATCCTCACAAAGTTAGAGTCTAGCAGGAATGACAACGAGCCAAATCGTGCACAATCTTTTAGGGGAAGAGACAGGATGCGGTAAGCCTTGGTTGGGTGACGTCTTTAGACCAAACAAAAACATGCCTTAGACATTACTATTCTGAACATTCTGAACCTCTCTCATCACACGGTCTCTAACACAGGGTGCAGATGCACAAATATGCCATTATATCATCATGAGTTAGTTATTTGCATTATCCATTAAAAAGGTGAGACAGAGGAGACACTGAACTGCGTCTGACCTGACAAAACAATTATTATGAATTACAAATATCCAAAATACCCACAACGATAGATAGATAGATAGATAGATAGATATTTGAATTCACAAAAGCTGGCTCGTGAATTTTAGTACATCAACAGTGTAAAATGTCGAAAGGATTCCTGGAATGGAAATTCAAGAAAATACGGTTTAAGTGCTCACCTCGCTGGAGCTATAAAGAAGCGAACTCCAGGGTGTGTCAGTACACTGCGACATCATTGTTGGGTGTGGTCAGTTGCCACAGAGAACCCTCCAACCACACCCATTAGTGATGCTGAGCATGGACAGAGGTGAAACAGACTAGAACTTTTTAATCAGAGAGGGCAGTGAAGCACTGTAGGGCAAATGAGTAATGTGGAATGTTGAATCCCTCAAACGAATGAAGTGAAAATACAGATGATGCTGCTGTTTTGACTCCAGTGGTGGCATGTTTTTTCATAAAGGACTGCTTTGCCATTGAAGAAGCAATTCTTTATCACTGATAAAACCCTTTCAAAAAGTACTGGTTGCTTTTTTTTCCCACAGTATGTACTTTTATATGCATTGCCATGAAGCAGTTGAATTTTTTCCAGAAAAGTTGGTGTTTAGTAGCTTCAAAATTGAATCCTTCTAAGCAGTCATTTCCCACCACACTGTATGAGAAAGTCTGAAAAGAGAATGAGGCTGTCCTCGATGCAACACATCACCATGGTTTCCCATGCAAAGTATCAGTTAGGATAAATTAAAATAACAATATGCAAACAAAACAATGCCTTGGCCATGAGTGGGAAGGTGTATGACTCTCCTATGATACATTTATCTTAGTTTAAAAACAGTTGTAGGAGTGTGAGATGTTTGCGCATAAAAGATCTAGGATCTAGAAACATACAGCAGCATTGCATGAAAATGTGAATGTTTGAATGTTTAGTTCAAAAAGTTCAAGAAGTATTTGACCCATATACATGGACAGTAATACAGTAATTAAACTGACATTCTGCAACTTTTGGTAATGAAATCTGTATAATTTCAGAGAAATCAGGGATGAAGCAAGCACATTAAATATGAAACAGGCTTTGACAGGTGCGCCGTCTTTGAAACTGTAAATTACTTTGTAATTTCCCTGAAAGCAAATGCGAACAAGGTGACTTAGTGTAAAATAATGAAAAACACTGTGTATCTCATGTCTTCTTAAGAGAAGGAAAGCATAACTGCTGCCAGCTGCACCGAAAAATAATTAAGGTTATTTTAAAAAGTAGCGAATGATTGATGACGTGTTTTGTCGTTTAAGTTCGTCTGACTTTGACAGTGCAGAAGACATTGAATTAAAGTAGATCTAAATACTATAAATAACCAAAATGAAATCTGTTTTGACTTTTGTCGGTTAAAGAAAATAGATCCAAAACATTTCTGACAGTCATCGGCCTACGCTGAATTCAAGAGCAGTACTCAGTTGAGGCTATATGATTTTGTGACGGATTACAGTCGAACAACCTTGCTCCAGATCTCAATGTAACTCACTATTTTTAACTTTTTTTCATTCTCATGCCAGAAGGAACATTTAAATATGCTAATACATGTTTTTCCTTCTTAATGGCACTGCCTCTTTGAAATGGTTGCATCCAAAACAGCAGCTTTAGCAAGTGAAAAAAAGAACCAAGTGTGTCCTACATCTGTCTGTATTTGCTCATGAAACCGGGCAGAATAAGGATAACACTGGGATCCCCCAGTCAGACAGTGCTCACTGGTGATGTTGTAGGTGTAAATGGAGTCATGCTCCGTGGAAAGAGTAAGACTTGTGTGCTCGCATCCCTCATCCATCATATTTGAGGGTGTATGTGTCTGTCTATGTGGGCAAGAAGAGATAGAGGATGCTCTCCAGCCGGGCCCAGGAGATGGGCTGAAGGGAGGATGACAGATGACGGATGAGGTGCCGTCATGGTTTCCTAAGAGCTCAGTAAGATCTGTCTTCTGGCGGCACGTCTAAATTATTACCTCGGCTTCCCAAGCATTTGTAGAGCTCAGTCTTTCTTGTGTTATTCCAGCAGGGCTGCAGACCTTTGGGTTTTGTGAGCTCATGAATTTGGTTTTATTATTCACCTTCTGTGGGAAGTAAGATAGTCATCACCCTTGCTGTTTGAATTAACAATTGCCAGTTGGCTTCCAGAGGCTGCGGTGATAGTAAAACATCTCGAGTATAAAACATCTAGATGTAAATTCAAAACCACAATGTCAAAGCAGAGTCGGTCAGTCCCATCGTGAGGAAGCCACGAGCTTTCCACTGCTTCCTTTTTTACCAGAAAGGTGCAATGTAATCTCAGATTTGACAGTCATTTATTTTTTATTCCCACTCTGGCTGCTGTAGAATATGTAAGCCTGCGGCGTGTTTCATGATTCAACAATCACTGGCCAAGCTGCATAGCAATATGGACTTAGCATGTGAGGAACGAATATGTGAAAAAAAAATGAACTTTCAAAGTGTATTACATATTCCTGGAGCAGCTGGTCTCAAACGTTCAGTGCCATCATAAAATACTTGACACAAACAAGCCCTAATGGTGGATCCTGCTGCATACTCATTAATTCAAGAATTAAAAAAAACATGCGGGCAGGGAGCAGATCACACTCCAGATCTTGCTGTGAGCTTGGATAGCGAGGGTCCCATCCCTCTGTGTTTAGCTGTGGCCCTAGAAAGCGTTACTGGCAGGGAGACTCACAGTGAAACGTGAAGTAGACACATGCCTCTGCCAGACACTGTGGGCTTATGCTCAGTGCCTCAGCGCGCCACGTTGGTGTGGAGGAAAGTAGGGCAAACAATGCAATCCAAAATACAACAAAGTGGACATTTTTCTTTTGAAAATAAATTATACGAAAAGAAAATGTCTAGAGGATCTGCATATATTTGCAAATGAATGGCAACAAGAATTCATTGTTATAGCAAGTGTTGCTTATTCGCAGTCCCACGGAACATTTGTGGTTTGGCGAGCTACAAACAGTCTCAAATCACATCACAAAACTGCAAATATAAGCTGTAATCTGTATGTTACAGTGTTTTGATTGTGCACGTCACCTCTAGAAGGGCAACATGGTGGTGTGGTGGTTAGCACTGTCGCCCCATAGCCAGAGGGTTCCTGGATTGAATCCCGGCTGGGTCCCTTCTGTGTGGAGTTTGCATGTTCTCCCCGTGTCTGCGTGGGTTTTTTCCGGGGTCTCCGGTTTCCTCCCACAGTCCAAAGACATGCCCTAGTTAGGTTCATTGGTGACTCTAAATTGCCCGTAGGTGTGAATGGTTGTTTGTCTCTGTTCGTCTCTATGTGCCCTGTGATAAACTGGCGTCCTGTCCAGGGTGTACCCCGCCTCACGCCCGATGTCAACTGGGATCGGCACCAGCCCCCCCAACCCTGTCAGGGAAAAGTGGTTGAAGATGAATGAATGAATGTCAGCTAAGGACAAATTGTTTTTCTCTATATATATTTATAGTATAAGAGATGAGGCATGCATCTGTGAATACTTGAATGTTTATATAATAGAGGCTTTACATCCTTTTATTAAATGTGTAATACAGAGTGTCTCCCTCACCCCCACACTCTTTTGTACTGGACCTCTGCTCTGTCTGGCTGTCATCGTCATCTCTATTGTGAAAATGTTACTCTAATATTTCCATTAATTACACACACACACACTGAGGTTCAGACAGGCTAATGAAGATGTATTGCTGAAACGTCTCCGTCTCATAGCACACATTTTTCTTTTTTTGTGCAGCATTCTGTCAGCAAGCATGATTTTTTTATGCCTTTGAGCCGGTGACAGCTGCTGCCCGGGGGGATTATGTTTTCAGGTTGTCCATCCCTCTGCCCCTTTCTTGTGGATGCAATATCTCAGGAACCCCTGGAGGATTTTTCTTCAAATTTGGCACATATGTCCACTTGAACTCAAGGATGAAGCGATTCGATTTTGGGAGTCAAACATCGGGGTCATTGTGACATCACAAAAACGCATTTTTGGACACAACTCGATTATTCCTACGCTAATCATAACAACATTTCACACAAATGTCTAAGAAATAGATTAGAATAAAGTGACACAATGAAGACATTTAATATCTAATAGGTGAAAGATCAGCTTCACCATGACATCATGAGGCTTCTGTCCATTATTCGCCATAAATCAGGTACAGAAGGGGGGGACATTTGGACGTAAACTGAATCGGTGACATTAATCTTGAATCTGTGCTGATTGAGAAATCTTCTGTGCTGCCGGGTTGAAGATGTGTGTGAAACGTCTACATTTCACCCCAAAAATTATACTTAATGTCTTTATTAAATTCCTTCAAAGTCTTTTTTTCACTTATTTAAGTCTGGACAGTTTGAATGTCAACTGCGCCTTGAATAGTCGGCAACGGCATGCAACCACGAGGCAGGCACTCTATTATTTATGCACATAATTCCAGCGTAATTGAAATCAGTAGCTGTTTTGGTTTGATAGTCTCAGAGCATCCACCCTGTTCCTCAGCCTGATACATACGATGACCCTCTCTTCAAACCAGTCCATCTTGATTAGTCCTCCATTATACAGTGTTGTAACACTTGCAAGTGATAAAGATCCATAATAAGGCTTCAGCAAATTACTTTTTCTTTTTTTTTTTAAATAATTAATCTGTCATTTATCATACAGTTTAATTTACAATGCAAATACAGGAAAAGCAGCTGTCAGTGGCAGCAAATGGTTGAAATCCGGATCCATTTGCTATAATTTAAAGGTTAACACAACAGTGGCACCTTATACAGTTATATATATATATATATATATATATATATATATATATATATAAAAGGTTTATACTATTGCAGAAGCAACATTGGCAAAACATATCCGTCTCTTTAGCTGCTAAGTGCTCCACATTTTCACCTGCTAGCTGCTACGGTACTTTTGTCTACCATCGTTCGTTTGGTGCTGTGTAGGTAGCTTACAGTGTATTTATCAGAGCTCTCTCACTGAAAATAGCTGCCTGCCTCTGCTAGAGACTGGTTTAATGAGAGCGGTGAGAGAGTGAACCGAAACAGTAAAGCTGCTGACCGTAAAAGCAAAACGATTAGCTGAAGGAACTGAAGAGCTGGGAGGAACTGGAGTTGAGAGATAATTGTTGTAGGTTCATCACTACGAGCAACAGCTCTTTAGTATCAAAATATGGATCATCACAGCTTCAAACAATTCATGATTAGGGAAATTGTTCTCAGTCATTTATGTGAAGACTAATTGACGGATCGACTACTTGTTTCAAGCGATTAATCGGTTGGCCGATAATGATATTTTGAGATAATGCCTGCGTTCACAAGGGAGAGTAAACACTCACTCATACTCCCGATGAGTAAACATTAATCACATTTGTCTTTTGGGATTGTTGACAGTAGGCAAGTGTGAAGCCCTATCTGCCGTGTGCGTGTGCTTGTATGTGTGCGTGCGTGCGTGCGTGCGTGTGTGTGTGTGTGTGTGTGTGTGTGCGTGTGCGTGTGAGTGCGTGTGCGTGTGTGTTGAATGGGAGGCGAAATTTTAAATGCAGTCCATTTACTATTACTTGAAGCCTGACGTGATGGATTTATGTGACGTGATCCTGCGATTCTTGCTAAACAATGTTACATAAATGCATATTTAAACATTTATTATAAATAAATGTTGATTTAAATTCAGCAATTCTGTGCCTCATTATTTGTTATTAATAAATGATTGTATTTTATTTTTTAAAAAAAACATCATTATGGTATTGGCATTATATTCTGGCAACTGCCCTTTAAAGATCAACATCGGCCTCTGAGGAAACCATTGGCCGACCGTCACTCGTTTCAGCATCAGTCCATACTATTGGAGAAATAATTATTGAATAGATTGCTGTTGGATGTTTTTTAAAATGTAAACAGAAAACTTCCCTCACCATGGATACTGATAGATGCCGTGCTTGCACAGCATTATTACATTATGTACTGTCTCTCTGTAAATGCATAACAACCGCAATACATGAAGGGAGGGAATGTTCTGTTCCTGTCGGCACTTATGGCAAAACAACGGCTGAGCAGATAGGATGCTGTGGCTGAAATGAGCCAGAGCGTATGACACCTGCAGCCACTTGTGAAGTGTTTTGAAATCTCAAACCTTTACTTACTTTGCTCAAGTATAAAATGATTCTCTTATATACTGTAAACAAGTCAATTGGATAACACACACCTCTTTAAAGGAGTGAAGATTCCTTTTTGACTGCCTTATTTGCCTCATGATGCCACTCCGCTTTGGCGGCAGCTCTGTAGAAATGGTACCGTTGAGTTCACTTTCAGCTTAGTTATGAGTGCTGGAAAAACCTAGCTGTTCCTAAGAGCTCAAAAACACCTCTTTTTCCAAATTATTCCTATGTCAGTCCGTTGTATCTTTTTTAATCACATTATTATTCAAATGACTCCACAAGCATCAATTAGGAACAACAAGACACCAGCAGAGGGCATCAAAAACTGTTCCCAGTCAAGCATTTGTAGGGCACCTCCAGCAGCTACATTTAACAAGAATCTAATAATGCAGCGGGGACAATCGGGAAAAAAGCGAAAGCTGGTGAGACAGCCACACACTCATGGGATCTACATCTGACAGCTAAGCTGGGCTAACATATTGCTGTCATGTTGCACTGCGGAACAGTAGTGAAGCTGTCAGCTCGCTCAAACCCAAAGTACCAGCCCCGCACAGCTGGACAGTGGCGGTTTTCTTAAAAGCTGTGACTTCAGAAGCAATGACAGTCCGCTTTCTATACACAGTTTGAGATGCAGAGTTGTTTAAGCACTCACACTGCAGCTTTTTTTTTTTCATGATTACATGCTAGGATAAACCGCTTTACCTATGAGGTTCAGAGTAAGGACTAATGTAATAATGTAGGCATCCAATCGCCAGAGAAAACAACCTCCATTCCTCAGATGTCAGATAAACAAGGTTCTTCATTGGTAATAAAATATGTCTCAAACAATGCATCATCCTACGTACTTGGCTTGCAGTTCATTTAATCCAGATGTGGCAGTAACTAGATTAGAAGCACGTCTGCCAGATCTCCACTGGATGTTTCCAATCATGTTATGTATGAAATACACTGCAGGAATTTAAAATATTTCAACTGTGATAGCAGAGATGTGCGGCAGCAGCTGCATAGGCACTCTGTCTTGTGGCTGCGTCTTGAAGCAGGGACGTGTGCCAAAAAGGAACTAAGTCCCTTGCAAATCCATTCACTGGGAATGGTTGTCATCCCTCCAATCCATTCAAATTTGATTTGGCAAAAAGTAGTTTGCATGACAGAACCTTGAGCTCCAATTGGGGGAGGTGATGTGGGGGAGGTGAATGTCGTACATGCCCAGGAGGCTAAATGAGTCAGGAGGAGGATTCCCAGGGCTCAAACAATACTCTAATATAATAATACATCTGGGACCTGTTTTTAAAATGGCAGCTAGGATGTATGCAAATAGATGTACTTTGCAGTGAACAGTAGACCAATGGTTGGTGCCTATCCATGTGCAGCCTGTTTATTCTCACTGTGTCTCCGTGCGAGTGCTCTGGTTTCATGTTGTGAATGTTTGACCATATGTTTTAAACCGGCCTTTCCAGGGTGTATAGATAATGGATAGACAGAGGGGTGAATGGAAAACAAGGCTATTGATGAAACAGTTTGTTTTCATTAATGGCTAACACTCACTTTTTCTGATGAATTTATTAATCATGTAGTTTATGGAATGTCACAATTTTCCAGAAGGTCATGAGAATCCAAGATGAAGTCTTGTTGTTGTTTTTGTCCAACCAAAAGCCTAAAACCCAAAGGCATATTTAATTTACAATTCTAAAAAAACTAATAATGTGAGCATGTAAATGTTTGGCATTTATTCTCAAAAATCACTTAACGTTATTTCCATCAATCAATCAAGTAATCACATTAAAGTTACAATCATTATGTTTTTTTAAAGGTTGAATATGGAGAATGAGCAGAACACCGCCCTCTAGTGTCTCAAGATCGTAGTCGCACCAACAAAAATAATTCCAGCACTCGGGTTGCCAGGTTCGTTGCCGAGTGCGTCAAGCGATACCTGCACCATGTCAAGTGATGAATCATACAGGGTACCGACTAATATCGACTAATCAATTAATTTTACAACAGTATCTAACGTTAGCCAGTCTTCAACTGGAAGTCTTTCTTTGAGTGGTGTGTAATTGATTAGCTAGCTAGCTCTCAACTCAAAATGATTCCTTGTTTCTGTAGTCTGATCCACGTGAGCGGACCAGCAGCTTCCACAGCAGTGACAGTGAGGCTGAAGGCAGATGGAGAGACTGAGGTTTGCACAAAGATAGCTTCAGGCAGTGGTGTGGTGATAATGAATATAGAGATGGGTGCCAGCCTAGAGTAGCTGCGCCGCACAACAGACCCTGGCAACCTGCAATGCCGACTGCTATTGACTGGTACAATGAAAACAGAAAGTAACAGAAAGTTAGTGTCAAACCTGGGGAAAAAAAAGTAGAAGTAATACTTTTATTCTGTACCCATCAAAAGCTATTACAGATAATGTACGGTGACTTGGCTGGGAACCGTAGGGTCGCTGGTTCAAGTCCCTGTGTGGACCATGTATGGAGCGTGGACTGGTGGCTGGAGAGGTGCCAGTTCATCTCCTGGGCACTACCGAGGTGCTGTTGAGCAAGGCACCAAACTCCCAACTGCTCGGGGCGCTGGTCGCTGGCAGCCCCCTCGCTCTAACATCTCTCCTTAATTGCATGTATAGGTCCTGGTTGTGCATGTGTGTATTTCGGGCCATGTATAATAATAAGAGTGAAAAAATTCAATTTCCCCGTGTGGGATAAATAAAGTAATTCTTCTTCTTCTTCTTTGGTTCTACAGCTCACACATTTACTGTTTTGGTCCATTTTCTCTCAATTCTAGATGCAGCAGCTGTCTGTAAAAAGGGGCAACCCACTGCTCCCTACCTGCCCAGCACCAGGTTAAGGGCAGCAGGTTAAGGAAAGAGTCAATATTGGACTAATATTCATCAAATGGCAGGACGAACTCAACTCCAAAACCTTTTCCAGATATTCTGTAGTTTTTACCTTCATGTTGATGGAAATATCATATTTTGCATACTTAGTTGAATCTCACCAACTTTAAACTGGTCAGAATTATTAAACCCACTCGCCAGGATGACTTGTGGGCATGATACGTTTCTGCAAACCGCAGATATGTTGAGTATCAACATTTCTAAACCGCTGTGTTTGTCCAAAACATCCACTTGACCTCCCTGAGCAGAGTTTGAGGCTTGTTATAATACTTCTAAAACACTTGATCTGAATGTATAATGTTAACATGAATGGTTTTGCATTGGAGTCAGTTGAAAGCCCAGTACATTGCATAAAGACTGTCAAAATATCAAAGTTTCTGTGGTTTGCAGAAATGTACAATGCCAACATTTTTCCTTGCGACCAGGATGTATGAATAGCTTGCTGATGATAACAAGGACACCAGGGAGTATGAACATTGTGATTATGTTACTTGCAACCCCCAAGTGCCCAGAGATCCTGTTCTTCCACATAATTTGATTATACAGACAAGACATACACACCCACGCTCAAATATATAACCGTTAAGTGACTCTCTGACAGTAGATTTAACACGGCATGTTCCATAACATAACAGTCTGGAGGCGCTAACATATCTTTATTTTCAAATTAATACCAATTAATCAACACCAACCACAGCGTTTTCTTTTGTTTTCTAACTACATATAAAAAGGCCCAGAAAAGTAAAAGGATTTGGCCCATTGCTTGGCTTGGAAATCAGACAAAAGTGAACAAGATGTGGCTGAATAATGTATAACTCTGTCCTGTACTGTGCAATGCTGTGTATTTATCGAGCATGCTGATTAGCACATCAGTAGTAAGATCTACAGTCAGGTTCCCATGTGGTTTCACATCTGAATGTAGCCAAGAATACAAATTAGTGTTTTAGTCTGCTGTAGAATATCCTGTAAATTATGATCAAAGAAATCTCATCTTTTCTTTTTCTTTGGATAAACTAAAGTGGCTGGTTATGGGGGGTTTAGGGAATGGTTAGCAATGCTAACACGGGCACATACCACGATGTTAGAAAGTAACTGATCCCCCGTACTACAGTAATACTACAGTTAATGGTCTGATTAAATGAGAAAACAAGCAAATGTATGACTACACCCACTATTATAAAAACAATTATTTAATGGTGAAAATGCTTTTTGTGTTAAGGGGGGGGGGGGGGGGGGGGCGCTATTATACTCTTTTTCAGGTTTGTGCACGTTATTTTTCTCATCCTGCAGCATCTGTATTCACCCTCAGTCTGAGACGCTCTGTTGTGGCTCCTGTCTTTTTTAAGCCCTCCCTCCCGAAAAGCCCAGTCGGCTCTGATTGGTCAGCATTTCCTGGTCTCCGCTTCACTTCCATTCTCTGTCCCTCACTCTACTGCAGAGGACTGATGGCAACAGAGAGTGGGATTTTCTACCATCAAAAGTCCCAAAAGGGCTGAAACAATTACTCAAGTAACTCGAGTTACTCAATTGCAAAATATCCTCGAGGCAAAATCTCTGCCTCTTTAATTGTCTTTAATTCCTATCCTGTGCATTATACGGCCTGTTCAGCACGGGGATCATTATTCCACACGGACCACTTTTGCGGATACACAACGCTACAACCCAGAAAAGGCAGATAACAAGTTCACACTTAAAAAAGAAGCCAAAACGGTCCAATGTGTCCATTGTTAACTAGAACTGTTCTACCACAACAGCACGACATCGATGATTCAGCATCTGAGCCGAAAGCAGCTCGTTGTTAACACCCCTTTCCCCCCGACGCTGCTGTTTCGGTGTAAGGAGGGTTGCTGTAGTTACGGACAAACAGGAAGAGAATGGTAGCTGTCCTCGTAAAAGCTCCAATGTTTAGTTTTTCATGACAATGTCAAAAATAACGTTACCTACCTGATCAGTGTTTATAGTTTTGTTTGAGGAAATGTGTCAGTGGCGTTCTTGTACGTGTACGAGTGAGTCGCTTTTTCTGATACTATCTATCTGTATCTGTATCACATAGAATTTTATGCACCACTTTGAATTGTTTGAATAGTTTACCCAAACTGCGAGTGTATTGCCTTCAACACACACACACACACACACACACACACACACACACACACACACACACACACACACACACACACACACACACACACACACACACACACACACACACACACACACACACACACACACCTCTCTCTCTCTACCGCCATCATGCATGCGTGCACACACACTGACACACGCACACACACGTTAGGTTGCCAAACCAAATAGGCCTACCCCAGACATAACATATTTTTTTGCAAACTAACGCAAATTCTAATAAGTTTTTACACAAAATTATACTTTTTTTTTCTTTTTTTTTTTAATCGGTACAATACTCGATTACAAAAAGATTCGATAGCTGCAGCCCTAGTCCCAAACAAAGCCTTCTAAACCAAACGCAGTCGCACATGTTGCAGCAGGAGTGGGAACAAAATTAGGGAGCAATGAACAACACAAGCAACAAATACTACAGCTTTATTGTTATTTAGCATGTAGCTACATGTAGTAAACAGCAGCACGTTCCACTACAACTGTGCGTATCTGCACTCTGTAGGCGTGCTTTTCCCGGAGCTGAAAACCGTATGTGAAATCCCGCAAAAGCTTGATGTCTGGCCGCCTAGCAAGTAGAAAAAACTGAAGGCATTGACAGCAATCTGTTTCCTGAGCAGATCTGCTAATGGAGGGTTAGACTGGTTACCCATAAACACATTTACCTTATTATGAAAAGAAAGACTGATATTATCTTCACTACTAGCTAGGCTGCACTCCTAGCCTTTGATCGACATTTACTATGTAGTGGGTTTTCTTTTCTATAGATGTGTGCAAAGAGAAGTACTATAGATGTGTGCAAAGAGAAGACACTCCAAATAAGCCTGTTTGTTCTTTCATGGTAACCATTTTCTTCATCTTCGTATTCTATCCTTCATCTTATAGAAAATAACCTCAGTTTAGAAAAGTATTATGAAGCTTCTTTTATTATTATTATTATTATTAGTAGTGGTATTATTATGAGTATTATTATTATTAAAATGATATTTAACAGCAGCAATAGTATTTCAATTTAAATACATCTGCATCTACATTAAACAGGGATTTGGCTAAGGATAAGTACGCTAATCATATAACTCCTAATTGAAATGGACTCATCTCAGGACTAATAAAAGATTTGAGATTTGCATGTGTCATACTTTCAAACTAATACCATTTACTGTAAAATGTCAGCAGGGCTACTTATAGAAGTATTAGCACATTAAGTGACTGCAGTCCTGACTACACTTGCATGGAACATGAAGGATGTGCGAGGATGCATTACATGAATTTATGATCATAATCCATTTAATCTCTGTCAGGTTAGACATATTTTTGTGCCCCATCACTCTCAAGGACAATTCAACATCATAACGTTGCCTATAGGGGCTCTTGATAGAGTGACCTATACAGTGTATTGGCCTGTCAGACGTATATTTAACACCAGCTAATTAAACATTTTATGAACATATTCTTCACTGATGGGCTTCTGGAGAACACTGATGCCACTTCTTTGTAGAAATTAGCATTGCAGACGTAGATTCAGACTAAAATGTCTTGCCTGTTCTGAAGTCTGCAGGATGAACATAATTCATGACTTTGGGTCATCCAGGGCCTGGTTGTCACTTGGAAATTAGGATTTAGAGGAATTATTATCAATCAGTGATAAATCCGGCTCATAATCTGCCATAAGTTGTCTTTCATTACTCCTCCTGTATGCTCAGAGTCTTCGGATTCGCCCTTAAATAAAGGAGATATATCTTTCATGTAATTAAAATAAATGGAAGATATGCATACATATTTGCACATAAAAGATAATATTAACTCACACTTTTTATTGATGATCTTTCTTGTCCAATCCATCCGTTTGAGGATCTGTTCAGACCCCAGAGACTCGGGGAGAATGCCTCTGATAAGGAGAAAACCAAAGCGAAAGTCAAAGCTGTGTTCTCAAAGCAAAATGTATAATGAACTCCACGCGTTTGAAGTCAGACATACGGGCATCTCCTCATGGAATACTAAACTCAAATATAAAATGCTACTGTATAAATGAAGTCAGCTGATAAAGTATTTATAAACAGGTGCTTGTTATTCATTGATCGTCAGGCCACTTTTAATGGAGCTCAACTTTTTTGAGTTTCTCTCCAACGATCAACATTTAATGACCCTCCGTTCACGCTCATGACGAGACATCTCCCATCCACGTGCACCGTACAGCCTGGAAAACAAATGGTAATATACGGGACATCTCATAAAAGTTTGTCTCCAAAATTCTTATTGTTTCTAAAAGTCATATTTAAGAACCACCTTAATTTAAACCAGTGCAAAATACCATTCTTTCTTTCTTTACAGCATTCAGTATGCTAGAGCAGGGGTTTCCAAACTTTTTCAGCCCAAGACCCAAAGGAGAAATTTAGTGGCTCCCCTGGACCTAAAGCAATTCATGTGATCAAGAGGGAGGGAATCACTGAAGTCACATGCAATGTCACATGCAATGTCACTTCAGCCGGAGTGTGTGAACGCGTTTTTCAGGTCGAGGTTCGCAAGAAGCATCTGAGCTGAAGAGACCAGTAGGGGCAAATAAGAACGCTCTTATTCTATTTTAATTAGGATTCACATATCCGCACTGTCGCCTCACAGCGAGAAGGTTCCAGGTTCGCATCTCAGCTGGAGCCTTTCTGTGTGGAGTTTGCATGTTCTCCCCGTGTCTGCGTGGGTTTTCTCAGGGTTCTCCGGTTTCCTCCCATAATCCAAAAGACATGCATGTGTTAGGTTAATTGATGACTCTAAAAAAAAATAATAATAATAATTGCCCTTAGGTGTGAATGGTTGTCTGTCTCATACGTCTCTTTGTGCCCTGTGATAGACTGGCATCCTGTCCAGGGTGTACCCCGCCTCACGCCTGATGTCAGCTGGGATCGGCTCCAGCCCCCCGCAACCCCGACAGGGACAAGCGGTTGAAGATGGATGAATGAATATCCGATCATTGTTGTGAATTTAACCCTTGTGAAAATGGGTCCGCAACCCACTTTGGGTCCCGACCTTAACTTTGGGACAGACTGTGCTAGAGTACTCTGCAGTCATATTTTATTGAACAAAAGCATAAAGCCTAAAGTTTCCATTTTGACACACCTGTTGACAGTTCAGAATCTACTTTTCCTGCACAGTGAATTACTGTTGACTAACCAAGGATATAGTGCATGATTTAATACTCCCAAAAACAACAGAATTTCTATTCAGTTCACTGCGGAAAATACTCCGGGTCCACAGAGGAATCTGACCGTTTTGGTGATGTATTTTTCTTTCAAATATAATAACTCTGCAAGCATGATTTCTCTTGACCTAATTGTAGATTCCATGGCAGATTGCCATGGAAATTACTGAGGACGCTTGTGACCCCAAGAGGATTAACTATTTTAACTTTAATTACGTGCCTTTTCCTCTAGATCAAACTAAGGGAACTTTTGGCAGACTTACTTTTGTACAAACACATCGTTTGAAAAATTCAAAATACATTAAAGGTTAAATAAATGCTAATGGTTCATTCTACATAATTTACCATATCTTACCTTATCTAACATTTGAGTTTGAATGGCATTAGTCATCGGCTTGAGCTACAAGCTTATGTTTAGTATATAGACTGCTGCTTTCTTATTTAAATGTACTAAAAAATGCTTTTGTTATTTACAGCGACCATCAGCAGCCTCATTATGTCCCTCTGTAAAGAAAAAGAAAATTGGTAAATTAACTTGTACTTATATGGCTCATTTCTAGTCTGACACTACTTCACTACTAGTACACATTCTACGGGGGAATTGTTAGGTCTATGTTTATCATAAGTAAGTCATAGAGTGTGGTCTTTACCTAGTTTGTAAAGTGTCCTGAGATAACTTTTGTTATGATTTGGCACTATAAATAAAATTGAATTGAATTGAATTCACATTCACACAGACATTCATACACTGATGGCAGAGCCTACCTAAGGCTCTTATCTAATTTAATAATTGAAACCACATTCACACATCCATGCGAGCACGGTAAGTAATTCAGGGTTCAGTGTCAGTTCAGTGTGTTGCCCGAGGACACTTTGACATGCGTACCGGGGATCGAATCGCCGCGCTTCCAAATAGAGAACAACCCAGCGCTGCCGAGTAAGTGACTAATAGCAACAACTTTTTCTTTAAATGGTCCAGTATTGAGTGCGAATACGGGCTGCAATGTAATCAAACGGGGCACCTCTCCTCAGTGTATGTCCAAAGAGTTTGTTTTTGCCACTGAGGCAAATAAGTCTCATCCGAAATCTCGTAAGATGACTTGTTGCTGGAGTAAATCCGTGTGGAACTTCAGAGAGAGGATCACCGGCAGGAAAGTTTGTTGTGAAGTGTACCAACGAAACTTGGCGCATTTTTAAAGTAACGTTTCTGTTGGATAGGACAGGCGGAAGCTGTGACTAGTTGTGCTACAAATGGATCCTTACTGCGTTGACCTGCATCAGTAGCTACACATCAGATAATGGCAGGATAACCACAACTTCTCCATCTTTCCATAATCATCTTCAATCGCTTGTCCCTGTCGGGGTCGCTGGGGGCTGGAGCCGATCCCAGCTGTTATCGGGCACATAGGACAGGACGCCGATCTATCGCAGGGCACATAGAGACGAACAGAGACAGACAACCATTCACACCTACGGGCAATTTTAGAGTCATCAATGAACCTAACACGTGCATGTCTTTGGACTGTGGGAGGAAACCGGAGAACCCGGAGGAAACCCACGCAGACACGGGGAGAACATGCAAACTCCACACAGAAGGGCCCCAGCCTGGATTCGAACCAGGAACCCTCTCGCTAACCACCACATCACCGTGTCGCCCATAATGTAGTCAGACACTTATTATAACAATCTGAGCCTGTAAGTGGCAAAAACAAACTCTTTTGGTGGAAGTACATTGATGGTGCAGAGTTTGATTACATTGCAGGTCAGCTCACAGTGGCCAGGCTGCAGCACTCACGCTCAATACTGGACCAATGTTCAGTTTAGTCACTTACACAAAAAGTCATGGGGAAATAGGGTTGAAAAATATCAAAATCCCCCTTTAATGCTCATCTTTTAGTCTCTTAGTTCATTGTAAATGAAAACACATTAGTTAAACTACATAGGCAATATCCTCAAGGCAATTTCAGTCAAAAGCAACTGGACTTGGTTATTTGTCTAGGAAGACGTTTCACCTCTCATCCAAGAGGCTTCATCAGTTCATGTACGCATCTGACCAGGCTGGGACTGGTCAGATGAGTACATGGGTGTTGGGACCAGTCACAGCCTGGTCAGATGCGTACATGAACTGATGAAGCCTCTTGGATGAGAGGTGAAATGTCTTCCTAGACAAATAACCAAGTTCAGTTGCTTTTGAGGGAAATTGCTTTGAGGATGACCTGGACAAATGAGAACATCCACAGGCCTACATAGACAATACATTCATCATGAATATGCAGAATGTATTTTATTCACAGGTCATTTTGCATGTTCATATATTAAACCATGTAATCACCATTTGTAATAATCTATTCATTTGTTAGCCTTGCTTCAGGCATCACTCTAGTGATGGCAATGTTGGCTGCTTGGTCGGTCAAGCACTTTGATCCAGAGTGAAATATATATTTGCAATTATAAGAAGGTTTGCAGTGAAATGTGGCACACGTATTAACTTTTAAACCTACTGTAGAATCGACTTTGGACGTAGTGGCACAAATAAAAACGGAGGACTTTTTAATCTCTTTGTTCTGTGCAAGAATTGTGTAATAGAAAGCTTGGAAAGAAGAACATTTAAGAAGGAGGAAAAGATCCTCTATGAATTTATATTTTTTATTGAGGCAATTAAAACACAATCGAAACACTAGACACTTTGGCATGTTTTTGACCGCTGACCCGAAACTGAATATATGTACAATTTTAGACAGAAATAATTGCGTTTTTCTAGGGAAGGGGATTGAAGTTCTTTACATTTCCATCAGCAAAGTCAGAGCAGGAAAGAAAACAAAGTCAAGCCTGGGTGAAAGGATTAAGGGAAGAACGGGGCCCAGAGCAAAGTGCTGCTGCTGGTCTGATAAGTTTGCTGAGGAGGCTGATTCACATTAGAATTTGGCAAACATCAAACCATTACTACAGAGGACATATGCAAAAGCAGACGATTCTTTTTTCTTAAATTGTAGTGAGAAACCCGGAGCAAGAACACTTAACGCTACGGAACTTAGCTCGACTCATATGGTTTACTAAGCTTATTTAGACGACTATCTGCATTAAGTGGCACTCTGTTTGTGTTATAGATCCAAGTCCAAACTGACAGAAGGACAGGATACAGTCACACTTACAGATCCATCCGTCCATCCATCTTCAGCACCCTGGATAGCGCCATGGGTTTCTAAATCCCGTAGTTAGGTTACAGACTAATTAATAGTCAGACCATAGATTGTGTCACAAACGGACAGATAAAGGTTAAATGAGTCAGACAGACTCGACTAACATATTCAACCAAACAACCCTCTACACTATATGAATAGGAGCAGCACTACATTGTCTGTCAGAGGCTGCAGCAGGAGAGTGGAGGTATGGAGATATAGGATCATATGAAACAAGACGATCTAAAGCATGGGTGTCAAAGTGATCCGGTAAAGGGCCGTGTGCTTCCAGGTTTTCATTCCAACCAATCAAAAACACACCTGGTCCAACAAATCAACTGTGTGAAGACAGTTCAGGTGATTGAATAAGTCGAGTCAGGTGTGTTCTTGCTTGGTTGGAATGAAAACCTGCAGCCACACGGCCCTTTACTGGATCAGTTTGACACCCCTGATCTAAAGCATCCATCGGTACCAAGCATAACCTGCTGACTTGTCTGGAAGGGGGGTGAATAATTCTCAAAATGTAGGCTAAATTTTGGCGAAGGGAAAAACTGCCATGTCCATTTTCAAATGAGCTCAGGACATCTGAATGGAAATGGGTTCTACGGGTACTTAGGATTCTCCCCTTTACAGACATGCTCACTTTAGGATACTCTCAGGCAGTTTGGGCAATAACCATGCTTATTTTCTCAAGCAGAATAAATGTGTAATTTTGGCTCATTCTAAATTTGTGCATTTGAATATTTCTGCATGTCTTGGAGTTGCATGAATGCGGTCTGACTGCAAAGCTGAGGCTCTTGTGGATTCAATAAGATACGTTCATGTGTGATGATGTTAGTCTCCGTAGTAGCCATTTCATTTCACTGAGAGCATTTTTTGAAACTTGACCTCGCTGCATAAAATGAGCTGCTCTGACCTCTGGGATTATCACCGCCTCATGAAACTTTACAACCACAATCTAGAGACCTAGAGCATTCAGAAGATGAGTTTCTAGGTAAATTGACAATAAGGGGGTTTCTGGACAGTTTCCAGTGCTTGCCATCCGATTGCAGAAATCAAATCGCAGCATGGGTTTTTTTATGTGGTTCTCCTGAAGGTCTGGATGTCTTAATGTTGTATTTTGGAGGGATTTCTGAACATTTTCTATCAATTCTCGAGTGGTAAAAACCCTGAAATTGCTGTACCAACTTATGAGACATAAGTGAGCCTGATGATGGCCATTCTCAACTTTAATTTGTAATGCACAAAGCCCTTATACACCTTCACAATTTATTTTAATTACTTAATTCAATTGAATTTGCTGATTTATGACTAGAAAAGCATCTCAAATTAGACTCCAGGTCATCTACTGTTGACCCGCTCCTCCCCCTGAATATCCCCTGTCCCCAACTCAACCCTCTAGAAAAAAGGGGGCAGATTAACAAGCGAGAGGCATTTTGGTCATCGTGCTAACAACGGGGATGGCATCCCTCCTAAAACACGGAGCAACATGGGCATTACATTGGAGTCATGTTTCTGGCCACCTGACTAATGCAAGTCCAACAGTAACTGTCCATCGCTGAGCTCTGGTTTCCACAAACCCTTAAGGGTCTGGGTCTACGGTTAGCTGTACAGCCTTTTCACCAGCGAGTTGCAAAACGTGTTTGCTTGCTAATTTCAGCTAAGCAAGTAGCAAACACACAGATATTACTACACTGCTACTACTGCTGGGTGTATTATGAGGATTAAAACGATTTGACAGTATAAACACGGTGTTTGCTGGCTCCCTTTTTCCCTTGAAGATACAGTAACTGACAGTAATGATGTGACTGAGAAAAGTACCCAGATAAAATCAATACGTTTCTTACAAAAGAAGTTGATTTCATGCATGCACGGCATTCAAGGGGGTAGCCTTGTTGTCGATTGGCTGTCTGCTAACCACCAGAAAAAGAAAGGCCACGTTCAAGTGCTTCCATATAGTGTTTTTTCTTATATCCATGGCTCTATTGTGGGAAATGCATTTTTGCTTTCACCTTGGGAGATCTAATTTCTTAAAGGACCAAAGTAATGAACCCACTCACATTGGAAAAAGAAATGTTCTCTTCAAAACTGTACTTAGTGAATAAGTGAATATACTATATTGAAATACCGTCCTTAGAATGAATCCTATGTGGGCTAAGGCACATAAAGAACCACGCATTTGCTAGGTTTCAGCTTTCAGATCCACCACTTTTATCTTGCTATCTCCTCTCTTTGTGTATTTCCCGTCACTCTCTAGTTAAAAATATATAATGTAGGCATAATGCCAAAGAGGAACAGAACGTTAGATACATAATCAAAGTGCAAAAGTTTTCTTTTAAATGTTGACCCTGAGACACACGAGTGAGTTTCAAGTGTTTTTCTGTGTAAGTGTGTGAATCCTAGCTGAGTGGCTGACAAACAGGCTTACAGTACTTGTGTCTGAACATCAATAATATTAATTTATATTACCATTTGGCCTGTCACGAGGCTTTTACTGAAGCTAAAAATCATAAACACATTTACACTTTAATCAATATCGTAAAAAATATGGGGCGGCAATGAGTGTTCCTTCTCTCCTGAGACATGGGTGCCAAACACGTTAATACAACTTGAACATAATTTATGGGTTGAGAGGCGCCACTACAGCACTTGAACAGTTATGCATCCCTCAATTGATTTGAAAAGGCTGAAGAAAATAACATTTTCTGCGATGCTCATAATGAGATGCCCTGTGTAGCAACTGATAATGTCTTCCCGGAAAAAAAAAGACTGCTAATGGCTGTGGTGTTAAAGAAGACGATCAAAAAAAGTGGTGTGATCTTTTTGTACAACCGGGCAACATGCTGTGTATACCATTTATTTTTGTTATGAACAAACAACTAACATAAGCTTTCTGCAGGAGTTCAAACTTAAATGCAGATAGTGAGCAAAAATATCTTGCAGCTTCTGTCATGGAGGGCCTCCGGGAGTAAGGGGTTCAACGATCACTACAGAAAGAAGTGCACAAGGGAAATAAGTGCAAAGGCCTCATTTTTGTCTACATTTTCATACCAGATGGTTTTTGAGGAACGTGAGTTTTTTGCTGGTGACTTTGGTTTGCTAATGATTCATTTGAGAGTACAATATATATACTGGTACTGGGCGGCAATAGCTCAGTCCATAGGTGACTCGGCTGGGGACCGGAGGTTCGAGTCCCTGTGTGGACCATGAATGGAGTGTGGACTGGCAGCTGGAGAGGTGTCAGTGCATCTCCTAGGCACTGCCAAGGTGCTGTTGTGCAAGGTAGATCAGCTCGGGGCGCTGAGCCATTGGCAGTCCCCTCGCTCTGACATCTCTCTCCCATTAATTGCATGTATATAGGTCCGTCCTGTTTGTGCATTTGTGTATTTCGGGCCTGTGTGTGTGTGTGTGTGTGTGTGTGTGTGTGTGTGTGTGTGTGTGTGTGTGTGTGTGTGTGTGTGTGCGCGTGCGCGCGCGTGTAACCTGTATAATAATAATATATATATTGAATTTAATAAATAAAAAGGAATTCTTCTTCTTTCATTCTTCTCCTTAAAGGTGCCCTAATCAGAATTACTGGGGGGGGGGCATGGTAATACGTGAAATAAGGCTGTCTATCACAACCAACAGAGAAACTCAGATTACGACAGACACAGGGGGAGAGTGACTTCAGTCCCTGCTCAGGTCGCCATCTTTACATAGCAAATATTTGTTTGCTGCGATAGTAATGTTCTGAACTTTGCGAACAGCCCCTTTAAGAACATGTTGCTGATAGTTCTGTAATTCTGTACTTGCTTAGTTACCAACTTTAGCTCTGAGCTCTTTTTTGGTATTTGTGGGGAGACGTCTGTGCCCAGTATGACAACTTACTAAAGAGCCCTCCTGAACCTGAACCCCCATATTATGTGAGTCTTCTTTGGCTTTATATTCAATTATTAATGTGTAATAAATATTATTATAAATGCACAACGGCATGAATATTGGAAGACATAATACACACAGTATTTGGTTTCGGGTGCTGGGGCATAGTCTGTCTTTAAGACATTGTCATTTATCAGCTTTTTCCAGATCGTTTGTCAGAAAATCACTGAACAGCAACAATCTAACAATCTAAACTAATTTTTTTTATCTTTTCAAGAGGGGAGACTTGCATCGGGAGCTTCACAATGCCATTTTTATGTTATTGGCTGGTGAAATGTCTTTTGCAAATGGGTTTACCAGAATTCTTCATTAATCAGAGGATGGGGGATCTTGGCAGTGTTGGCGCAGCATGAGAGTGAGAGAGAGAGAGAGAGAGAGAGAGGAAAAAAGAAGACAAAATATTTGTGGGAAGGTTTCTGTGCATTCAAATAAGCCTGCAGCATGTTTGACAGCAGCACTCTGTTTTGAGAGAGTACAGCGGTGGAAGCAAGGGATGGTGGCAGCAGCAGAGGGAGCTTGTTAACAGAACAACAACTCTGGCTTTCATGAGAGATGAGTATGCAGATGACTAGAGGCATGCTGTGCAAGGATCTACAGGCAATGTGATCCCTGCACCCGGTGCAATTGCCTGCTAATAACGGTGGTGGAGACACATTTGACAAGATGACCACAGTCATTTGTTTGTATACAGTGTTTATGACATGTCAAACATGGTATTTGTGTATTATAGGTTTGAAAATGAAATATGGCTATAAAAATATTTGTAGCTTAAACAACAAAGGAAAATGTCATGGTTTTCAAAATGGAAATGTTTTTTACATACCAAAACATTACCATGGAGATCTCAAATCATTTCTGACTCACAACATACATTCACTCAGTTTTTATTGATTGAAGCAAAGGCAGTTAATCACCATTGTGGATCAATTGAGATGCACAGTGTTGTTCGCTCATGCCTGACACACACACCAAGACCATGACTCCAGTGCAGTCAAACTTGAATAGGACCGCATTTGAAACCGAGGACCTTTATCAGTTACTCATTCATGAGCTGTCCCATAGTGCTTTGCAGCATACCTCCAGGTGATTCCGGATAACAGGCATTCAATCTCCTTGGATCTGCCCCTACCATAAGATTTCATCAAATTTGAAGCAGGCTGGCATGAAAGGCAAATGATTACAATTTGCTCCTGTGATTGAACACCACTGACCTTGCAACAAATGTGTCTTTTTAAAAAGCAAAAATGAGTGTCAAACTATTCCTTTTTCTTCCGTTGGGAGGGCTGAAGGGTCCAGTCCATACTGCTTCATCTGGACGGCGATGTCAAACAGGTAGTCATAGCATTCACACCTAAAAAATGCAGTAGTATTGAGTATATGATGGTAAAAATACAACATAGGAAATTTGAATCTGTTTTCTCTGCTATACACGGTGAGCTGCAGGAAGAGCAGCGTGAGGGCACAGCTAATGGAGATACTATAATAAACTATAACCTTAACATGCCCTCGGTACAAATAATTATATTAATATATAACGAGATTAATGAGGTTAAAAGTGCTGCGAGGTAAATGCTCACATAGTCTTCGCTTTTTCCCACGTCTCGCCCCAGACATAGACACCGTGTCGGCGGACGAGGACAGCACATGAGTTGGGGTATTCTTCCATTGCCCGAGCCATCCGGTCTTTCAAGTCCTTCTCCTCTGGTGTATTTTCAACAATAGGCACGACCAGGCTTTCATCGTACCTGTGTATATGCAGGATAAAAAAAAACACACAAATTACACCCAGGCTGATAACTTCTTGAGGCGTTTACTTTTCAGGCAGAGGCTCCCTGTGTGTGTGTGTGTGTGTGTGTGTCCTCAAAGATTAACACCACCGTCGGCTGGGCAGTCTCTCTGATTGTGGGGCAATCAAATCAAAGAGATTCAAACAGGCACAGTCCTGAAATTGGTGGAAGGTAGTTTGTCAAGTAAAAATATAAAAAGAGAAATCCTAACTCCAGTGTGTATATCACAGAGTTGGAGATCTTTGGATTTTTGGTTTGTGTCTTTTCAAACAAAGCGAGCAAGTTGAAGCTGGGCCGTTTTAACCATTTTATAAACTGACCGATTTATTAATAAAATGACTTGTTGCTGTCATAATCTAATAGGTTCCTGCCTTCTTTTCCAGATCAAACCAAAGAAAAAGCATCTGGACCTTTTTTTTCCTCCAGCTGCTTAGATACGCAACAAGCAAACGGTAAATGTTACTTCTACCTCGCTTTTCCCAGGTACGGAAAACAAAGCAACAATGCCTGTGATGTATGAAACAACTCTGGGGTAGGGACCCACATGTTTCAGCCTGTGATTTGCATCAGGACTATAGAGAAAAGTGAGGCAAGACAGGACACATTTATGAACAAAGAGATCGTGGCCAAGAAAGCCATCTGTGCTGGATTATGAAATTTCACTCGTGATTTGATTTGATCTACCACGGTGATGTTTTTATTCAAACCCTGATGAAGACCTTGAGCTAAACATGTTGATTTCAATACCAGGTGATGCTGGAACATTCTACCGCTATGCCACAACTCCACCTTGACCTATTATTCTTGGTAAGACAGAAAGTTTTCATTAATTGTGTTACTCCTTGGCAGATGAGCCACACAGTAGTTCGGGACAATTTTGTGCAAATTATGTTGAAAAACAATCACTGTTCATTCAGTTTGTTACCGTGTGTCATCCTCTGCCATTGTGCTGACACTTGTCTTTCTGCAGGGCTGCGTGTGCGTGGCACTGACTCTCACCCTCTTGATGATGGTCACACACACACAAACAAACACATACAGGAGCCCCTCCAGCAGTAAACTGATACCACCACGATGCGCCACAGGAAATGCTTTCTTCCTGTGTTAATCAAACTTAACAACTCACCATGGGTCAATATGTGCAATTATAAATAAATGGCCATGGACAACAGTAAAAGGTATGTGTCTATGGTAATTCAAAGCGTTCGTGGAGATTTATTATTATACAAACATTGCTATGTGCCACTTCACACATGCTGCGGCCCTTTTGTTACTCCTTACCGACATTGTATATGTTGGATTAGCATCTTGCTGTGAACCTGTTTCTTTCACGGCCCTTATTCATGACTGTTTACATTTGATTTTTTTCACCCTACTGATAATGGGGTGTCAAGGCAGGCCTGAAGCAATTGGGATAGCAAAGTCATAGGGTGTGGATGCAAAAAAAGCACAGTACAATGAATCACAGGCAGACTCAAAAATAAATAAGTAAAAGGATAAAAAATAAATCAGGTCCCAGTTTGTGGTCTCTCCCTCCTGATGCGTTCTATGAAAGGGCCCAAAATCTTCTTACTGAGCATTGGTGTTAGACAGAGAAACACGGATTTCTTCAAGGTGTAAACAAGAAACCATATATTTTAGCCACTTTTTGACGCAGGGAGGAGAAGTTGACTTGCATTCTCTTAAATTAACCAGTTTTGCAGTGACCTTACCAAATATGAGAGCTTGTTGTAAAGCAGAGGGGAGAGCCACAGGGTTGTTGGAGCAGCTCAGTATCACCAAGAGACAGTCAGGAGTCAGTTGTCTCTTATATACACACACGACACTGTACAAATGAACAATATCAACCCAAAAACTTGTGAGCTTAGAGCAGGACCAGAAAAGTTGCAGAAGGGTTCCTTCGGCTGACTTACATTTATCTGGCAAAAGTGCAACTGGTAAATGACTTCAAACTGAATGAGGTGAAGTCTGGCATTAATAGGGCATACTTTTATCCTATTCAGCACTTTCCCCCGTAGCTCATCAGAGATTACTTCACCAGTGTCCTTGATCCTCACTCCTTTAATATGGAGAGAAGGGGTTGCCATAGATAAGAGTTAAACAAACTGATAGATCAGAGGTTTGGAGGTCGGATATTCAGTCAAAATGTTATAAAAGACAAAGTTGTACCGGGATCATGTCAAGGTGAGGGATGGCTGCTTAACTAAGTTAAGTCATTTGCAAACAATGAAAAAATGTACAAGAGGGAAGACTGAACTTCGTCTGAAGCTGAGCAAACGAAGGAAAATGATTATCACTGTAGAGATCCCTGATAGTAGATAAACCATTATCCGACCAGTGCTTAAAAACAGGGGTTGTGACATATCGGAGCGTTACTTGATAGTCCTGAGAGGCCCTTAATTTGCATTAAACTTTAAGTGAGTTGAGCAATTTTTTTTTGTTGCATAGTGATTTGATTTTAATATTAGATTTTTAAAAATAGAATGGCTGACGAGGAGGCTTCGGGAAGTGATACAGCATTACAAAGTTCAATCCCAGGCCACCTAGGGCTGAGCCCGCACATCCCTCCGCCCCAAGACTGATTCCAGAAAACACCAATCTGCCGTGACAACCTTTGTTCATATTCACGCTCTATATTTGCACTCCTGCCTACTTTGTTCTCAAACTGCTGCCCTACAATTCCCCTCTGTATAAAAGGTTATGGTGTGTCTACAAACAACAAAGCAGTTAAATAAATGTGTGGTTGCTCTTCATTTTCTTTTCTTTTTTACAGTACACACAATCTCAGATTCTTGTTGGCTATCATGTTAATGCAGATGATTTTCCCCGACAAAATCATGAGTGAAAAAGAAAACAACCTCTTCTTCTTGCTCAAAACTAGTTTTTCTGCTTGGATTTAGAAGTTTGGTTCAGACTAATTCTCGCCCCTCCCTAACCGTCACAAAATAGGCAAGACTCTGAGGTCTGACCTGACACAAAACAGAACACTGGATAAACAAAGCCCCGGTCTGTGCCTCTCACACATACCTGCTGATTGCATTAGCACTAGTGAGCCATAAGTGCCAGCAGAAAAATTACATTGTACATTAACGAGATTTATTCCTCCTCAGTGGCTGTAAATACAATACACGGGCCCACATATAACTGTGCTATATTCAGGGCTTAAAAGAAATTTAGGGCCTGACGAACAGTAATGCTAACTGGGATAAACAGCACGGCTGCGGCTGCACTGACTCTCTCCCACAGGCATACACACTTAAAAGCCTTTACTAGTAGATCCACTAGAGCAGGTACACCACCTGCACCCACACAGTGACTCCCTCAGAGGGCCATAAATGTGCTTCTAGTGTCTGCTAAAGTTCCACCAGACTCTGTCTATCCAGTGGAGAAACAAAGACTACACGTTGACACTTTTGGCCACACTGATTTGCGTTTCCATTACCAGTTTTAGCGCACCGAACTGGACCTTTCTCCCCCAAACACGCTGTGTTGCGAGACTCAACTCATGTCTGTTCAGCGGGGGAGAAGACAGAAAGATGTTTTTAAAGCCTCAGCTCTGAATCTCTGTGGTCTGAAGTTTAGTTTGTCCTCGTTTGAACTTTCCGATATCTGCTTTATTTTACTGTTCGCTTTCAGCTGTAGGAGTCGTGTTAAGTTACTCCTGATGAAGAGCCCAACATTTTATGATTTCGCTTGATTATGCAAATCCCTGCCGTGCTGGCGGCGGAATCACACCAAGCCAGCCCATGTGCATGGAAAAACAGCAAGAGAGTCTGGTGGAAGCTTCTCACGGCTGCTTACTTCTGACTACCAGCTCTACTTCGCTGTCCATGCTACTGTGCCGTCCTCGGTCTCCCTTTTCATTCAAAATGGAGAATTTTGCTTAAAAGGCAACACGTTTACAGCTTTGACTTCCAAGACACTGTATAAACCTTCACCTGACTGAAAAATGGAAATGGTTGGAAACTATTTGGACTTCCTTTGGACTCATCCTTGCTGCTTGATTACATACCGATAGTTAGTGCCTGAGGTGCCCTTACGAATCCCCTTGATCATCTCCTGGTGCGTTATCCTGAACTCTTTGCCAGGATACAGCAGTGTTGCCATGACAGCAGCCTTGGAGTGGGTGTGTATTACTGCCTGTGCGCCTGCATTTTGGTAAAGGAAAAGGAAATTTAGATATGGCCGGTATTGTCTTTTTCAGATGACTGTAAAAAAATTTATAAAGAGGCAAGAGAAAGCATGCAACCCCTCGCAGATGAGACATCAAGGTCACATTCTTTGGTATAGTTTAAATGTTATGAGTAATATTCTTCCTAGTTTTGGAAGCGTCATCTGTGAAGGATGTGAAACTGTCACCTGGTTTCTCGTGATAGGAGATGAAAAATTGATACAAGAATCATAACTTTTTGGTCGTATGTCGTTAAAATATTGACCTTTTTATTACAGTGACTATATTAAACAACTCTATGTTATGAGTGGCATCTTCTCTGCTTCTTTATAAAATGATATATTCTCTGCAGTTTTATCTAAAAGTACAACTACCACACGGAAGACCTTTATTTTGTAGAAAATAATCTGTCACTTGTCTCAGCCTTATGTCAGAGTAAACTTATCCAAGGAAAACAGTTGTACAAACCACATGTTTATATATAATACAATGTGTGTAAAATGTAGTTGTTAAAGAAAGAAGGATTGGGCAATTTGTTACATCATTTCTAATGGCACAAGTGTGCGCAACTTTAAGTGAACATAGTCACTGAATTCAGGAACATGCATCCAGTTGTTTTACAATCGGCATTTTAAATTGGAAACATGTATTTAAACCTTTTCGCATGTCATACTTTGTGCTTTGGTAAATCATGGGTTGGAGAGACAGACGGTATGTCACTGCCCTTTATCACCAACAACGTGGTATGTGTATGTGACTCACCTCTCATAGTATAGGCATTCATAAAAAGCGGTGTACACTGGCTCTTTTTTAACTTCTTCCAGGCCGGTGGACAGCTGATATCCTTCTCCTCCACATCACACACAAACATGTCTTCTGGCTGCGTAGCACAAAAAGTATTAACATACAGATCCTTATCAAATACTTCTCAGTCAGGGTTCAGATTATTTGTAGGGAGCACAACAATGTTTTGCACTGTGGTAAGAACCTCCTGCTTACCTGTATTCTCTCTTTCTGGACACCCGATGGTGCAATGTAGATTTGCTCTCTGTAAGTTATACAAAAAAACAGCATGTTATGTATTATCAAGGAAAAGGACAAGGGCAGTAAAGTAGTAATGTCATTAGTTTGTCATAGCACAATGGAACATCAGGGCCTTGAGCCATATACCAAATGATGGGACTCTCTTAAAGTTATCTTGTGTTTTATGGTGTTATGTAAGGGGATGAAACTATTGGGCCACTACAAAATCTTATAGAAACTCCCGCTTACGCTTTACCAGCCATCCATAAAGAACCCATTTCCCTGACAAGCAACTAACACTTCTGACACAGTTTTCCATAGACTTTCTGCAGTTAGTGTTAAAATGCTAAGATCTTTTTTTCTTTTAATCTAAAATATAGTTTCTTTGTTCCATTTCTTTTAATTGTTCCAATTTCCATTGTTCCATTTACTTGGAAGGGCCTTTGAACCGGATTATAAATAATACATTTTAATGACTACCAGAAGTGTCACAATTTTTCTAACCAAAAAAAAAATGTACCTTGTTTGTTTGGAAAATGTTTTTCTGGGCAAAAAGACCAAAAAAAAACAAAAACACAAGATACAGAGTTTGGAAATCAACTGATTTTTAGTGTTAAACATACAGCCTCAGTTTTTATCCCAAAATCTTTCATGGTCATACTTTTTGCCTAAATATTGAGAGCTGTAGTATTTTCCCATAGAATGTAGAGGGTGAAGCTGTCGTACTCTTCTTTATCTTGCAACAGCACGGCAGATAAAGGAGCAGCCTATTGATTTTTTGTTTTTAAGGCTTGGTGAGGCTGCCTCAGGCTCCGAGTCAAACCAAAGCAACTTTGCAAAAAAAAAAAGCATCAAAAACTTAAAACTGGGAACTGCACCCACAGACAATAAAAATATACTAATTAGAATACTGACAAAATGACAGCACTACTGTCTATTTAGAAAGCATGTGAGCTGAACAATTAAAGCACCACTACATAAACAGTGTACAAACAGCCACAATGTGGACACATCGTGACAGTTCTGATTTAATAGACAGACTGGGAAATCACTCCAAAACAGCCATTTTGATGAATGATATTCTGGAAATCTGAAGTGTTGCAGGGGATTTTAGAACTGCTTATTTTCTATCAAAATATTAAGGGTGTAATGATCCAACAAGATGAAAGAAAATTACCCTGTCAATCATTTTTAAAAAGTTGCAATGTTTTCCTATTTGAACGAAATAGCGGCGTATAAGTCAGCAGTCAGTAAATCCAATTTGGTTTCATCCAGTTCCCCTGTTGGCTTAAATAAACGTCTGCCATTCCCCATTTCAGACAGGGATTTACTGATGGTTGGCGCTTCCTTTGTAGCTGCCATCCTAAACAACACAGTTCAAAGATGTTTGTAATAACCTGTCAGAGCCTTCAGTTTGAATTCTGTTTCATTATGGTAAAAAAAAAAAAAACTGTGGCCTTCTGCCCCCTCAGACTTGCGCACGTTGTCGAAACTGATGTAACTGACCTCACACCAGCGTCGCTGCACTTTTGTCAGAATACAAATGTTTCACGGCATAATTATCAAACACATGCCAACAGAAAAGGTGTCATCTCTGATCCTTCACAACGTTCCTCAAGAAACAATCTACATACGCACCCTCGTCTCAGACTGATCCCGCCACCTGTCCCCGTCACCCATCCCAGCTGATAGAAGAGTCGGCATAACTCGGGGATGAGTACACAAGGGTGCTCCTCCTCCTGTAACAGACACAGAGCTGTCAACCAGGTTATAACGGCCCATGTTTGACAATCTTAACATGCATCAGTGTGAATAAAAGTCATGAAACTAGTAATGTACATGGTGAAATGTTACCGTGTTTAATGTTGATATTGCTGAAGCATAGCTGTGTCATAGCCAACTGTTAATCAGTACAACCAATGGTTTAACAGCAGTGATAATATATGCAAACAGTGAATTTAAGGAAAAGTTTGGTGATATTCTGAATGTTTCTAATTGCCGACAAATTCCAGGAAAATTTAAAAACCAGCGATAAATGTATCCTACTGAGAAGTATTGCCTTTATAGGCAGAGTCAGATTCTTCTTTTGTCATAGAGCTCCATTGTTGTACTTGGTGACTGTTCCTTATTTCTCCCTACTAGCTGTAATTGTTCCGTTTCCATAGAGACGCAGGACTTTATATTGCAGTGAAATATGAGCGCACAATGAGTAAAAATGTGACAGAAGCAAAAAACCCTCCAGAAACAGTTCAGAAGGTTAATTAGCATGAACACACAAACACACAAACACACACACTGTAGTTTTGTCTCCACATACACAACCTTCCTTCCATAAATGCTTATTAGAGGACCATATTTGTATTAATCCACAGCTGAAAAGAGTCACTAAAACAACACTTAACCAGTGGACTCAAGGCTTTGCGCCAGGAAGTCAGAAAGTTGTTTGTTTTGTACTTTGCATACAATAAGAAAAATACATAAAAACACCAGCTATATACTTAAAATGAAAAATAAATCGGTCTCCTCACATTCTAGTGAACTTCTACTGCTGCAACAATCACCAATGTGCCCAACATAAGCCACGTCTGCAGAGGACACACAGCTCTGTCAGGGACATCGCTCACCGTCACAGACTGTTTGCCCTCCTCCCCTCTGGGAGGGTCTACGGGACTCTCAGTTCCTGGACCAACAGGCTCAGGTACAGCGTCCTCCCTTCAGCTGTCACCACAGGGATAACCCCCCCTAAACTGAAGTGAACTAAACTAACTGAACATTTGCACTATGACTCACTCCTACTGTCACACCAGTAACACTTATGTTTAACATATATGCACATATGTATGTCAATACTACATGTATTAATATTTACACCACTGTCTATCTTGTATGATCTATTGCGTATACACACCATATCCATATACTTCCAGCTGTTCATTCTGTATACTAATGTTGTATTGCCATTTATCGCAACTTATTTGCATCCTATATCATATATAGTGGCCACACTATAATATGTTGTACTTCTCCTGCTCTTTGCACTCCTGGTCAGATGTTTAACTCTTTCAGTACTTGAACAATGCTGAAAGATGATCTAATTTAATATTATTCAATGTAATTAATGCATACGATGATTGCTACTGGGGAAAAAAAGAAGGTAAAAAGCTCCCTAAAAACCCATTAAAGATGTTATTTCTCAGTTCAATTCAATTCAATTTTACTTATAGTGCCAAATTATAACAAAAGTTATCTCAGGACACTTTACAGACTAGGTATAGTTGTGTGTGTTTGTGTGTGTGTGTGCGTGTTTCCACAGCATCATTTCTTACAAATGCATTTCCAAAGTGTTCATCTGCTGTGTCATGCTTGCCCTGTTCCTCTGTAGCCTCTTGACCTGCGTCTTGACAGCTGTTGCTGGTACCGCACAAAGATGACATCTCCTGTGAGAAAAACAGTGACCACACTTAGAGACAATTCACAATGCCAGGGGGGGATTGGTGGGAAACGGTTGCAGCGACATTGATTTTAGTGTCATATGAGACAGACTTAGTGCTGATAAGTCCCAATGAAACAGCATTAGGTATCTTAATTCCTTATTTTGATTGATTCCCTGTTGAAATGAGATAGTGTCGAGATAACACAGGGAATGATAAGAGAACCGGTTTACAGTTCTCTCCAATTCCACTCTACGCCCACACGTCACTTAGGGAGAAGCCACGGTTTTCTTTGATGGAAGGGCAGATAGGCAGCGCTGCTAAGAACCCTCACATACCGCTATTGATTTGATCACGGCACATTAAAATCAAACCACAAGTATTGTTAAAAAATACTGCATTTCAGCATTGTATCCCTGCCAAGCCTCAGTACAAAAGCACTGTCATTAGTTGTGTGTATGTGTATGGGAGCATTTTCTTTTTTTCCCAAAATGAAAAAAAGACCTCTGATCACAGTTCGGGGGGGGGGCATCATTACGTAGTTTCTGGAGCACAGTGTGGCCAGCAATCGACCGATACTGAACATACAATACTGATTTTAATTAGTTATCCTTTCATTTGTATTTATTCTTAATTTTCTCCGTGTTCATTTTTAGAGCTGGTTGACGATGTAATACATTCATTCATTCATTCATTCATTCATCTTCAACCGCTTGTCCCTGTCGGGGTCACGGGGGGCTGGAGCCGATCCCAGCTGACGTCGGGCGTGAGGCGGGGTACACCCTGGACAGGACGCCAGTCCATCGCAGGGCACATAGAGACGAACAGAGACAGACAATCATTCACACCTACGGGCAATTTTTAGAGTCATCAATTAACCTAACATATGCATGTCTTTGGACTGTGGGAGGAAACCGGAGAACCCGTTAGAAAACCCACGCAGACACGGGGAGAACATGCAAACTCCACACAGAAGGGCCCCAGCCAAGATTCAAACCAGGAACCCTCTGGTTGTGAGGCGCCCTGATGTAATACATTGTATAATGTAAAACAATGTTAAACATTATCTAACAACGTTATTTGTTTAGGAGAGCAGCCTTCTGAGGGCCTTAGCAGAGTCGTAGTTGCACAATCCACACAGAAAAGGTCTTTTTACATTCCAGCTCAAAAATGCTCTGTTTCTGCCGCCATATCTGTAGTCGGGTAAATTTTCCCCCTAATATCGGTATAAAAAAATCCCACATGTCTCAGGCCCAAGAGTCGATGGCCATAACAGACACCCTTTGACATTTAAACAGTTACCTGTGGGCTGGCTGGCTGCAGTGACACAAACACTTGATGTATTGTGCTGCAGGAAGTTGCACAAACAAACACCTCCAGGGTTCTTCTTGGCAGGGTTCTCAGTAAACGTTGACAGCTTATTAGTGTCAGTTAGCTTGTGTAAGCTTACAGTAAACATTGACTTGTTTAATGGAAAAGGAAAAGCTAATATTAATAGATAGCTGCCGGCTAAATAGCTAGCATGGCCTGAAGGGCTGAGTGTGAGACTAGAGGATACGAGTGGATCAGGAGTAATGTGATACTCCAACTGTCACTGTTCTGACAGCATTATTATTATTATAGCAGAATTTTTTTAAAGTGTCAGACAAAAGCTTTTTTAATTGGATTTTTTCTTTTCAATTAAAACATTCAGTTATTGAAAAAGGAAGGCACAAAAACCATATATTTCAATGTTTTTCATTCAATTAAAAAATTTCCACAGTAAATTCATACATACATGTAAAAATGTGCATTATATTTTGCTTTATTTCTTTGTATGTTTATGTTATTGTGCCATTTTTAATCTTTTTATTTGGCAGTTTTAGAACAGGAAAAACAAGAATAGCATTTTCAGTTGCTTTTTACTTTCTGACTGTTGGTCGGACAAAACAAGCAGTTTGAAAAACCTCCGTCAGCTTGGGCTCTAGGAAAATGCGACAGGCATTTTTTTACTAATTTCTGACTTAATAGACCAAAATACTAATAGAGAAAACATTTTTTAAATTAATTTGATTATAAAAATGTAAATAAATAAATGTTAGCTCAATTAAAAATAATAAATAAATAACCCTAAAATAAACATATGTGACTCAAGTCTCTAGTTATTGCTATTGAAGCAAGAACCATGACAAGACACATTTTATATACACAGTATAATATAATTTAGATTTAAATTCACTTTTGTCCTTCACTTCTAATGTTCAAATGCATTTCCCCTCATATTCTCAGATGTACTGGTGGTAGACGTGATCAAACACAAATAAATAAATATTGAATTTGTCAAAGTGTTTTATATTGTTCAGAATATGCTGCTTTACGTGAATATACTGAACATCCATGCATTTCCTCAGGCACCCTTTCACAATTTCCAACCAAACATGAAAAATGCTCATGGTGTGACTGTCCAAAGCCCATTTCACAAAGTTTAAACCTAAATAAATATAAGATAAAATAATTGCAAATCTCCTCAATCAAGTAGAAGAAGAAGAAGAATTCCTTTATTTGTCCCACAATGGGGAAATTCAATTCAAAGTACAGGATGATAACACAGATGTGTGTGTATATATATATATATATATATATATATATATATATATATGTTTGTCTCTTTTGAAGTTACAGTCACATGCACTTTAGATTTTTAACGGTTTGTCAGAATTAATATAAATATATTGACAGATCGAGGCCCGATGCCTTACAGTGCACGGAGATTACAAAAATAATACTAAATGTAATACATTTGCAAAAGGAAATGCTAAATCTCAAGATAGTATCGATAAAGTGAGTTACATAAGCAAAGTACACCCCATTCTCATTTTATAAACAATAACCTTCATGTCACACCATATGACAATTTTAGGTACTAATGCAACAAACCGGGGGCAGAAGCTCGGTCCAGAGGTGACTTGGCTGGGAACCGTAGGGTCGCCTGTTTGAGTCCCTGTGTGGACATGAATGGAGTATGGACTGGTGGCTGGAGAGGTGCCGCATCATCTCCTGGGCACTGCTGAGGTGCTGTTGAGCAAGGCACAGAACCCCCAACTGCGCTGAGCTATTGGCAGCTCTGACATGTCTCCATTAATTGCATGTATATAGATTCTGTTTGTGCATGTGTGTGAAACCTGTATAATAATAATAACAGAGTGAAACAATTGAATTTCCCCTTGCAGGATTAATAAAGTAATTATTATTATTATTCTAAAATACCAAATATATTTTTATATCGACTCAATAATTTGAATGCCTGGTATTTTAAATAATATAAATATATATTTTTTTCAGGCACATATGTCAACCACCCACATACTCCCTTCGGTTCAACTTACCATGGTACAGGGGTGTCCTACCCTGCGCCTGCATGTTTACGCTTTCTTTTTGCTCTCATACGCCTACAATTCAAAGTACGTATTGCTAACGCAGTTGACGTTAGTGCAGGAGCTTTTGTCACGGTTTTAGCATAAAAATGTCCGCGTTGTTACCTCTCATTAAAGACGATAAATACAAAGGCAGCGTGAGATAATGTTGCACCTCATCTCTTAACAGCTGTGGCTTTAACCTGCAGCAGTTACAGCAACTTCGGACAAAGGTTGGTTTGGTTTGTAAAGTTTCTTTTCGCGGAACCAGTCAAACATAAATAAAGAGCATAACTTCTTACCTTACTTTTGACGTGAAGTCAGTCGGTGGTTAAAATAAATACGAAGCCAAACGGCTAACGTTACCCAGTGTATATAAGTGCAGAGCTAACGCTACGTCATCAACGTGCGACGTGCAAACAGGATACAGGCGGGTGTGTCCCTGTCCACTACACCTGTCTTTCTCAGGAATTTTTTGCCGCAGGATTATCTTTAAGATCATTTACTGGTTCTGTATGATAGGATACTGCGCCTAATAATAATAGAATAAACATAATATAGGCTAATATAGTAAACTGTAGCTGTTGAACAAAAAGCCCTAGTGGAATAGAAAGTTTTTAATGTATTAGAGTACTTTATTATGTTGCATAAAATAAAGATCCTGTCCCTTCAATTAGGCTTTAATACTTATGTACTATGTAGGGTGCTGTCCCCCATCTTGCTGCATGTATGCGTATACAGGCTACATTGTGTGTGTGTGTGTGTGTGTGTGTGTGTGTGTGTGTGTGTGTGTGTGTGTGTGTGTGTGTGTGTGTGTGTGTGTGTGTGTGTGTGTGTGTGTGTGTGTGTGTGTGTGTGTGTGTGTGTGTGTGTGTGTGTGTGTGTGTGTGTGTGTGTGTGTGTGTGTGTGTGTGTGTGTGTGTGCCTACTACCCCGCTGGTCTATTGCTCATTCTGGACATTCATTCACCTTTAAATATGTGCCACGCTACTGTTCGCACCATCTGCTTAGATGCTAAACTGTGTTTATTTGAACTACAATGGTTATAAAGTTCAATATAATAACATAATAATAATAACATTTTATCTTCAGTCTTTTATGAAATCTCTCCCCCAGCAGAACCCAAGTCATTAAACATGTTCCACAGTCCACGCATCCTCAGTGTTCAACATTTAAGCTCTATTCAAGCCTGTGCTCTGATGGCCTGCTGTTCTTTTTGTTGTTTTTTTAAACCACCCCCTGCCAGCTGTTTGCTTAAAATCTAGTTTAAAAATCTGTGTTTGCACCAATATCATCGTATCCAACATAAATTGCATAACATAATATCAAACAAATAATTCCCCCCGCAAATACCATACGTGCAATTCTACCGAAAGCAAGTCATTAATTTTAAAGAGGTCTATTTCAAAAGAACCTGTGCGTCTAGTCTGAACCTGCTATCTGTTGATTTGAAAGATCTCTATCTGGAATGGTCCGCAATTGCTCCAGCGCATTTGGCCACTCCTCCTCCCGGCTTGGCTTGGTTTCCTGTTGAAAAGAGTCCAACTCCTATTGCATATGAAAAAGGGTTACTGTGAGTGCTCTGTGAGGCTCCGTTTTTTGGCTAATCTAAAGTCTGGCTTGTCTGAGTCATTAAATTCTCCAATCGCACCAGTGGCACAAACACAGGCCAGGGAGGGTTGTAGAAAATGAGTTTAAACATGCCCTATATATTTACTACCTACTCATAGGCCTTTGTACCCGCTAAGGAACAACGCCATTGATGTAAGCCCTCCATCCTCTCCGGTCTTGTCACTTTCCATCCATACCAGTTGCTGCCATGACACGGCCTTAATCTCTTGTTCTGCGCTTCTTCTTTAGGTGGTTCTAGATATTCCTCTCGCCTTGTGGGTTCTATGTTAATGTTGGTGATTGATTCTGTGAACTGTGTGGCCTGTCCAGCTCCACTTCCTTCTCCTAAGTCCCTTTTCCTCCTCTCTTTTAATTGCTAGTTATTTTGCTCTCCAGGTTTTGTTTTAGATGTTGAATGCTGTTCTTGTCTTTCCTGTTCTGGCTTTGACATCGGACCCCGCTCCTCCGTCTGCAGTAATTATCCTTCCAAAGCTGTTTCCCTTCTCTCGTCTGTTATTTTTGGTGTTGTTGTTATGATTCTCTTAACTTAGTTTGTGATGTGTTGATCCTGATTCCAATCTTTAACACTACTACTGATCTCTTCGGTGAGCTGCTTTTATCTATTTTCTGAAATGCAGTTCAACTTGAATTGTGAAGCTCTTTTCTTAACAACTATTAGTGTTTGGGTACACAAATTCGGTGGTTCTAAGACAATGACACTGATGACTTTGATGATCTCTTTACTTTTCATCTAGAACAATTGACATGTCTGTCCATAGAAGACAACGCAGGCATTAATTATAGTGGATTTAATGCATCACAGCCTTGAAATAACAGAACATGATTTACTATCTAATAGTAAATAGTAGTACAGTTGGACAGCCATTTGTCAACCGGCAGGGACATTTTGTCAACCAGCAAAATAAAATTCCAAGGAAAAGAAACCTAAACTCTGAATTACAGTAATCTACAGTAAATGTGAGAATATAAGGTAATGTCTTTTGTCAAACTCTTCATCAAGTAAAAACATTATGTCTTAGATTTATATTCAACAAAGAGAAATGACGTACAAAAATCATAAATATGTTCAAAACATTGCATCGCTTGGACTCAAAACCCTACAACTTTACATCAAAGGCATGCATGGTACACAATTTGCCATTTTGCAGGTTTTCATAGTGGGGCTATTTGCAACAAATTTGACAGGTAACATCCGATTAAAGAGGCCTATCCCGGGTATCATACATCCTCAAACCTCTGGGGCATACTTAGCCTACAACTGAAAAGGAGTGGCGCCTTTCAAACTAGCTAGCTGCCATCTTTTGTTTCATGTCAAGCCAAGTCAGATTCGAGAAGGAGGCATTTGTAATTTGCTCTCCTTCATCACCTTAGCAGTTAGCAACACAAACATTGGGGTGTGCCTCAGTGGGATTTCCAGTTCAGAAAGTGATGAATCACACGTTGCATTCAAATCCAGGACCTGAATGAAATGCGTCGTCAAACTGAGTCAGTGGGAAGCTTGGGCAGCAGAACACACAAGTTCCACGTGTAGCCTACAAACAGCATGGTAAACGATGGTAAAGTCATAGAACAAGTCCACATGGTCGAAATTAGGGTTGACAGTTTGCATGCCATTGCAATAATGCTATTTTCAATGCTAGTCATAGAGCAAGTCCACATGGCCGATTTAGTTGACAGTTTGCATGCCATGACAATAATGCTGTTTTCAATGCTAACACACTTTTGCATACTTAAATAATGCTTAATAGTAATAGTTATAATGTGCTGCTGTGTTGTCAATGCCATGACGACTCCCTGAAAAGCTCAGGGAAGCTACATTACGAAACCCACACGTCCTCATACCTTAATGACAGACTACATTGTTTGCCAGTGACTCCCACAACAACGTATATGACGATGTTCTATTTAACCTTGTGAAACAGTTTAAACAGTTGAATATACATATATATTATGTATCTTACCGCTGCTCCGACATTCAATTCACTGCACAGTAACTCATAACTGAACTGGGAACTGACTTTTGCCAATTGCCGCATTGATTTTGCTTATTGATGAAAAGTGGCAGGGGAGAGGAGAAGCTAATTGCATTTACTACAGTTTTGGAAAGCCTCTATCTGCGTGACTGATATGAATCTTGCACACATGCTTTGTCCTCCACTGAACATACCTATTAAGCTTTATGACTGTATGTTTTCTACCATTTTGACATTTAAGACTCATCACTCCAGCGACTTCAAAAACATACAGTATATGCATTCATGTTTTTTTATGCAGATTACCATGATGCAGTGAATGCAAATTGTCCTTGAAAGTTTAAAAACGTGACTTTTTCTCTCTCCCTGTTTGAATTTATAAATTATATTCATCATCAGGCAAAAAAAACGATAATGTTTTGAGGCAGTAATTAGCACCGCTATTGTGTGTTTTTATGAATCTGATGCAGAAATGTTCCACCTGAAGCAGATATATTTTTCATGGTAGTATAGAAGTAATGATGGCTAACTTGCTTCTCTTGATTATTCATGGTGTTAATAGATGTGAGAGCTGCAGTGCACAGGTCACTGGGCACCGTTGCCTTGGGTTTTTGAAGACGGGAACAATGGTGGCTGCTACAAAACATGAGATAACAGCAGGCTGCAGGGAGGGAGGGAGGGAGTCTTTTTCAATGGCTGCTAATTGGCCTGCACATGCCCAGTGGACTTGCACTTGAAGGACCCTGTGTTCTGCTGCTTTGCAAGTGTTTATCCATTCATACTGTACATTCGATTGTACATGAACACAGAGTTTGAAGTGTGTTAATGCTGAGGTGTATGTGTGTGTGTGTGTGTGCGTGCGAGTGCGTGCATGCGTAAGTGGGCGCGTGCGTGCGCGCGTGAGGAAAAATATGAACACTAAAATTGTTCCCCTTAAATAGTCATCAGCAGTGCTTGTGATCAGACCATTTTTCTGAACTTCAGTCAGTTTCACTTTTTAAGATTTAAATGCACTTGCAATTATGATGAAAAAATCTTACATCAGGAGCCAAATTTTCATGGCTTCATATCGTGGATTGCTTTGAAAAAATGAAAGCGCAAACCATACTACTCGCAGTCCAAAATATCTCAAAATATAAAGAAACATTTTCAAAATGAGAACTCAGTCCTTATTGATTTACCCTCACTTTAGGTCAAGCCATTGAAGTTTGCTGGATGATGAAATATATTGCCTGTTAGCCTTCATGGGTATATCTCAGCCTTTCCCCCAAAGCGCTGATGTTATTTTATGCCACACAATCCTGTCGAACATGTCCATCAAAAAATGTACATTTTTAACTGAAGTATTAAAGTTGCACTCAATATGATACGTTGTTTCTAGCGGCCTCTTTGGCAGTTAGATGTAACTGCAGGCGAGCCAGTTCATTCGAAGCCCTCCATCTTGTCACGTTCACGGTCACTTTCTGTGTTGACTACCAGCCCCCCCCACAGCAACTTCCTGGTTGATCCAATAAGGAAGTGACAAAAAATGCAGTTCACAGAGTGTCCACTAGGGTAGTTTGCATAATAGAGCAGTTTCTTATTGACCCCCATGTTAAACAGGCCATTTTCACAGCATGATTAAACCTGTTTAAGGCCTGCTACAAAAAAACCTTCTAGTCTGTATGTTTAGGTCATATCTCCATGACAACCCTGAGAGGGGTACAGTTTTTTTTCTCCCAGGCTAGTTTTGACTTTTTTGAAGGTTAAATGAATAATTAGGGGCACAGCCTCTTGAGTGAAAGCTAGCTGCTGGCCCTCACTTTTCCTCAGAGGTATACGTCAGCCAGATGGATGTATCTCCCTCCCCCCCAACGTCACATACATGACTTTACAGTGTCATAATCTGACAAGATGGCGACTTCCGTAGGCGATTCAATTCTCCCATACTGTAGTATAATGTATTGACCCTCATGTGTTATCTGTAAAACCTTAGTACTCACTACACAACCAACCTTATAAAAATGAAAGTGAATATGAAAATAATCTGAATCCTGAGCAGAGTCTAGCCAATGAAAAGTGACTGTTGCACTCTTGTGAATGCATTTCACATTTGCATTTGAGCCTTGAGGTTATTCCTGTAAGTCCTCATCACTAATATATTGTAAACTTCCACTCTTTAACAGTAACGTAAATGAGCCTTTCTGGGTGTGGAGTGCAAGTCTGGACAAGTGCTCACCCACACATGCTGAGTAATTCATGACGACTGTCTCAAATTTATGAATGTGCCAGTTAGCCCCAGGCTAAAGCTCTGCTGACGCATTCATTTCCGTCAAATTCCAGCGAATCACGACAGTCATTTTAAACGGTAGTCTAAACACTGGCTGCAGGTAGATTATACTGATCCAAGTTTGTGACGAAATCTTTAAGGTTGAGTCTAAAATCAAAGTTCTTGTCGAGTTGAAACCTATCTCCTGTGATGTGGGAACGATGAAAGATAGAATGACAAGGATGTAATGATTTATTTTTCTTAAGGATGTGTGGTTCAGTCCAAGATCCCATCCCATTTGTCTCTAGATGTTATACTGTTTCCAAGGTGTTTTCCCAAATGTCAGCCATCAGGTTTTATACTTCCGTGAACGTTGCTTCCCACGGTGTGCACAGGGGCTTCGCTATGTTGCCCATGTGGTTTATGGATGATGTTTTGCACTAATTCATCTGGTAGGCTTTTTAAGACCAGCGTGCTCTATCCAAGTGACAGACTGTAATTGGTTCTAGTTCTATAGGCTTTATTGTGTTTTTATCCTCAACCATTTTAATTGCATTTTTAATACCAAATAATTACATTCTTACATTCCACTTTATTGTTAAATACATTTAACTTAAATGCTGTTTATAAGGTGAATTATTTTTTATGCACAAAGAAATTGTTCTACTTTCTTTGTTGTACTTTGTACATTTTTTCGAGGTACATAATTGATAAGATTATTAAAGAATTAAAAAATGTTACACTACTATTTTCTAGCACTATCTTCTTACAGTTCCTACATGCTATTTGTGTCTTGTCTGTCACTCTGTTGCCGTTTATCGTGTTTCCGGGAATCCAAAATGCTGCCACACAAACCATTTAAAAGTGGCGGGGGCATCTTCTATGTATGCTAATTTCGAGATTAAAACCAGACTCCGTCATGCTGGCTGCTGAGCTGCACTTATGTGCTGCGGCACCTTTCACCTCAACGAGAAATATCGTAAAATACATGTTTTATTTTGTCACACCTTAAAGGTTAAATATGGAGAATGAGCAGAACACCGCAATCTAATGTCTCGGGATAGTAGTCGCAACAACAAAAAATAATTCCAGCAGTCGGGTTGCCAGGTTCGTTGCCGAGTGCGTCAAGAGATCAGCCTGCGCCATGTCAAGTGATAAATCATACAGGGTAATGACTAGTCAATTAATTTTATAACAGTATTTAATGTTCTAAGTCTTTCTTAGTGCTGTGTAATCGATTAGCTAGCTAGCTCTCAACTCAAAATTATTCCTTGTTTCTGTAGACTAACAACAGACAACCCTGGCAACCCGCAATGCCGGCTGGTACAATGGAACATGACAGAAAGTCATGGTCAAACCCATCAAATGTTTTTTAAATATTAATTCAGACTAGATACTGTCTGATACAAATGATCAAATACTTTCATTCTGTACGCCTCAAAGGCCAGTATTATGTTTTTTAGATATAGCTTTTAATGAAGGTTCTACGTATTCAGCCTTTAATGAATGAATGTATGTATATTTTTGCATCCTACCACTGACTGACTCCAAGACTGCCGTGTTAGGTCAAGTATACAATATAATGATGGATTTGGATTTATATAGTGCCTTTCTCAGTACTCAAGGTGCTTTACAGAGTCCAGGTTCCATTCATTCATACAGACATAAATGGTGGTGGTAACCTACTATAATAGTCACAGCTCCCCTGGGGCAGACTGACGGAAGCGTGGCTGCTAATCAGCGCCTACGGCCCCTCTGACCACCTCCTCAAACATACAGCAGTATTACACATTCGCATGAGGAAAGGTGGGTGAAGTGTCTTGCCCAAGGACACAACAACCATGACACGAGTAGGGCAGGGCCGTTCACACAGACATTCACACTGATGGCAGTGGACATTACATACCATCTAATCTAACCATTTGCACACCCATGCGAACAACACAAGGAGCAATTCTGGGTTTAGTGCCCAAGGAAACTTCGACATGCAGACTGGAGGAACCAGGGATCGAACCGCCGATCTCTCGAATGGAAGACGACCCACCCTAGAGTACAAACTGTACGTATAAATTTTCTACTTGCCTTTTGTGTATGAATACAAAGCAGAATAGATCATGTACATTTCTTATTGTCATACTGAAATAATTGCCATTAGTTCTTAATCTTTTTGCTTCCTCATTTCATTGATTTTTTTGTAGCTTAATATCTGGCGGCCATGTCTTGTTTTATGGTCTCTGTAAACATTAAGGTGCAGTAAACGTAAGATTTAGGATCATCTGTTCTGTTTGTTGTCATGTGATTTTGTATTATTTTGAACTAAAGGGGTAAATGTGATCATTCAACCACTGAGTCACTGATGCCATCCTCTTCCAGCGAAAAGTATCTGAAAGTAAATTAACTTCCCGATCAGCTGGATTATCTCTTTTTATGACTGTGTGTGTGTCTGTGCCATGAGGACGAGGGAAAAAAAGCATGGGAAAGTGGGTGAGGAAGAGGGTGTTGTTCAAAGGTGTGCCAGCCCTCCTGTGTGTGTGTCGCAAGCCATTGTTGTACTAATGCAACACCTGCTGCTCTGTATAAAAGTCAGAGGCATGATTCATCAGCTTCATTATCATCTCAGAGTGCCAAATAGTTCGGGCTCGCTAACAATCAACTTCAGACTCTGGCTCTGTCACAAGTTTCTGGAATGAAGATGAGGAATCTGCTTTTGGGGGTTATTCTTGCACTTCTTGCTGTTGTCCACTCTTCAACTCAATATAGTAAGTGAACGTATTTTTTTCCTTATTTTATCTGGGTTTATTTTGCAATGTCCTATCTCTCTTACACACCTAAATCAACACTATATTTTAGCTGATTATCTGTGATTTTTATTACCCGTGTGTTTGTATTCTGTAGGATTAAACTGTGAAATTAAGAGTAAGATTAAAATCCAGGTAGATTTTTGTCTGCTTAGAAATTTACTGGTGGTCAATAAAGTTATTCAGCAAAATTGGTATATTCGTTCACACCAGAACTCAAAGGCTATAGTCATGGGTTTTGGAGTACAAATGTACAAATACAGTCATTCTTTTATACTTTACAGACCTCTGAACACTTCTTATGGTGTCCTTTTCTAGCCCCATGAGTCGGCACTCCCCTCCCTGCCTAAGATGCTCTTAAGGTTTCAGGTCTAACTCTCTCCGTAAGAATTCCAGAGTACTATTTCATTGTCGGTGTACAGGTTTCACTGGCACCTCCAGATTACACACACAGAGATCTTTGTAAAATGTTCTGAGCTGCTCCAAGAGGTGCATTAATGCCTATGTCTGGAGTAAGATGAAACCAGAGATCAGCGAAAGGCTGTTACTCAAGTTTGGGCAAATGGGTAACTTCACCGGAGCTGAACATGACTGGGCAGAAATCAAGAGAGAAGGTGTGCGATTTGATTCTTAGGCATTTATTAGTATTTCTTTGTTATTTTATTTACATTATTGATATTTTCATATTGTTGCTTTATATGGTCAGACATTGGAGATGTAATTGGATAACTTAAGTAAGAGTTTCAATAACACACTTACTCAAAATACTCAAAAATACTATTACAAGTATGTAAAGTTACAAAACTTAAAAAACTTAATCTGCAGAAAAATGGTGACTGAACATATACTTCATTATATTATTGGGTTGTTAATACTGTTGTATTTATGTGTAAGTTGCATTTTACTTTTATAACTGATCGAGGTGTAGCTTCTCTAGCAGCATTAAAGCATTCACATATAATTAGCTTTGGCCAGTGGTTCCCAACCTAGGGTGGGGTCAGGCCCCTTCAAAAGGTCAAAGATAAATCCGAGGGATCATGAAGTGATTAAGGAGAGAACCAAAAACAAAGCCACACAAATTTGTTTTTGTTTTTGTTTTTTTCACTATCCTCTAATCTTTGCTTTTTAAAATGAAATATTGGATCATTTTCTCTCTTTGGGCCCTGAAAAGTTGTTTAAATGAAACCATATGAATTGTTCTTTAAACTCATCATCTCAGCATCGTCCATGTATGTTGCAAGCTTATCATATTTGTTTTTCATGTAAAATCTTATTTTGAAAAGGCGATTTTAACCATAGCTGTCAGGTAAATATAGTGGAGTAAAGAGCACAACATTTCATGCAGAAATACTCAAGTAATAGTGGTATGCTATGAAATATAAACAAGAATCAACACTACTAATGATAAAAAAGCAATGAGTATTGGCAGTAACTATATAGTACATTGCCTAATTGGACCTCTTGCTTCCTTAATGGCACACAACCCTGATCATGGCTTCCTTCCAACTAAAACAGAGTATAGGAACAGTCATGGTTTACCCTGTTATACTGGGTGTGTAAAAAGTCTTATGCTCTGGTTAGACTGAGGCTTTGATGAGGCTGCCCCTCTTTTGTTAACCCACTCATAGACTATTAGTCAGTCAGGTTAATCATTTCTGTCTCTGACAACAACTCATCAAAGAAGAATGCCATACAAGTTTATACAAGAATCTGGGGTGAAGCACGTAAGCCCTGTGTGGCGATTTTGTAATACATCAAAAAAGGCTTGGTAACTTTCCTTTCCACTCATGTCAGGGCTGGTACATAAACACTCAAGGTGACCTGTTGTGGATTTTTTCTGTCTCTCCTTGTCCTAGCCGTGACCCAGATCCCCACAAAAGCCGAGGATGAAGTTATCAGAGAGGCAGTGACGGATGGCTTTCTCATCGACCACTTTTTTGTCCCTTCTCTCACAACTGAATCACCCAAAAGAAACACAACTATTCAAGCATCCCAGCAGCCGTCCTCTGACTCCAACGAGAGTGACATGATTGAGGGCAGTGCTGTAGGGGAGCCCAACAACGAGTCCACAACCTCTGTGTTCCTCCAGTTGTCAACCACAACGGCGAGTGTTTCACAGAGTTCTACCTCCACAGTGTTGCCAATGGACGCTGATTACTCCAGGCCAGATTCATCTACCGACCACAGCTTTCAGTCTAGCTTTACCTCTTCATCAGTGCCAAATGAAGCTCAGTCAAGCGTCACCCCAGATCACATCTCAGTCTCTCAAACTACTGACCCCGCTGTCTCCAGCTTCGACTTCCTGAGCACCACGAGTTCTAATCTTAGGACTGGGGATGGAGAGATGCTTGGCCAGTACTTTACTACAACCTTCAGTATGACCTCTAGCTCCCACACAGAAACTAGCACTGCATCGTCAACCTCCACAGCTGCACTTGCAAGAAACGAAGGACCAGGATCAGGATCAGGATCAGGATCAGGAATAGGTGAAGAATCAGCAATAGAGTTCAGTACAGTGTCAACCGCTACTAAAGAGGCAAAAAAACAAAGACCTTTTATCAGCACAAAGTCCCCAGTAATGCTCACAAGAAGCAAAGAATCAGGATCAGGGGAAGGACCAGGTGAGGGATCAGGTGAAGGCTCAGGTGAAGGAATGTTCAGTGCAGTGTCAACCACTACTGAAGAGACAACAATGCCAAGAAAGATTAAGCCAAGAATGATGGCGCCAATAGGGATTGAGCCAATAGGTAAATATACTATGTCTGCCCTAATAGTTTAGCCTACAATCATTAACGTAATGTCTTTGGAAGATTTTAAGCCTGTCTTTTTCTGTTCTTACTTCAAGAATCACACAAAGTGGAACAACACAAAGTTCCTCCGGCACATCAGAACAGAGGACAAGGTACACCAGGTGAGTCCAGAAAATGTGCAGTTGAGGAAAAGCAGATTTCAGCATGATTAAACTCTGGCTTAAGAAAGTCAATCTCATTAACTTCTCTCTCATATCTCCAGGTTGGATCATCATCCTTGGTTTTATTGTTGGTGTTGCAGCACTGGTAATGCTCTTTGTTGCCATCGCTACCAGAGACAAGTAAGACTTTCAAATCAGAAATAATAACAATATTTTTTACTTTAAAGGGGGAAAAAAATGCAGCGTAGAATTCAATTCTCCCTGTTTCTTTTTGCGCAGATGGAACGGACCAAGCCAAGTATCCAAGCTAGAGACCAAAACTAACTCCACAAACCAGCAGAGGGAGCTAGAGATGGAGACATTCCTGCACCAAGACGAACCCAGGGAGAATGGAAAGGCGGTAGAGTACACAGTCATCCCCTTGGACGAGCTTCCGGAGGAGCACTCATCACACTGAGGTTCACAAACAGACTCTCTGGAGGCTTGAGACTCATCACAGAACCGCACGACTGCGTTTGAAGCAGATGGACTTGATCAAAGGACCAAAACTGTCAAAAGCGGGCTGTTATATTAATATTTCTGTGGACTTTTTGCAGCTCTGTGTCCAGTCTGAACCAGAATCATACTCTGGCTTTTCATGCTGACTTTCAAAAACTACAGATATATTTTGTTTGATGCATTTATTGCCAGCCCTTGTAAAAACTGTAAAATATAAAACTGGTCAGGTAGGATGCACAAATGGCATTTATTTCAAACAAATTCTTTACAGTGTTTTATTTCCTTTTTTTGTTGTTGTAAATAATTGATTGCTATGTTATTGTTGTTTTTTAAGATGTAGAAGTGGACACAAGAAATGATTCTGTGTCCAGTTTGGTGAGAATGTCTTTGTTGTAATAATTTTAAATCTCTATGATAACATTATTGATGACTGTGTGGTGGATTGTCACTTATATTAAGCTGCTCTGTTGTTTTCCCCACATTCATTAAAGAAGCTTTGAGTACTGAACAGTTCCCAGCCCGCTCACTCATTAGCTTCTCTACAACCTCCGCCGCACTTAAGCTGTAGTCACATGCACTTATCCTACGTTCATATGCTGCATCACGCCAGCCTTAATCTACGAAATAAGCACACGGCAGCTCATCAACAAACATTTATTTGTTTCCATTAATATTTACACACAAGTATTAAATCATTGACACACTTTCAGCTCCCTTGCCTGACAAATGTTCTATTGTATGCACTCCGTTATAGTTTATTTAGTACAAATGCATTCAGTCCTTTCATTGCATTTCCGTCAAAGTCGAGAGACGTTTTGCATCACAATGAATGTCAGACACAAGTGAATACATTCTTGGACCAATGTGAGCATAGAATCAAAAAAGGAAAATAGAAAATGTGTTTTATCATCTAAAGATTGTACAATTTCACATGTTCATAGAAAACACTTGCTACAGTTCACTAGGCCAGGGGACTAAGACAATATTCTTATTTAGATCAAGGCCCACGAATGCAACAGATGGAATAGTGATGTGACGAATAAATAGAAATTGAGGTTTGTGACATGAATCAGGGTATGATAACTGGGAGGAAGGTGTTGCTTGAGTCAAACCCAGGATGACTTGCAGAGGTGTCGCAGCAGATAGACACACTGTAGTGGCCAACACCATTATTCCACACAGAAAACTGACTTTTTATGTGCATGACCCTTGTATAATTTATTACAACATTCACTCAATAAAGAGCTGAGAAATATTGGGATTTCTTCCCTGACAAACATTAAGAGCTCAACGTTAAAAACGTTAAAATAGATACATTTAATGCATTGTTTGTGAATAAATAACCCTAAGTTCACAACCTATTGGTACACCTAGTGGCCCCAAAAAGGAAATATAGCACTAACATGTTGCATATACTGTATATAGTTATAGTCTTTATAGAAACATAGCAAAAACAATTCTGACAAATGACATGAAATGTCAAATTCTATACATTTGATTTATACACTTTATCTAAAGAGAGTATATACACAAAGTGCAAGGAGGCACTTTAAACATGATTATATAAGCAGTTGCTTATATGAAAAGAGAAATCAATAATTCAGTTTCCACCTTGAGTTTCTACATGGAGTTAAACTCGAAAACATGTCCACATTCAGCTAACATCCAATGACCTTGTTGTTTCAGCTTCAGATTTACGCGAGTGCTGGAGGCAGAGTTTAGTGTGCACTTGCTGAGCAGATGTGACCACAGCTAAATAACACTACATGTAATTACAAGCTTCTTATTTATATTAAATACGATGTGTCAAAACTACATTGTGCAAAATCTACGTGATGTCTTGTAAGGAAGGCCCAGCCTTCCTTGCTCTGAGTGTAGTTAAAGCTGGAAGGTGGAGAACTTCTTAACCCTTCTACTAAAGCCGAAGTCCCAATATTCTATTGAAATGAATATGTTTTAAAAATCCATAAATATGTTAGTCATCATTGACTGCACTCTGTAGGTGACATCGTCAAGGCAAGGTTGTCATAAAGCAAATAAATAAACAGTTTGAAATAAAACACAGAGCAATGCACTGGCCTGCAGAGAGTTTGAGAGACCCCCCAACCCCACCCCCACCCCCACCCACCCAACACACACCTTTTTGTTTTAGCCTTGTTGAACCTCCGACTTTGTTAATCTCCCTCCTGCTCTCAGAAACACACAAACAAACAGTAATCCCAGTAACCAGGCATACGTTTTGACTACAGACAGAAACTCAGTGCTTCACTCATAAAGAACATACAAAAATAAATAAATGAATACCTCTGAGGGCACCCTTTGCATACTCTATTTTCGGCTTTACAGCTCCCTGCAACATATCGTGTACTGTTTGTTGTCACATTGAGAGGTCACACCCTCTGCTCTTATGTTCTACTGTAAGTCCTAAGCTTTGCTTCTTAGGCTTGGACATGTGTGTGACATCACGGTGTAATCCCATAAGTCAAACAGTCAAAGGTAATGCGGTGTTTAACCATCTCTTACGTCATAATGCCACACGATTCACGTTTCTTGTGGTTCGAGTTGTTGTTTTCGTGAACCCGGTTTGAGTTATATTGAACCTTTAATCCAGTGTTTATGAACATTTCGTAAGAGGACAGAGCATCTCAGAATACAGATACATGCATTAATAGTAACAACTGTAACCAGTCTGTAACAATTGTTATGAATCCATCATCCACAAAATGTATCCTCTCTCTGCCCACTAAGCTACAAAGAAAATGCTTCAATACAAATGAAAAAGGAGATGTTGCACAAGGTTGAAGAATGCTTTCGTTGACAGAACAGGAAGCTTGCAGCAGCACCAAGTAAGGCCCTGAGTGTTGTCAACCGAATGATATATCCTCCTTCTGTACAAAGCGCATGAATGCACCAGTTCATTACAGTTTGTCTCTAGTTAGTGCAAATGCAACATCTAAAACAAGTGGATGAGTCATCTGTAGTTTGCTCCAGTAGCTACCCGGATGGGTAACTGAAGACAGTTCATTCTTCTGATACAGTTGACTCTGCTAACTTTCACTTTTTTCTCTCCTTCGTTTCTATATAATTTTTTTTGTGGATTTTTATAGTTGTCGGCAGAAAGTAAAAGCTGCTGGAACTCAGGGTAAGGCGCAGCAACATCTGGATCTGCTTTACTCACATTTCCATGGTCCCTCCTCAACAAAAGTGAACCCTGCAGTGTTGCCATTTTTGCCCATGGTGACCTGTAAGCAATTATCAAGAACATCTAACTATACATGGGGCCAAGGCACCGTCATTTACAAACCGTCAACGGTTGGGAGCAGAGAAGCCATTGGGTCATTACATTCAGGCCTTTGACCTTGGGGCGGTATTAGAAGGTGAATCCCCAACATTGAAATACATGTCATCATGCACTGATACAATGATACAGTGATGTTGAGTGCATGTCTCTGTGGTTTCTCAGTTACAAGGTCATATGAAAACAAAGATAATTCTACTTTTTCAGTGTTGGCCATGTATTTAATGCATTCTCTGCCCAACCGAATTACAATACTCATCAAATAATCAGAATGCAACTTTAGCATCAGTATGCAAAAGTTGCATCAAACAGACAATGACATATGAACAGAATTCTACCGTATGAGTGAAGTTCTCTAACGACACTTTTGCTCTTGTTTGTTAGCTACAATATTGATGGAAGAGGATCGTTGATAGGCATTTCATGAATGTATGCACCACTTTGCATGAAACACGGTGAAAGAGCAGTCTTTATGTATACCACTGGCTACAAAAATGTTCAATAGATGATTGAAGACTGTAATGTGGTCAGGCATGCCATAAATACATGTCCAATTGAGTAGACAAAAAAAAAAAGAACAGTTTCTTAAGAAAATCAAAACATACCACAGCAAAATACAAGTACTCCAAATTAAACACTTTCATATGGATGTCATGAGTAAATCAGAGTTTTTGAAGATGATACAAAACTGGAGTATCATATAAAAAAAAGAACAAACTTCGCTCTTGGTGAACCTGGTATCACAAAAACTGCTTTTTCAAATGAGTATCAGGTGAAAAAATAAATATAGAAATATTTATTTAGCCTTTTCACCCTTTTTAAAAGTGATTTTCTTAAATGAAAATATGACATTTACTATCCACATAGACACAAATACAGTGGTAAAAGAAGTCACAGAAAGGAAAAGAAAAAAAGGAACACAGACAAGGAGCTGGGGAGGATTCTCTACATACAAGTCTCTATGTCCGTTAACGTGAAATGTACCTTGCAGTCGTCTATCAAGATTGAGTTGTGGTGAGCGTATACATTCTGGTTGCTGTTATTTTCAAAGTAGGATTGTGTCTTTGCCACCTCAAAGTCCTCCATCCGGGCCTGTTGGTCGAAGGAGTCAAGCTCGTGCTTGGAAAGGTGGTACACGATACCTGCTCCATAGGAGTCTCCAACCACATTGACCGAGGTACGGAAACGATCCCTGCACGAGGAGGAGCAAAGTAGTTTTTTCAAGATACAGAAACATAACTAATGATAGAAAGAGAGAACGTCACAAACCAAGGGAAAAGTTTTTTTTTTTTTTTGTTTTAACTTTGTTTTTAAGTTGAACTTTAAGAGATGTCAACAAGTAATAAATACACATATGGAGAGTAAAGGAAAAGTAGAGAAAAGTAATCAAAGCCTAAGTTTTTACACATTAAACATATGTTAGATGACATGAGACGGGAAGAACAGGATCACAGATCACGCTGTAATGAGACACACTTGCAAAAACCTGTGGATTGAAATTAAAGTCAAGCATCTGTTATGGTGCTATTTTGGCCACTATGGGGGTTTAGCTTTATATTGTACTAATTATATGTGAGTGTGGCTCTGGAGAGAAGTCCAAAGAAATCACACTTAAAAATAGAAAATGAAATACATCGAAGTAAACCAATATAATTTGAGAAAATAGTGTGGGCAGAGTTGAATAAAAGCTGGCTTTTATTTATTTAAAAAACCCCAGTGAGCATGATATATTTCTATATTTCTATATATTATTATAAATTATAACGTTAAAGAAAGAAAATATGAATTTGGTTGAATTTGAGATATTTCAGCAGTTAAAACTTCATCTATAACAAACCTTACGATAAGAAGCCCTTGCATGGAGTTGGAACGTGTCCGCATGTTTTCAATAATAGTGTTTGTATTGAACTTACAGCAGCCAGTCGACAGCGACCAGGAGGCTGATGTCCTGAGTGGGCAGCCCCACCGCTGTGAGGATCAGAAGCATGGTCACAAGTCCAGCACTGGGGATACTGGCAGCTCCAACACTGGCCATGGTGGCTGTCATACTAAAAAGGAAACAGCAAATTCATCTGTCAGCAGGAAGTCAAACCAAAGGCTGTAAGGCTGTAATGTACCAAAATACACTTTTAATATTAAGACACCGCTCTTATTAAAATTCTGTAATGACATTTTCAAGATTGAAAGTGACCGATCCATCAAACTAGGAAGTGGTTGTGTCTACAGTGACTGACCGTACTCAAGAAAATGATCTGTATTATGTTGATTGTAAGAAACATATCAACAATGGTACTCCTAAACTATAGTCTTCTTTAAGTTATGTGAAATAAACAGAAGAAAGTCACGTGGTTTACTGTATTTATAACATTTCACTGTACCGTGGGTATTTTCACCATGTTAATTACCGTATTTTCCGCATTATAAGGTGCACCTTCAATGAATGGCTTATTTTGAAACTTTTTTCATATATAAGGCGCATAGAATAGACGCTAGAGTCAAGGCTGGGGTTACGTTATGCATCCATTTGATAGAGCTGCTCTAAAGGGAATGTCAACAAAACAGTCAGGGGAGGTCATCTTGTTGCTTCCTCCACTTCCGCAACATTGATTTGTTATTGTTAAACTCTCTCGCTGCTGCTTTATTCCCGTGTTCTACTGCGTGACTAATGGCCTTGAGTTTAAACTCTGCGTCGTAAGCGTGTCTCTTAATAGGAGCCATCTTGGGCTCTTTACACAAACACACAAATGGAAATGAAACGGCATGCTTCGCGCAGTCATATATCTCAACATGCACCACGCGTTACTTCTTCTATGGGGGAAAATAGAGTCGGCGGGTGCTCACCGTAGTTGCGAGACCTGTTGTGGCTCAATATTGGTCCATATATAGGGCGCACCGGATTATAAGGTGCATTGTCAGCTTTTGAGAAATTTGAAGGTTTTTAGGTGCGCCTTATAGTGCGGAAAATACGGTGATATAATACTATTCCATTCTTTTCCTCAGGCTGATTTAAGGCATAATGTATAACCAAAATGTTACCTTGCAAATGTGCTGTGATATCTATATAAGTCTGCACATTCTCACCTGACAGTAATAATCTGGCCCCAGTCCAGGTTAATCCCATTCATCTGAGCGATAAAGATGGCAGCCACAGCCTCATAAAGAGCTGTGCCGTCCATGTTGATGGTGGCACCCACTGGGAGGACAAAGCGGGTTACTCTCTTGTCGATGCCCAGGTTCTCCTCTAAGCATCTGAACGTGACAGGCAAGGTACCGGCGCTGCAGCAAAAAAAAACAGGAAGGAATGTGGTGTTATAATAGCCGAAATAACACACAGTTAGGTTCAGTTTGAACCCAATTTGGCATTAAAAGCTTGCAGAAATAAAGAATTCTACAGAATTATAGACTGTCGAGAACGAATCTGACTGGGTCACTCTTGATGTTGCACTGGCTTTTAAACTTATTTTCACAATTCTTCTGTTCCACTTTGAACCACAGTAATGCATGCAATGTTTATTCGTTGCATGAAATAGACTTATGTAAGGGGATTATGCTTTTTATAAGTTTCACTTCACCAAGGAAACAAAAAGTTATACTAGTTTGAATTCACTTTGTGGAGGAATCTCATAGAGAGAGCAGCAGTTGGGACTCAGCAGTTGTTTTGTATGTTTTTGTCAGATAATTAGTAAGTTTCTCATAGATGGCGAAGCAGTGAGCAGGCTAGAAGTTGAGAGAACTGAGCTCACCTCAGGAGGGGAAAGAGCGTATTAATAAAACATCGAGCACAGGGAAGTTATACCGCATGGAGGCGAAGTGAGAAGCCATTGCTGGCAAGGCTATTTCATAGTTACTATTTGAAATAAATGTTTCTTTTATTATTTACTTCATGGCGAGGAAAAGGGAAATCAGAGTATCCATAAAAACATGCAGCACACTGAATTGAGCTCTCCAGGGTCAGACAGTCTGCATCCTGGCATGTAAAACAGAAATGAAGACAGAACTCTCTCATACCTGGACGCGGTTCCGAGTGCCGTGACCCAAGCTTGGAATATTCCCATGAAGAATGTGAAGGGGTTTTCTTTTACTATCACAAAATATATCAGTGGAAGAAAGATGCCTCCATGGATGATCAGACCCACTACCACAGTGACCATGTACATCCCCAGTTGCCTCGCAACCACCTCCAAGTCGGCAATGGAGATGATCTTTCCACAGATGAGACAGGCAATACCAAAGGGAGAGTACCTGAAGATAGACATAGGATTTGTTCATGATTAGAATTAGTTTTTATGTCATAAACATACATGTCTGCATGAATACATATACGTATATTTAAAGATAAGGTATACATTAGCTGTGGAATACTCTGCGTTAAGAGGAAGAACCAAGGGCATGCTTTGGCAATGTGTGTTTTAATGGAAAGCACTTACCACATAATTGCACCAACAAGCCTCATAACAATCTCATTCAGGACGTTGAAAAACTCCAACATCATCTTGGCCTTTTCTCCCATTTTCCCCATAATAACTCCAAAAGCAACAAAGAATCCAATCAAACCTGCAGGGATACAGTAATGTTGAATTAGTCCTGGATAAACCGGTCTTATAGAAAATCAATAGCCTGCAATGAGGGTCAATTCCTATATAGAACTATAAACGTACATGTTTTCTATATATTACTGCAAACGTATGTGTATGTGTATGTGAATGGTAAAAGTACTCAGAGATATTGGTGGTAAAAAGGACATTTTAATTCATTGTTACATCCGCCAAAAAGGTTTTGTTTTCGGCTCTGTTTTGGTGGAGGATGAAAATGCATATATATATATATTTTTTTTAATTCAACAACTGCCATTTCTTTTAGTTCTGCAGCGGGTGTGTTTCCAGTCTTTTCACTTACCCAGGACGTTCATCCCACCCTTGAACTGAAGCGACCTTTTAACCGTGAATTGTGGCGGTGCTTTGGTTCTGTTAGTGGGCACTTGTACTTTGGTGGTCACTGTTTGGATCTGGGCAAGAAGCAAAGGAGATAAGAAACAGTTGGAGTAACTGACATTTGAATCAGACGTTATGTGGTGGGTGAAATCTTCCTGTCAGACTCCTACCTGCTGAAAGCAGGCCTGCACCAAGTTCTCCGGGAAAAGATTTCTGATGAGATCGAAGAAGGCGTCCACGCTGGACACCTCGTCGTTCTTCTTTCCTTGTCCGAGATTAGCCTTCAGTTTGGGGTTACCGGGGTGGATGAGCAGTACCAGGATCACTCCCAGGACGGCTGCGATCACTGTCGTTGACATGTAGTACACCATGGCCCTGGTGCCCAAGCGGCCACTGGATTTGGCATCCAAACCGGCTAGTCCTGTTGGTATAATATGTTTTAGAGTAAAATAGTCCGAATCATTTGAACAGTGAGGCCTCCACACATAAAAGGCTTACCTCATTTAGATAAGTTAAGATAAGATAAATTCTATCTATGAGCACATATTGTGCAAAGACATTGGAAAAGCTAACTCTGTACTTGAAAATTTTTCACACTTGCCTCCAAAGTGATGGACTCAGAAACCCTGAGAAAATACTGCTGGAGTTCAGAAGAAGGACATGTCTACACATGCACTTTAATCCCACATTTGTACTTAACGATTAACGGACCGTCTTTTGTATTCAGGTTTTAAATAGCGTGAAAGAGAGCAATTGCAACACTGCTTCTAGACTTTGTCGGTTGTTTTCTGAACTTCTGGGGCAGCATATAACGAACCTCTTATTCATTACCATTATATAGTGTTATATATTTATGTTTTTTACAGTGTTTGAAACATGAATTGTTGACTAAGAGGAACTGAGTTTGGTGATAAGGTTGTGTGCACTCTCAAGGTTGTGGAGAGGCAATATTGTAAAAGCGTGGGCCCGCTGTACTGTTGACAATACTTCAAATATTATATGTGCACATCTGATCATCATCATATCAACTGGATAGCTGGACTCCGCTGGTAAATGGTTATGATTTAGTGCAGGTTATAATGTTGTTGTTGTGTGTATTAATACATTTTAGTGCAGTTATGGCCACAGGTATTTCAGATATACCATATACAGTATACCCATATAACAAAATGAGTTAAGATTATTAAAACGTGTCTAGATGCGCATGAAAACCGATGGAGAGCATAATTAAATTGATAAACACAATAGTATTGCAACAAAGGACAACCATATGCTCTTAAATTTGCATGGATGTGTATTTTAGAGGAAATGTTACCAACACAAATAGCATACGGCATCCTAACTGTATACTTGTGTGAGAGAACTGTGCCTCTCCGCCTACTCGCTCGTCTCTCCTGTTGCAGCGCGACTCTCTATAGCAACAAGTCGCACCGTGCGACCTCATTTCAGGACAGTTGTCAGCAAATTGAGCAGAACGTTTGCAGCAGCCACTGTATCTCACCCACCTGTGACCAGACTGGAAACAACGAGAGGCAGAATAAGCATCTTCAGCATCCTCATTAGGATCTCCCCGGGGAAGGCGATGATCATAACAACATCTGGAGGGAGAGGGGATATGTGCCGCAGCAGCATTCCAGCAATGGAACCCAGAAACACACCTGAGCCGGCGAGAAAACACAAATCAAACACCAAAGCCACGTGACCCTGAGCCATGATGAACTTGGGTGTGTGATACATATAAACCTGTTACGTTCTAGAGTCTTATATTAACTGATTATTAATCTGAGAGTCACTGGGCTATGGAGTTGTGTACTATAGATACTGTGATGAGTGTGTATATGCGTGATGAAAAAACAGTGTAATACTAAAGAAAAACTCTCCCTTGTTCAGTTCGCCTCTGGTACATTGAAGTGAAATATTAAAGTAGCTCCTCACTTTAATGTATCACAGTGTGATTTAACTGCAATGTGGATCCAAAGAGAGAACATCATTAAACTCCTTTTTCTTATGAATGCTTTCCACATAAAGAAAGAAGCTGTGGTCCATTTTCATATTCTAATGGTGTTGTGTAAAAGGTTTTGGCTTCACGTAGGGCACTATTGCCTCACAGCAAGAAGGTCATGGATTTTGGAGACTGGGCTCTTCCTGAGCGAAGTCTGAATGTTTTCCTCACGTGTAAGTGGATTGTCTAATGCATGCTGGGAAAGCCCCCCCACCCTGAGCGTGGATTAGAAAGTGAACGGACTGTGGATGGAAGAAGCAGTACCAAAAACTTACCGAGGATTGTGAGAGTGAGAACCATGTTCTTCATGATTTTGTCACACAGACTGCTACATATGCTCTCGGGAGCTTCCACTATGGGCTCCAGGTGGCTCTCGCCCATCCTGACCTCCACTTGCTTCTGCATTTTGTTGGCACTGAAATAATTAAAGAAGAAAGAAGCATTGTTTTTTTAATTAGTGACATTTTTTAAAGGGTCGCACCATGATTCATTTACCTAGTTAAAACAGACGTGCTTGGTAATTAAAATTATGTTTAGTTGGAGTTAAGAGAAGACAATGTTGAAGGAGGTTAAAAAATAGAAGTGGGGTTCAACAAGGATTATTACAGAGCATGGAATGAACTGTTTACCCTTACAAATCAACTCATTTAGAAAAGGTTAGGGACTTCAAGTGTGCATTCAAGCATACATAATTGATGGGAAGCCAGTGAGGGATCACATTCTTGTCACTGTAATATCAACTGCTACTGGTGGATCAGCGTGCCTGCACAGGTAGGTGTGGGATCCTGGGGGATAACATAAACCTCCCACAACACAATCTCCATGAGGAGACTGATGTCTGTGAATAGCCTCCCAATGCCCACAGTAGAGTTAGTAGTAACAAGGCGGCAAAACTCAGTGAAGTGTGGGAAAATGATGTTGGCGTTATGTGAAAAAATACTAATTGAATTCACAATACGGCATGCAAGATTATTACACTTGTGTCGTTAAGTATTTAATGATGGCACATGCACACATGGTTAAACTGAATTAATTCCGCACACTTTGAATTGTGAATGCATGCGACGTTTCATAATTATCAACTGACATTTCTGACAACAATTAGCAAATAATCAATAAACAGCTTGCTAATAATCTGCATTTTAAAACAAATGTTTCCAGTTTTACTCGATTGGAATAAACAGGACGCCAGCTGTTAGTCACATCCTCTTCTCTGCTTCTTATGCTTCTGCTGGATGTCTATGCATAGTCATTTATGGTAATTTGAACTATTCTATGTCTGCGTTGAATAAAATATGAGAACAACGAAACCTGATGTAAAGTTTCCCTTTCACAAGCAAATACTTTTTATATACACGTGTTTGTGTTGTGCTGAGAGTGGTTCGACTTCATGTTTATTGAGGGTTTCCATGAATTGGACATTTCAGTGCTTAGAGGTGTTTATTTGGGATCCGATCCATCTCACTGAAGCAACAAGTATCTCAGGCTTGTTGTGGTCTGCTGTAAAGCCTCTTTGACTTAAAGATCAGCTCTCCCCTGTGCACCCTTTAAATCCTCTGTAGAGCACAGACGCGCACAGTTATGTAACAGTGAATACCTGTGACATTTGGACACTCTTGACCTTCATGACTTTAACACCTGGAACATTTATGCTGGCAGAAAACATACCCCAAAAAAAAGTTCCTCTAAGCAAAGACGGTGGTTTGCGTAAAAGTTTCCTTGAAGAAAAGTTATTCGCTTCAGGGCAACACACAATACAGAGGGGCAAAACAACTTTAATCACAGCATAGAGAAACACAGTGCACTCTTCTGCACACTTACAGTAACATTTGTGATGATTCAATATTTGAGTTCAATTCTGTACCAGACTGAAAGGGAACAGGCCACATATAAGGTGAGGACAGAACAACAGCCAAGTCAATCACGCCTGTCTGATACGCTGCGCTTTAGCATAAAGGAGACTTAAGCCTTTTACAGAGGATAAATTTAGCACCTCATGCTCGCAAGTGATTGAGTTATGCAACAGAAAAGGGGCTTCCCAGGAAAAGTCAAGGTGTCACCACCCCCTGCCTGACCACTGTTATGCAGGAGATTACTTAATTGCATAGCAAGCTCCGGTGTTCGGGCTGAATTTATCCTTGTTTTTCAACAGTTGGGTACTCGAAAAGCATTGGAGAAACCGTTTAAGACCAAAGCATCTTCATGAATACGCAATACTAAACTGTTGACTAGGCTGATGCAAAAGAGTCAAAGGGCAAAACATGAGTGTGTGCATCCTGTTTGAAGAACAACGATAAAGACATTTGGAAAAAACATCATATTTCCTCTGTACAGATATCACCAACAGGATTTCTGAAGTTCTAAAACTGACAGAATTTTACCCTTATAGTAGTTATTTCTGCATTTGCTTCCAAAATATTGCATCATTAATGCATTTTTTCAGATCTCAAGGCAAAAGTGCTACTACCACATCACTATGAGCTACTACTGATGCTTACCTGTTGTTTTGTATGTTGCTTTGGATAGAAATTGTACTTGTGGAGAACTACTAGACAGTCATCCGCGTCAGTGAAAACAATAACAAAGTCATGGCTCCTGCGTAAATAAATCCAGTCAGAATTTAAAAAAGTATTCTTCCCCCCTTAGAAAAGGACTCTTCGGTCCTTAAAAACCTACAGGTGACTTCTGCCTCAGCATCGGATGTACATCCACAATCGCAGACACCTGGTCATTCAGCCTCAGGGAGGAGCGTGAAGGTAAACTGACTGTCCTGGAGGTCTGACACGCGTCTCCCAGACAGCAAGGGTGGAGTCAGCCTGCTGAGATTAGCGAGGGAGTGGAAATCCTTGTTGGTGTCTTTTTTTTTTTTTTTTTTCTTGGCTTGGTTTTTGTTTACTTCACCCTCAGGTGAGAGTGATTTACACCGCTTTGGTAAAGGAATAAGTCTCACAGAGTCCTAAATGATAAGTTATTTAACTAACTTCACTGAAAACACAAACCGTATTGGGACATTTCAAAACATTTAATTCATTGGATTTCATCAATTAAAGAAAAAACAAACAAATGATGTATGGTTTGCACAGCTTTTATTTTGTACAACCCTTTCAAAAACAGTTTCCAGGCCTTAATGATAACATTTTGTAGTCCCATGTGGCACCATGGGACTACAAAATGTTATCATTGTCTTGTCTTGTTCGGTCGATCAAATGTGTATTATTCATGTGAGCCCCCGCGTGCAGATTGAAAGTGATTTAGTACTACTCGTGCGTAATCCGTTAATAATAAAATGCACGGTTTTCAGAACAGGAGCATCTCGCGAACTAAGTGATTCATAAGTGATGTTAAATGGCTTTATTTGCATTCTTCATTAGTACGTGAGCCAGTGAGGAGAGAGGCACACATTTACAGTGACGATTCATCTCAGGTTCTCAATTAATGTTAAGCGTAAAAGTTCACAGTAAATAATAACTTCCTAATTAAGTGTCAGAGCGCTTCAAGGGGAACTCATTCAGCAGAGTAAAAGTTGATATACGAGCGAAACAGACAAAGTGATTGCAGCTGTTCCCTCTACACACTTTAGAGTATTTAATCAGACATCAATTATGGCTTATTTCGGTATGATCTAATGTTATGATTTATATAATTTCATCGAAGGTTTTGACATTATTGCTTTTCAGCAAACGGCACTGTAACTTCTGTAACTGTAACCATCTTTTTATGTTTTAAAAATGACCTTTTATGTGTTTTAAATCTTTTATATGTTTTAAAAATGACCTTTTATGCGTTTTAAAATGTTTTATATGTTTTAATTGACCTTTAATGTGTTTTAAATGTATATGTTTTATGTGTTATTTCTCCCAATGCTTTTAATGTTTTATGTAAAGCACTTTGAATTGCCTTGTTGTTGAATTGTGCTATACAAATAAACGTGCCGTGCCTTGCTAGTGACTTATCAGTTCTGTCCCTCACCTCTAAATGATTTAATACATTATGAAAGAGAAAAAGGCATATTTATACGTTTTATGATTTGATAAATTGACCAAATCATATGACCAGGAGTATTTTCCCGTGATGCCTGCTCCTCAATCAATTATTTTAATTTGTGGCATATGCAGAGATGCAGCTGTTCAGTGCTGCTTATTCACTGCGTGACCTCAGTACGATTATTGTCTTTCTGAGACCATGGCTTCTTTCATGTTTCACTGTGGCAATTGTACACGCAGTCACTGGGATGGTGTTTCCATGGCAGCAATAATTATTCTTCAATGTTACTTTGGGACTTTTTATGTGGATAAAATGATCACCGAGGTGTCTGGGATCATTTTGACATTGTGAGAGTTGAGATGCTCCTGTTTATAGGTCGGTCATAATGACGCCCAGTCTCTTACGATCACTTTAAGCCTCATCAATTCTGATTCACTGTAAAGTTTAGTTGTTACAACTGGGCTATGGCTGCTTGACCATAACAACTACCTTATCCCTTGACGTATGAATAAAAGAATTGCTCGGTCAGAAGTAAAGGAGAATTGAATGTCAGCTGTCTGATTGCAGAGCGATTGACCATTTAAAGAACAAATAGCTGCTGTAGGAAAAAGGGCACATTATCTCCGCAGTTTGCAGGATTGCTGGGTGGAAGTGTGTAGAGTACGTGACACTTTATATCTCTGAAGTGTGTGTGTGTGTGTGTGTGTGTGTGTGACGATTCCCGTTGCTGAGCTGCTCTTAGAACTTAGACAGAGACAATCAAGAGCACATGGCAAAGCATTCGTCCATGCAATTCCACACCTTGCTCCGCCTTTTCTCCCCTCAGCAGCAAGCCGACCTCATGCTGCAACACCTGACAACGCACACCACGCTTAGACAGCAGGTGTCTATAATTAACTAATCTGTTCTGAGCCACCCTAATCCAGCACACATACAAACTGAGATGGATCAGACACACTCCGTGAAAAAGTCTACGACTGTGATGTCTTGCAGATATTTCCACAAATAATAAGACAAAGGTTTGATTCATCGGGTGCTTCAGTTATACGGTGATATTGATAGAAGATTACTTTGTGTCAATCATTTAATCTATTAGTTTAACAATAACACAGATAAACAGAAACAAGTCATTAATGTTGATCTGTGATTCAGCGGATGGAAATGTTTGTGTGTACATTCTCCGACCATCTTAATTCTTGCACACATCTCTGCGCCTTAAAGTCCCAAACAGCGTAAATCCTACTCATGAGTATCACTGATATGGAGCCCCAACACTGACAAAATGTAGTACTGGATTATGAACACCAAAAACAAAGTAAAACTAAATACATCAATACATTATTTTGTTGGTTAAATAATCCAAATGTAGTGTAAAAAGAAACAAAGCTGTACACTTTTACTTTCAGTTGGTAAAAAAGCCAAAAGAATTATACAAAACTAATATAATATATATTATATACAGTTTATATAGTCATACTGACGTATTGAGTTTAGTTTTCTGGCTTCTCTGAGAACCTTTTACTTCATTGTGCAAGTTGAAGGGCTCCACAAGTGAATGCCTCGTTCAGACTGACAGCCTAAATCCATGTTTTTCGCATATCCAGATTGGGAATATCTGGATATCCAAAAAAAAACTACATGAAATGCAATTTTTGCAAGTTGGAATTGGAAAATGTTGCAAGTGTTTGTAAGCACAAAATACAGCATAATGCATAATCAGCTGGTATTGCTAATAGTAGCTAACCTGGCTAACCCGTTTGGACGCCGTTGGAAAGCCGTGTCACCAGCTAGCTACGTCATTACCATAGCAACCAGTGCAGATAGGTCGGGGATATCACGATACACAAATCCAATCTGATCCTAGTGGCCAAGGGGACTGTTGTGTGATTACTGAGAGGTGAAAGGGAACAGAAACTGTGTTCCCACTGTGATAATACTGTAAAGGACCCGAAAAGTAAAGCTGAGTTCTTTGTGGTTTTGTATTTTTGGTTTAATTGGTCCCATTTTCTCCTGTTTGAATGGCGTTTGTGACTTCTTGTCCCACATACCCGCATAACGTTCATGTGCCGAATTTCTGCAACATTCATTGTAGTCAATAAACATAAAATGAGAAGATAAAACCCTGATGTAAAGTAAAACATGACATGGACAAAATAAAAAGAGTCTTTTGTTGAATCTTAATTTGGGGTATGTTCATGTAGTTTGAAGAATGCTAAGCAAAATACAACACAAGTTTCAGAGTTCTATTAAACGTCTGCTTTTCAAGAAGGCTTCTCTTTGCAGTGCAGCTCTCAAGTGTTTGTCATTGTCTCCTTTCATTTTTAAATTAAAGACTTTCCCCTTTTCTCGCCACGACCCTGATAATGGCAACCAGCTGAAATGATGAAGTCGAAACGTGTCGGTCTGACAACAAAGTTGTCCTATTTACCAGAAGCGTTGCCCTCTTTTGTTTTGACCTTTTCCCTTTTCCTCACTTTTTAATTTTGCATTACCACTGATGCGTCAGCAAATCCGGTGGGGATCACCTAACATGAAACACAAACTAATCTGATAATTATTGATTTTATACTGATAAGCACGTTTTCATGGAGACATAAGACCTCATGGAATTACGAAGAGGCTTGACCTCACCTGTTGTGCAGCTTCTCTATACGGTGTCTAATTGGTTAATACTTAATGTTGCCAAATGGCCAGAACATGACCCTGAACGTGGCACGTTGTGTGCAGCCCTTTGTTACTTGGCCTCAACTTACAGACACCAAAGAGTCAGAGGAACATTATTTGTGGTCAGTATGAAGATTATCATAATCCTAAACAATTCCACAGTCATCCAACCTACAGAAGCCAAGGGTTTGACGGTGTTAATCACTGATGTAAAAGGACAAAACGTCTCTAAGCACATTCAGACAGAGACCCCAAGATATACTGTAAATGTCAGGACTGACTAAAATCTCTACGTGCTGCTGGTGGGGAATACATGTGTTTAAATAATGGATTTACACTGTGTAAAAACTTCCTCACATATCAAATTCATCTGTATTTATTTAGTATTGCTATACTATAATATACTATACTGACTTTATTTGAATAAAGTAAAGCAGAGAGGCATAGCAGACTGTTTTCTTTTCATGACAAACACTGATAAGCCTGAACATTTTGTTAATGTTAGTGTCCCATATACAGTATAATAAAAGAGTATATCTACTGTATATAATAATATATATTCACTGTGGAATCACACCACCCAAAGAACTGTTTCCTATTGCACCTCACAAATGTTTACATCTTCTCATTACTGTAAATACGTAGTTAAAAAGAATACAACTCCCAGCATGCTCTAAACACCGTTACATAACATGGACACATGGTTGCTGAGGAAAGTCCATTAACTGAGGAGATTTAAGTCTAAGGATACGACAACACAGTGGTCAGTCAGTCGGGGATAATTCTGATGGTTTCAAAGTGTCAACACTTTTAGGGATTTCATGCTTTCAGACCAGTTAAATATGATATGCTTCACTACAGGTTCCAAAAAATCTCCATCTGCGGAGAGAGGAAAAACACATCTTTTAAAAAACTAGATGGATATTTTCTTCGGAGAGTGAAAACATACCACACTTGTCATGACTTGTGACTTTAATTTCATTTTTAATCAATCGTCTGTGATTTATTTCCAGTTTCCAGCTTTTAAAACCCATTAATTATGTCAACAAGGACCCAATGCAACACACACATGCGCACACACACACACACACACATGCACCCACACACACACACACACACACACACACATGCACCCACACACACACACACACACACACACACACATACACACACACACACACACATACACACGCACATGCACATGCACATGCACACACACACACACACACACATGCACACACACACACACATACACACACATGCACATGCACACACACACACACACATACACACACACATGCACATGCACACACACACACACACACACACACACACTAGTATTCTAACAGTATTCTAAACTGAAACACTGGAATTATTCTTCTAATTGAATGATTTTTAATGTTTAATGTTTAATGTTTTAAGTTTAGTGTTGTGTTCAATGTCTCATTATTTACACCTGAAGCTCTTTTCTTCTTCTTCATGGAACAAGTGAGAGAAAACCTGCAAATGAGCTGAGCAAATTTCAGTTGTCATCAATAGAGTTGTTCCAAGATCTTTGACCAGTGCAGTAAATCTTCGTGACACGTATTTCTACAAAACAAATAATCTGATTAATCTGGGAATTAAAAACATATCTGGAAATAGTCAGGGGAATACTATTTCGAAGGGCTTTATTTATTTTGCAGGACCGCGCAGAAGTAATGATTTATCTTGATTGTTTAACTTTTGATATTGAGTGGTTTGTCAGATACGTAGTAAAAAAATAACTAACTGTCGACTCGAGATGAGTCCTTTGATGCACTCGAAATCTCAAAACCATGACCAAAAATATAAACTCAGTGTGATGTGTTCTCAAAATTAGGGCGGCCATTTTCTGTCACTTTTACTGTATGGCAGGGGTGTCAAACTGATCCAGTAAAGGGCCGTGTGGCTGCAGGTTTTCATTCCAACCAAGCAAGAACACACCTGACTCGACTTATTCAATCACCTGAACTGTCTTCACACAGTTGATTTGTTGGACCAGGTGTGTTTTTGATTGGTTGGAATGAAAACCTGCAGCCACACGACCCTTTACTGGATCAGTTTGACACTCTTGGTGTGTGGTATATATATTATTTTATTCTGTGCAACCCAGAAATCTATAAGTGCTGGACACTTTGAACAGACCTCCTTGTTGCCAACAAACAAAGCAGAATAGTTACAAAATGTCTCAGAATCGCAGATCTATACAACAGTTATCGAGACAATGATACAACACGTCATACAACAATGTGATGATCATCTTTACCTAAGTGAAATCAACTACAGTTTACCTGCAGGACAATAACCATGAACATATTTTGAGTCAGGTCAATCTGAGGTCAATGGAGGAATTCTTCCATGGCTTTTCCCCCTGCACTGACTCACCAGACCTCACCCTCACTCAGTGTATTTCTCTTGTCTCAACGCTACAATCATAGAAATTAAATTTTTGATGACTACACTAATGGATGAATGAATAACTAAATAAGTCACGCACACTTTCTGGGACTCTGAAAGATAACATCATAGGATATCAATTGACACCAGACCACCTGAACTGATTTTCCACTTAATACCAACACATATTTTTGTCTTACGTTTGAGAAATCGATCAAGTTTTTAGAAGTCGGCTCAGACTTTTAGATCCAACTGTGGATTAAAATATTGATAAGAATAATAATGCCATTGGGATTACAGAGCCTTTTGACAATGATATAAAATGTGCATGCAAAAATGCAGCACAGTGGAAAGCTATTTACAATACAATGAGCGTTATCAAACCTTATAACAATCATAACAAACTAATAACTTTTTTTGCAGCCTGATGCATGGCTGATAATCCAGTTTCACTGATGACTTTAATTACATTTCTCTTACAAGAGCAGGATTTCTGTCGCAGCGGTCTTCAGCTCCTGGTGATGAGAGTTAACTGCTCTTACTTATGCAGGAAATGCCCAATTAAAAATATTCAGATGGATAAGGAGCTCTCGACTTGCTCTGCCACCGTGCCCTCCACTTTAGAATGAAGTTGAAAAGGACGCGCCAGTTCAACTCAGACTCATTTCAAATCTTATTGTCCTTCCTCACACAGAGTAAGGCAAATAATGAAGATGAATTATGCAGCTAGGGTGATATGCCTGCTTGCTGTCCAAACAGTAGTTAGAGGAGAAGATTGATATCAACGTATATCTGTGTGCGTTACAGAAAAAGTACAGTGCAACCGCCATTGACCCCAAAAGAATAATCCATCTTTTAACAGCTCCAAAATCTTGTTTACATGTTTTATGTTGTTAGCTAGCCCCCAGTTCATCGAGGTTCGTTTACAGTTTGAAAAGTCTGGAAACTTTTGAGAAAGGACTTTTGGGATGAGACACTTAGGACAGGACCTCTGAGATGCTGCAAGCTATCCAGTGGTGGGGGAGGAGAGGGTACTCTACACATATATATGCATATACGTAGCACCTGCCTACATGCAAACATATACCATCAATACATGTCATTTTATACGAAGAATATTTAAAGACGCAGTAGGGAAAACGTTTTTTTATTTTTTTTTTTTTTTTAAAAGACAGAATTTGAAGCAGAGTGAGACCTCTTCCTCTCCCTCTCATCTAAACAACTCCCAATGCTTGCTGTACGTTCGTAAATATAAAAATCACTCAAAAGTTCCCCCTGAATTTCTCAAATGAGGCTTTCAAGGATAGATATTTCTCCTCGGGGGCCTCCGGTTAACTCACTGTTGTGATGCTTGAACTTTTCTTGTATATTAGAGGGGCTGTTTCCTTCTAAAATAGGACTTCCCTTCAGTTTTTGTCAAATTATAGTATATGTATAGTGCATATAAAGTACATGCAGGGTACTTACTGCAAAGTAAGATTACATGAAGTTCTCCTTGAGGTGTCAGTGTGTGGTAGCAAAAAGTGGGTGATGACAGGAACAACATTTGATGCTACAGATGTCCACTATGTTCTAAGTATAATTGAACCCTTCTGTAAGAGTGCATTGTAGTCTATGCCGCAAATTGAAATGTGCAAAAAGCATCCTTTTTTTTATACTATGTGAATTTGATTGTGTATGCAGTCATGTTCCCAAACAACAACCATAAAAAAAAAAAAGAAGAAACTGTCAATGTGCAACCCATCTAGCTAATTGTACTCAGGATTTACAGTGTAGCCCTTCCGGCTATTCTTTTGAACTTCATCCTCTCGCAGCCTTGTCTCGAGTGTGGTGGGAGTGAATCTCACAGAACACCGTATCTCTAATGATGCACACGTGGCCCAAGGCCAGCAGCTCTGCATTGCTTTAAGAAACTGTCACTTTCATATAAAGCATGTGTCCTGAGATGCAATGTCATTCATCTTTGAAAGTCACTAACAGCTTATGTGTTTTTAGCATTTTACATGGATAAGAGCTAACCCAGTTTATTTCAAGACTTCATACACCAATGACTTTCATCAGGCATTTTGCCAGTATCCTGAGTTGAACTGCAATAAGCCATTCACTCAGCAGTAGGAATATGAATACAACTGAATGCAGCACCAGCCATTACATTCAGGTGAACTCAGATTTGGGTCACAGCACTCACAGCCCTCTCTCTCTCTCTGTCTCTCTGTCTCTCTGTCTCTCTCTCTCTCTCTCTCTCTCTCTCTCTATATATATATATATATATATATATATATATATATATGATATATTAAATATTACTAAATATGTGTTTTCCAGATATATGCATGCACACATGTTGTTATGAGTAAATGGTTGAATCATTTTCCTCCTATAGCATCTTTAAATGAAAAGCACTCACCTGTTGAATTCTTGTCTTGTCGTGGGCTTTCCTGATTGGACTAAATGGTAATTTCCTTCAAGTGCATGCAAAATTAAAGGAGCATTAAGGTTTTAATGCGTAGAGTAAACATACATGTGTTGTAGCAGGTTCCTGTTTTCCTACTCTAAGGTATAGAAGTCCTTGCACCTCCTCCTTGCATCCTAAACAAACACCCTGCACATGCTCACAGTGCACACTGATGCACAGACAGAGGAGTGGGGATTTGAGATGAGAGGTCAGTAACTACTGTCAGGTGTGGGTGGGGTGTTCTCCCAGTTAAAGAGTAATAGATTAGTAGATTTTCACCCCATTTTTATCATCGTGACATCAAACAGTAAGATGGAGACCTCCGCTAGTGGAACACATGAAGGCCCAGGCCCATAAAGTCTACTCAAATGTTAAAAAAATATATAGAACAGGTTGAGAATGTTTTTGTATTTACATAATTATCACTTGAATGTGTTTACTTGTGCATTTCTATGACTTTTGCATGTGCAGTAGAGTCACTGCTGTGTTTATAGTTGCAGTCTAATGTATTTTCCAGTCTTGACGTGTGTATTTCGTGTGTCATTTAGTTCAAAGAAGAAATGCAAACATCACTTGCCAAGTTGCAACCAGTTTGCAAGTTGCAGAGGCCAACTACTGAGCTACTAACTCTCTACTAACTCTTTAATTTGCTGGGCTTAAAAGGTGTCCTGCTCAATGCCGTGGAGAGCACAGCGAGTGTCTGCGTCTCAGGAGTAAGAGCTAAGTTTAGCAAATCCTCTCAGTGTGTTTCTCGATGACAGCACATGTTGGACAATCTGCGGGGAAACTCAGGAACGCATCGCCTCACATGCAAAACACTGCACACTCACAGTACTGCGCATACAGTATTTAGTGACAGATCAACATGCAGTCCATACACAGTGTGCTGCCACACGTGCTCATGTGCAAAGCTTGGAAATGCATACAAATAAAGGAAATGGTCTGAGGTCGCATCCTAGGTCATGGGCTTTATCAATATTTGTGCTTTTCTTAACAGATACATGCATGGAAATATATATTTTTTTCATTAATAATTTAAAGGTTTGCATGCACACAGAATAATACATGTCCTAATATTAACTTAGCAGAAGAACTTGTGTTTTTGAACACATATGTGCCTTATGCTGTGCAGGACATTACTTATACGTCTTGGAAAATGTTTATCTCAAGATTGTCAGAGGCCTGGCCGTGATTCGGGATATTTTAGCAGGACGGAAGGTTGGATACAGGAACTCAGCATTTTTTGGATATGGGACTGGCGTTCGAATGTATATGTATATATATGTAAGTTTTATTATACTATATTATATTCATGGTAAATGGATAATCATCGTGAGCGTTTAGGGTCTAGTGTCTTCCTCGACACTCTCCCTGGACGAGCTTAACCTTCCGATCACTCGATGACCGCTCTACCTCTTGAGCCATGCCGCTTTTTATGATATAAATATTAAGTTAAACTCAGGACCTGCACACAAAATAAAGAACAAGTAATAGAACAGAAAATAAATGATAAAATAAAACAATATAAATTGGACTGCTGATAACTGATCAGCACCAACTCACTTTTGTTTTTTACGCCTGGAGACAGTAAGAAGCACACAGTGCCAAAAAACAAAATCAATGAATTTGAGGAAGGCTTTTAGATTGTATTTTATTTTTTTGCCAGTGATAATGTCAATAACTTAATTTAGATTGTTCTAGCTGGTGGAGTGCAGCTCATCAAAGACTCAGAAGGGCATCTGGTGGATTTCTTTATTCCTGTAAAGAGCAGTCTTTGTTTTCAAAATTCAGAAAAATACACTTCAGAAAGAGAACATCCAAAGATCAGGAGTGTGTGGGTGTGTTTCTTAACCAGCTCATATTGAGTTGTTGAAGGACCAAATACAGATCAGTAACATGCACACATAAGAGATACAAGCAGGGTGCCGTGAAAACATGTGTCACCTTGCATACTATTGACATAGATACCAAAAAAAACATCACAGCAGATCATTTGTTCTCACTGTCTGTTCTCTTGCCACTATTTCTGTTGTGAGATTTATAAAACTGAAAATAAATGATTTTAACATTTAAGCTGGGCATAATCTACTTCATGTTTTTCTCTATCCAGTCTCGAAAGTTGGCTATTCGTGTCTGAACTGTGTACGTCTGTCGGTGGCAGTTTTCTTCCTTATAGCTGAAACCCTCTAAACCGAGAAGCTGCCAGCCCGTGCGTGAGGCTCCCTGAGTCTCCTCGTGACCCGAAAAGACGCCACTTGTAGATAAAACCACAGATGGCATGGTCGTGATGCCTGGAATCACCCTGGGACAAGGGCTTTGAGGACTTGGCTTCCTAATGACACACACTGTATTGTCACTGATCACTGTGGTGTGTGCTCCTCCTTGAGCAAATTCCCTTTCGCACTGAACAACATCACCCAACTCAACGAGTCTCGTCTGGCTCGAGGGATTATATCGGCTCAGGTGACTGTGATCGTTTGGTAAAATCCACCTCACAGTGTAAGCCTCCCGCACAGTCACTTCTCCACCTTGCACTTTGGGTAGACACACGGGCAAAACACGCTCACTGATCTTGGCCTTGTCTTTTAGCTTCAGCACAGCCACATCCGAGTCTGGTGCAGAGTAAAAGTTCGGATGCACTAAAATGTCTGAAATCTGTTGGGGCAGAAAAAGAGAGAGAGTGAAAGGAAGTTGGAAGAATACCAGAGAAAGCCAGATTTCAGTAGGAATGTGCCAACTTTTGTTGATTTTGGAATACGTTATCTGTCAAGATTAGATGATATATGTGCAAATATTTCAACTCCAAATCAAACATTGTTGTATCCCGGTAAAGATGTAAGTGCACATCTCACTGCCAAAGGATTTCTTCCTGTCATTTACAAACAAAAACCCATCCAGAGGATGATGTTTCTTTAATGAAGATTCATTGCTTAAAATAAAAAGATGAACATGGGAATGGGAACTGCAAGGTCAAGATAGTTTTAGGCTTCTAGGTTACCTTTTTTTAACCTCAATTAAAATGAATGACCTTAAATGACCTTAAACAATGAAATATAGTCACTTAAATTCTCTGGAAAAACAACAACTTATATACAACCTAAAAATGTAAGATATCTTTAGCCTTTTACTAATTGAGTCCAGTTTTCTACAAGCTCATCTAATAAAAGAGCAAATATAAAACTTCTGATGGTTGATGGTCTGAAGTGTTTTTCTGTTTTCTGAGTAGACAGCGTACCCTGAGATGGTGCAGGCTTTTCAGCCGATCCTTGGATGTGTGGTACTGCATGCCTATGACAACCTTCACATGGGCTGGATGAAGGGTCTGCTGCTTCCTCTTGTCTACCACACACTGAGCTGCCACCACGACGCTACGCTGGGTGAGCAGAGCCCCGCTGCAGGCAAGGTACCAGAATGTGGACTCCTCTGAGGCCCCCTGCTGGGTAGACGTGGTCACTCCACGGTGCCTGTAGGTGCTGGCAGTGTGATCAGGAGCAGAGCGGATATAGATGGCTGCATGCCATGGCCATGGTGTAACTGTGAGGTTGTGTGGACTGGAAGTGTTGAATTTCCCACAAACTGTGGGAAGGTGACAGTCATAGAGGAGAAATAATGTGCAAAAATGTAACACGCTGCGTGTAAAGATGTGTGCTCAATATTGGTTAAAACATTGCATATAAATTCAAGGTAAAAAAGAGTAGATTACCTTTGGACACAGGCGATCTAAGGCTAACCGTTTCCCCCTATTTTTAGTCTTAATGCTAAGCTAAGATACTGTAGCTATCTACCTTAATATTATTTACATGGAGACAAAAGAATGGTATCAATCTTTTCCTCCAACTTATGCAAGAAAGAGTTGTAGTGTAACTTTTGCTCAACAGTGGCGATTGTGTATAGCGCATTAAGGGAAGAGTCACAAAATAGTCTAAACTTAATGCCTACTTAGGGAGATTCTCTTGAGCTGAGCAGCAGGATATTTTGGTCAGTCTACCATTTCCAAGGTCAAGATTGAACCCAAGATAACTGTGATTGGTTTAAAGTAATACAAACAAGCCAGAGGGTCCCCCCCCCATCCCAGAATGATAACTTGTGCAGCCAGCTGTTGAACAGCCTGCTGATGAAAGCTCTTGCATCTGCAGTGTGATACAAACTGGGTGTCTGTGGCGACATTCCCAGGAAAAATCACAAGCGATGCACAGTTAGTGAAGCACTTTCCATTCCCCAGCAGTGGTTGGTACACCAGGGAGGGTGTCAACTCACTTGTGTTTGAGGCGTTATGGTTTTTTCTGGTCTCTGCTAGTGTTGCGAGTAAACTGTTGCTATAGCGATGATTTAACGTTCAAATCAAGTGAACGTGAGAGCCAAAAAAACACCTGCAATTACCAATTATCACCATAGGCACCACCAAGGAGATCAAAACCGATCTCTTTAGATTGTAACTTTAGTATTAGTTTACTTTCGTTAAGTTTGCTAACAGTGGCCATCGTAAGGTATCGGTCAAACAAGACCAAGCCAGGCTGTAAATGGGCTGTATACAGTATATATTATATATATATTTTTTTTTTAATGTTATGTTGTCTCACTTTAAAGTAGAACACACGTATTGGTTTTTCTCTTAGAGACTCACTTCATAAGCTAGGTCTATACTGATGCTGCTGCTCTCACCTGGTGAGCAGGAGACATGGCGCCCACTCCACCTGCCAGACTTCAGACAGGTGCGTCGGGAGCTTCCTGTGTGGTGGTAGAGCGGGGAGGCACACTTGTACTCAATGCTCGTGTGAACCGGTTGGAAGCCGTGAGGAAGCTCCATGAGGGCGGTGTCATCTTTTTTTGACTGTTTTTTGGATGTAAGCGGGATAAAACCAGCTGACAACAAATCATGCAGGTTGTACCTGGATGACAGATGGATTCCTTGGCCTGAATTATCCCTGTGGAAAAGCAAAAGACAAAAGAAATTGTCTTAGTAGCTCCACAACTGCAATTTTCAGTTTCAAACATTGGAATTAGCATTCTTATTGTGCCTGCTTTTGTTTTCATGCCTAGCAGAAATTTATCAAAGGTCATTTTGAGCTACAACAAACTCGGAGAGTGTACAGTTAATCAATGTTTTTCAAAGTTTAAAGCAAATCCATTATATTAATGTTTTGTTTTAATTGCCGTAACCAACCTGCTAACCTGCTCTCAATTAAAATGGCATTGTTATGCTGAGCAGTTCTAATGTTTACAGTGTGTGCCATATTAGTTTATGTTAGCGTGCTTACATTTGCTAATTAAAGCAAAACCAAAGGCGCAGGTGATGCTGACAGGAATGTCATTAGCCTTGGCCAAAACAAGTCTACACATGTAAATACACACAGTACAGTATCTTGCTACCTTGATAGCAGATGTGGCCTCACAACACTATATCGCACAAGTTCGGAAACTTTGGGCTCTCGACATGCTGTAGGGGCAAACAAGCAGGTAGAATTAGAGCACAAGAATCACTTTCTAAGCCTCCATTGAATATTATTTCACTAAGATGAAACATTGTAAGGTATTTACACACAGAGTAAAACAAATAGCAATGTTAACTGTATTTTCTAAAAATGTTGTACCTTTCTCCCATCTTAATGATGCAGAAAATAGGCTACTTTGTGTGTGCAACGGTGTGTTTGCGACCCTAATGTGTTTTTGAAAACCACTACCTCTCACACACTTGGGCGGCCTGCTACTCCAGGATCCATTGGAGAGGCAAGTACTTTGTTGGTTTCCACTCAGAATGTAGGAGTTTTTACAGAAAAACTCGACGGCCTCGGCACCATCAGCTTTGTCAGGAGCAGGTTTGTGGTAGCCATTGAGCAATTTGGGTGGAGGGGAACACCAGACTCTGCTTGTTTGGCCTGTACAAGTGTTTGAGAGAGAAAAGGAACAAACTCCCACAATTAATGCAGCATGGAGTTTGTAAGAACACCAGAAATGAAGATCAGAAGCTACCTGGTGGGAAAAAAATACCCTTTACACATGTGGGAACTGTGCCACTCCACGTGCTATTAGGCAGACAGATCCTCTGCTGGGAGCCAATCAAAGTGAACGGTGGATGGCACCGGTAGTTTACAGATACAAGCTCCTCCTTTGGTCCATACGCAGGCAGCAAATATCCATTCTCCAGTTTCCCTGGGAGTTCACACACTGGATTCTTGTTGGCTAAAACTGTGGAGACAATTTTTTGGTGAGGAATTAAAGACAAACCTCCACTGCAGTGCAAAAGTCAGTAAAGATACATGTGTGTGTGCACACAACAGACAGAAAGACAAGGGTCCTTGAGCACATATGGTGCAGCATGCAATCAAACTGGGGTGCTTCATGCATGAAGGGAGATCAGAGCATCTGACGAGTGTTTATGTTGCGGTGTCTTATGTGTCAGTCACATTCACATTACTGACGATAACGATAACGATTGTACCTGCCTGAACTTTCCTGAAAAATGAGGACGAAGCCATCAAAGTTGTTGTAACCGTCTGAGGTGAACAGGATGTGCAAGTTGTTCCCGGAGCTTTTTATTGGAGGAGGCAGTCTATCCCCACAAAAGCGACCGATAACAGGGGAGCTCAGATCGCTGCCATCACGCACCTCGACAAAGTCGTAACGACAGTTGTGGTCGGCCTCCAGACTGAGCAGTGAAAACCTGCCGCATAACCAAACACAAGTTCTGTTTCAATGTTTTCAATCCACCTCAAAAGACTTAAAATCAGTCCGCTATGTCCAATCATAAGCCCGTGTCACTTCTCTTTAACCATCAGCTGGGTTGAGCCACTTTTGCAAGTGGTGGTCTGAAACACATATTTGCGCACAAAATGATTTCACTCTTTTTTTTCTTTTTCATCTGAAGAGCCCCTTCAACCTTGTTTTTGTCAGTGTGCAGGCAATGTTCCCACTCGATGGGACTGTGTGCGCGGCTACATGTGAAACACAAAACTGTCGCTTGAAAAGCCTAGATTCAAGGATGCGAACCTTTTCAAACCCTTTCACTACTTGCCTCAACTTCAAATGATGATAGTGATACTGAGCTGGTCGACTATGAGACCAGTTGCAGATTGAGGAAAATGACTGTAGTACCCAGCGTACATGATTGAAACCCTTTAGCGTGGCCCTTTTCAAAAAGCAGGATTCTTGTCCCCAAAGTGTCACCTGCAATGATTGAATCTGTCACAGATCCTATGTCAGGTTATACTTATCATACCCATCAAGGTAAATGTGTTAGCAGTGTGTTGTGAGAGACAGTGTATACGTCATAAATCATATTTTCCCCCAAAAAATCATTTTTTTTATTGCACTCCAAGTGAAAGAAGTGGCATTAACGTTAACATTGACCTTTACTAGCTTAATATATATTCTAACTCTAAATTACTCCCACCAACAGCCCTGTCATAAATCCTATCACAGAAAGTAAAATGTCAATTGCTTTTCTTGCTATTTATAAGTCACTGTAATAATAATATGAATTGTGGCGCCTTTACAAATCAAGGCTCACCATTTTTTTCCTGTTTCGAAGATTGATTGCCTTTCCATGTTTGTTCCATGCACTTGAAAGCTTTGAGAAAAAAAAAGTGACCCACCTTAACTCAACGCTGCTGTCCCTCTCCACTCGCACTGTCCATTCACATCGGGCATTTGTCGGGTAGCTCTCCACGGCTATGTGACCCTGAGCCCGCTGAATGACACCTCCACATGCTACCCATAAGAGAACTGTAATTACTTTCACTGGGTCGACACACATTCTCATCGAATGTGTGTTTAGCACTGAACATTTTACTGCTGCAAGCGAGATCGCTAATGTGACATGCTGTGTAAGAGGACGGCTAATTTCCAAAAATAAACGAGATGAAGGGATCCCGACAGCTGCTTAAATGACCCTGATTATGAACGTCATGCTGTGATTCGTGGTGGCGTGTGTATTCTTCAGAGGAATAAACAAGCAAAACAATATACGTTCTACAAATTGATTTCTGTCAGTCCTCGAGACTACAAGGGAACAGGGTGGAATTAGTGTGTTGGCATTTAATGGTTGATGGTTTTCGAATATTTTTGAATCCGTTGAGATGTTTGCACACACCCCTGAGTGAAGTATGATTAAAATCCAGTTTGAATGCATGGCACCGTATACAGACTGTAAACAGGTTATGTGACAACGGCTTCATTCTTTACCTTGCACATGACAAACCCTACGTGCCAGAAGGCATTCGTGTGGCAATGAAAAATAACAATGGAGAAAAATATCATGAGAGTGAATAAGAGGAGCGGCCAGCTGTTAAACTTGTTTGCTTTCCTCTATAAATAGCATCACGTTGCCATGGAATTTGAAAGTACCTGATTGATTTGACTACTTCCTGTACCACAATGCTGATAATATTGTTTTCCATTCTTATCAATTTTCCAATGTTTTAGTAATGGTAAACTACAACTCGATATGAGGTAAAAAGCCCCCGTATGGACCAAGTATGGAGTGTGGACTAGGTGCCAGACTGTGAATCAGTACTATTGCTAACCCCATGCTAAGATGTCAAGAGATACATTTCAACTGCCTCGTGTTGATTTGCTTTGTGTTCATTGACAAATAAAGCATCTTTCCTTCTTCCTCTCTTTGCAGTTGATTGTAGCTGTAGCTTGGCTGAACCCAAACCAAAAGAAGCGTTGTCGCCACCAAGTGTCATTATAGTGTATTACGCATTTGGGTCTGTTGGTATCTGGCTTACACTGCAGGGGTGTCAAAGTGATCCAGTAAAGGGCCGCTGTGGCTGCAGGTTTTTATTCCAACCAAGCGAAAACACACCTGACTTGAGTCATGCAATCAGCCGAATTGTCTTCACACAGTTGATTTGTTGGACCAGGTGTGTTTTTGCTTGGTTGGAATGAAAACCTGCAGCCACAGCCGCCCTTTACTGGATCACTTTGACACCCCTGGACTACAGAGTTGATATTGATTACAGCCCACAAATCATGTGTTCCATCAATTCATTGTGTATTTCCTCAAAGATGCTAAAGAGGTTTATTTAATATATATTATTATGCGTCCTTAACTTATAATAAATTCTAAAGCGTTTAAAAACAATAAATCAATGTACGCTCTAAGATACTGGCAGTCATTGTGGAATGAGTACCTCACATATGACACTAAAGTTATGCTTTCATATGTTAACTGGCCAGATAATATTCAGACTACAGAATATTCCCTACTGCATGTAATCAAATGTCGTGTAATCTAAAACGAAAATGAAGCATTCAGCCAAAGATCTGCGTAGACGGTTTATAACATATAATAGATATACTGACTTCTACAATCCCCTCCACTCCAGCCTTGGCGACACTCTGTACAATACTTTCCATTGACAAAGAAGTCGTCATTGGCTTTCCATGTTCCATTGTGGCAGGCTTTACAGTTCTCGAACAGACTGCACCCTGGCAAGGACAAATGCAGAAATTAGTTTTTAATGTAGCAGATTATTACAGATAAAAGAATATCTTTAGGCGTCAATGAGAGTGTACCTGGGTGAATGATACAGGGGTCACACTGATCCAGAGCATTGCGGCAGCAGGGAACAGTGTAGCCGACCCTCGACCCTTTCGAGGGACACCGACACTGGATCAGGTGGTACTCACAACATGGACGGCACATGACGCTCCACTCAGAGCTCGGGCAGTTGTCCCCTGGAACCAAAACCAACAGAGGACAGTGGCATCAAACTTAAACTTCTGACTTCTGATGCTTAATGTTTTACCGTATTGGTTCTAAGAAGATATTTTAGATAAAACGTGAAGGATAACAGCAGAGGAGTTACTTTTTTAAAAATAGGTAGAAAACTGTTTCTAAATGTGATTATAGAAATAGTAAACAGGGTGGAGGTTCAAATATTTTGAGTGGACAAACTGCTGAGCGGTGAAATCTATCTTGACATTTTTGTGGCACATAATGCTACAGAGCTCCAGCTGAACTTTGTGTACTGTTTGTGAACCAAATCCCAAGACCTCAAGCTACCATGGTTTTGAGCTTTGACCCACAATGATGCACCCTGTTGAGCAGCCTGGGATGCAGAGACTGGTTTAAACATGTCCCAAAACCACTGAAGATGCCATCTTTTTTTTCCCCGAACCCCATTTTGAATAAACAGAAGCCGGAGCAGTGGAAAGTAGAGTCAGGATGAAGCTCACAACGTCATCATAACGGGTTTAATTCGACCAGTCAATAGTTATGGATTTCTGCACTAAATGATATGTAAAAGCCTCCCAGGTATTGAACCCTCACTAATATGTCCAATATCTAAATGAATTGGCAAGGGAAAGGGCTGTGTATGAGTTATGCCAGGAGAAGTTATGTGCTATATTACTTCAGTGAGGCAAATAGGGCAGGTTTCACAAAGATAGTTTAGACTGGTCTTTAGTGTTAGACCAGAATTATAGTAGAAGAAGAAAAAGAATTCCTTTATTTGTCCCGCAATGGGGAAATTCAATTTTCACTCTTTTTTTTCATTTTACACACACACACGCAGGCCCGAAATACACACACATGCACAGACAGGACCTATATACATGCAACTATTGGAGAGATGTTAGAGCGAGGGGGCTGCCAGTGACCGGCGCCCCGAGCAGTTGGGGGTTCGGTGCCTTGCTCAACAGAACCTCGAACCAGTGACCCTCCGGCTCCCAGCCAAGCCACCTATGGACTGAGCTACTGCCACCCCTAGTAGTAGCTGCTAGATCAGTCTGGACATTTTAGACTATTTAAGCATAAAAAGTTAGCGACCCTGCCCAAGAGTCATGTTAATGGGGTTATTTTGCTGTCTATCTCAAGTCTGACTAGCAGTTAGATCCAAAAGTCAATGTCTATCTTTGTGAAACCAGCCCATAGAATCTGTAGCATGAACTGAGACAAGTCTTAGCAGCAGAAGTGACTCATCGTCATGAAATAACTCCACAGTTAGTCAGCAATTATGTCAACAGGCTTATTTCTTGTTCAAAGTTAGCATCAGTTTCACAAAGAAAAAGTCATGGACTCTCCAATATAATGTGTACAATGAGAACAACATTCAATAAAAACAGCAAGAAATGCCTTTTTACTCACCACGTGGCCAAGCAGTTACACAAAAACAGAGATTTAGGAGAAGGTAGTAGAGTTTTGGGTTCAGAAGAGTTGACACGGGAACTCTCATTGTGAGGGAAAGTGAGCGCGTTGTCTGCCAAGCTCACAGCAATAAAAACTCTCAAAGACGTCCCAAGAAAGGAGCACTAGCAAGTGTTATCTACAGATCTTCCTGTCTGCTCAAAATATGACGTAGCTATGGATGATGAATTCTCCCATCTCAGCATATTGGACCGATATCCTTAACCCATTCCTTCCATGATGATCTGAGTTGTATTTGCTTTGAAGTTGTTCAGCTCAAACCAGTGGTCTCCAACTAGTTCCTGTTTCTCTGCTCTCCCTGCGAGCGCTGCACACTGAATAGTAACAGGGGGGAAAATACTTGTTGGCAAAGGAAGTGGAAAGTGCATTTGAGGGGAATAGAGTCATGCTAATGAGGAAAACAGTGAAAAGTGATGAAGGGTGTCCGGGGGGGGATGCATCCGTCAGTTTCCTGAGAGAGGATTCGGGGAAAGAACAGAAGTACATCTCTCTTTAGCTGGAAGTAATAAATTAAAAAAACATATATTTCCCCCCCGCCCCAAATGCAACAAAAATCATGCAAAATAAACATATCTGCAGGTGCATCCAGCCAAATGTGTTTACTGCTGCTTCATCAAACACCAGCTGCCATGCCGGACCTGAGAATTTCACGTCTTCTCGGGAAGATAGATAACAGATGGCCTCTCTATGAGATGTTTATGATGTCAGGCGCCATAGATTTGCCAGAAGCAACGAGGCTGACAGGATTGTCACAGCCCATTACATGTCCAAGGTTGCTTTTCCGTTACGTAATCCTTTACCTAGGATTTTCCATGCTTTCAGATCTGTTCTCCATTACAGCAGGTTGTAAGCAGACAGACTGAGGCAGGTCATTCTACATGACTCGACATGACAACTGTTGTTTGCAGTTTATAAACAGTTGTCTGACTTTACATATCTGATATTAGTATTATTATCTGGATATTATGTAGGATGGGTATGAATTTGAAGATATACATATGATACAGTTGAACTTTTGACTTGCTATTTATTGTTAAGATGTTCTCAGGGAATGTGCTCTGATCTTTTTTTGGTTATACCATTGTTGGTATACATGAATATAATACCCATGTAGATCTTACTTTGTCTACATCGTCAATGCCCGGGAACAATAAATCTCCAAATCTGTTGATTTGGAATTTTTCGGAAACCTCAAAACATGAAGGATTAAGTTGCCTTGGTGAGTTGAGAAATGTCTCCTACCTCTTAAAATATGCACCTCATAACTTGGGTACTTGGTTGAACTTTGGTGTACTTGGGTTATCGGATAAAAATCGGTCGTCACAAAGCTGAAAGCACGGCTGTTTTTATTAGCTCTGGAAAAGTTAATGCTTTGTAATTCCATGATATTTACAGGACAGTGATGTGAATCTTCATTTTCCCGTTCATGTGCTCCAGGCCATGACCAACAACCAACTGTTTCTCCGTTCGACTTTTCTTTTCACGCTTTGTAGATTTTTTAAAATATTTTTTTGGGCAGTTTTCCAAGCCTTTATTATACAGGACAGAAAGGAAATGGGGGGAGAGTGACAGGGGGAGACATGCAGCAAAGGGTCGCAGGTCAGAGTTGAGCCCACAGCCGTTGCCTCGAGGACCATCAGCCTCTTTACGTGGGGCGACTGCTCTAACTACTCAGCCCCCGGCCGCCCCGCTTTGTAGATTTTTTTAAAGATTTTTTTTTGGCAGTTTTTCAAGCCTTTATTATACAGGACAGAAAGGAAACGGGGTGAGAGAGAGAGGGGGAGACATGCAGCAAAGGGTCGCAGGTCGGAGTTGAACCCGCGGCCGCTGCCTCGAGGACCTTCGGCTTCTTTACGTGGGATGATTGCTCTGACTACTCAGGCACCGGCCGCCCCGCTTTGTAGATTTTTGACCACTTGAGGGCAGAAGATCTCCGTGATAAGCTGGTGTCTTTACACATCTGACAGATACGCAAAAACAAAAATCTGGTCATTAGCTCGATAGATGCTTGACTTTTCCCTCATAAGCTTTCTTTATGTTTATCCGTACGCTGATTTGTGTTTGGCAGCTCATTTGTGCAGCTTGACTGAGGTGGAGCAAACATGCAGGAAAGAATAGGGGAAAATTGCAGATGTTTCAGTGAAAATGAAAGCTCTAATTAGTGCCAAACATGCTCACACAACGTCCAGACGTAACAATAGATACAACCTGTACTTCAATTAGAATTCATTCAAAAGTAATAATGAGTCTAAGTATGCTTTCAAGTTAACACACACCACACTAAAAATCCACACTTTCCCCTCTGTGAACATAAATGTTATTTTCCACCTGAACATGCGTAGCAGGTGGCTGACAAAGTATTATCAAATCAAACTTATATTCAAACCTTGGCTCATAATGTTTTGTTGCAAAATGAAAGTGTTTCAGGAACACAGACCTCCGACAGCTTCTTTCATCTAAGAGGAAGTGGTGAACATAGCGGAACATGTAAAAGCTAGAGAGACTCATTTTTTGATTCGGTGGAGATAAAGAAGCAGTGCTAAAAAGAGTTAATAATAAGCCGTATAATCCATATACAAGTATACGACTCTCATTGCATTCGCCTTGATAATGTGTTTCTACACACAGCAAGAAGTCACATTTTTTAACTGACTGTGTCCCAATAGTAATGAACACATTACATCACATTTACAAAGTAGCCTCCACTGCTGCCTACTATACTTGCAGCTTTTGAACTGTCTATGTCTACTGTCACTATTGAAGATTTTGCGCCGTCCTGTCACGTTGAACCTGACCCAACCACACATGGGAGAGAAACACTTGGATTACGTGGAGGGTTCAGTCAAAAGCAACCGGACTTGGTTATTTGTCTAGGAAGACGTTTCACCTCTCATCCAAGAGGCTTCATCAGTTCATGTACGCATCTGACCAGGCTGGGACTGGTCCAACTATCTGGTGTGAGGTATTTAACCTCTCACAAGGCCGATGATGTCACTGGAACCCTTTGTGCTCCAAGTCGAAGTTGGTTTGTCTAAACTAACTTCCCACCAACGACTGCCACTCTAACGACGGCCGTTGGCACTTGGAGCACAAAGGGTTCCAGTGACATCATCGGCCTCGTGAGAGGGTAAATACCTGGATCTCACACCAGTTAGTTGGACCAGTCCCAGCCTGGTCAGATGCGTACATGAACTGATGAAGCCTCTTGGATGAGAGGTGAAACATCTTCCTAAGACAAATAACCAAGTCCAGTTGCTTTTGACTGAAATTGCTTTGAGGATAACGATGACCTGAACAAATGAGAACATTCACAGGATTATGTGGAGGATTATGTATTCCACATTTTGACGGTTTTACTATTTTTATCGGTGTCAGAAGGTCACATCCACTGCTGTAATGAGTTCTTGACATCAGAGACCAGTGTTTTTTTGGTACACGGAATTGCCCATGGGGTTCTGTTAGCTATTTATAGCCCCCTGTTGCTCAGAGAAGTAATCCATTCGGAGCCTAGAGACTCATATATCCAGCCCTGCTCCAACATCCACCCTTCCTCACCTCCATCCAGTGTTGACATTCACATTCGCAATCGTGTCAGTCGCAAGATTTACGAAGATGGATGGATATATATTTAACGTTGCAGCATTTAAATGCACGTATCTGAGTTTGTTTGCCAGTAGACCGGCTAGAATTATGTGCAGTAGCTGAACATTTAAAAAAAATAAGAAGAAAAGCACTGTTTTAAAACACTGGAGAGCAAAACGATGATTGTAAATCTACATCAGTGTTTCTCTCTAAATGGAAAATCATCAAATGTAAATATGTTGGAATGTGTCTGCTGTTTCATCTCACCAAATCTTTGTCCAAAAAATAAATCAAAATTATGACAAAAATCCTGAGCGCATGGTCCACTTTCTTTTTTTCTTTACATACCCAGTAAGTAGAGCGAGCTCCAAGGTCAAACATGTACATTTATGCTTTTGAATAACAGGCATACAAGACATTTTTAATCAAATGTTTTAAAAGGTAAATAACTGAATAACTAAAGAACGAGTTTTGTAATAAACATCAAAATATTGCATTAAATACATTACTTGATTTGACATGTGTTGTCACCTTTTATAATGCTGCATTAAAACAGTAAGTGTATTTATGCTTATGTTTGTCTTTATAGGAACACACATCTCTGCCCCACTAGCAATACTCCTCTTTGGGTTGTAGTCTTAAAACAATCAAAGGTATAAATGTTTTCCGTATTGAAACACCAGCATTAGTAGTTTGGTGATGAATAGCACAAATCACAGCCAAATGCACTAGTTTTGTTCCACGTGCCATTGGCATAATTTACATACACTGACATATAGTGTTTTAAATTAGCCTTACTGTTCTCTTATTTTAGTTTATATTTTGTATTTCGGATTGTATTGTACCGCTGCTACGATGACCTCATTTCCCCTCGGGGATAAATAAAGTCTATCTATCTATCTATCTATCTATCTATCTATCTATCTACTGTCTACAGTAATATATAGCCAAAATCTTTTATCACATTTATTTCATCTCTTGATAACAGTATACATCACGATATAGCATGTTCTCTGCTAATTCAGGAAATAAATAATCTATATAAAACCCCACATGGTAAAGCCTTTTTCAAATTGGCTACTGTGTGAATTTAAATGAAAAATTATTTTCTGATTTTTTTGAAGAACTTTAGTGAAAAAAAAATAAACTCAAAATATCGAACATGTGATTTCCGGGAAAAATTGAGTATGTGCTTGTTATTAATGACTTTGGATCATGATCATATATAGATATGTTGATATATCAAGGCGACACGGTGATATGGTGGTCCGCACTGTCGCCTCAAAATAACAGGGTTGCTGGTTCGAATCCCGGCTGGGGCCCTTCTGTGTGGAGTTTGCATGTTCTCCCCGTGTCTGCGTGGGTTTTCTCCGGGTTCTCTGGTATCCCTTCCACAGCCCAAAGACATGCACGTGTTAGGTTCATTGTTGTCTCTATGGCGTCCTGTCCAGGGTGTACCCCACCTCACACCCGATGTCAGCTGGGATTGGCTCTAGCCCCCCCGCGACCCCGACAGGGACGGTTGTAGATGATGAATGATGTTAATATCGAGTTATGGCCCAGCCCTAATTTACACATACCTCTTTTCATTTTGTTAATATATCGTGTCGATATCTCTGCAGTTCGTATGATGTTGGTTTTCTTTCTCTGATTAAAAGGTGCCCGAGCCTCTCATTGAGAATCCTGCAGACTAAACATCTCCTGCAGACCAGTGTGCGTCTGTGTGGAGATGTTTAGTAATTCTGTACTTAAAGCAGATTACTTAAAACAGTATTGAGCTTTCAAGGCCCACACATGACTGCAGTGTGTGTTGATGTCCCACTTCAACATGCCAAAAATCCCAACCCCCAGCTTCATTAACCTCACACACACACACACACACACACACATCAGGGATGAGCGCGGACAGAAGGGAGTGAAGCAGACTTTAAATATATCCCTTATTAATGAAAAACAATATCTGATTTATTATTTAATAGATTAAAGTTGTTAAATATTTCGCCGTGCCGAAACATCACACTTGTGAATAAACAAACAAATAACAATTTTCTCTTTTTTAATAAAAAAAAAAAAAAAAAACTAGAAAACCGTTGCATTTTACAGCACATCATCTTTAATGTTTTCTTTTAAATAAAATCCCTGGCTCTGCCTCGCCATGGGCATTTTTAAAAAGCTGGTTTTGAATACAGGCAGTGGCATTTTCAGGCTGCTATGTCACACACCATAAGTGAAGAGTCGATGATAAGTGCACATAAAGACTTTTCAGTCGTGGTGCAATTATAGATTGCTGTGACATGTAAAGCTACTGGAGCGAGAGAGCCCTATGAGAAGATTATCTTACAGGGTTTTCTCGCCATCTGTCCCACTTTTATTTTGAAAATGAAATAGAACTTATGCCATCACCTATGTTTACAATTTCATTTAATTTGACCAGCTCAGAAGCATCATGTGCCGTTTATAATGCTGCAGGAGTGTTTTCAAGGCCCATTGTATGTCATCCGCACTGACATGAGGCCTCCGACTATCTAGTTACCTAGGTTACCCAACTACATGATATCACAGATCCTTCGGTGTTGGCTTTGTTCATATTTGAGGAAGCAGACATATTCTTAGCCAGAGGCTTCGCTTAAACCATGAACAAACAGTGACACAAAATGCTAAAACCAATTTTAGAATCATAATTAAAACAACAGGTGGAGGAAAGCTTGTATTTCACTAGGGCTTCAACCTTAATCTGAGTAAACATACCCTCCCAACGGATAAAAACATTCACTTGTAGACTAGAAGATCATAAAAGACAGTTAGATTTCTCATTTCATTTCAAAACAATTGTAAAAAGGCCCCAAATGCATGTGAGTAGCTTTAAATAAATCATATATACAAATTCCTTCAGGCCTCAAGTCGAACCGTATAAAACCACAAGACTCACCCAACCCATTTAAAATCATTGATTCCACACCGCACGGATAAAAGTTGATAAAAAATGTTCTGGGCTACAATGGTTACACTCCCATGTTGCCTTTCTCCCCTGGCAGCAGTTTTTCCTTGGCTGTATCCAGAGGTTCTCTGTGAGGAGTCTTCTTCATTTCCAGACTTTTGACCCAAGTGTAGGCGGAGGAGCCACCAAGGACCATCATGTTACTGGTCCACCACAGCAGGCTTTTGCTGGACGAGTTGTACATCACCGCAATAACAGTCTGAGCACAGGCCTTCGCCGTCCCGGAGACATTGTGCGTGAGTGGACTGGTAAACTTGATCTGGAGGCCTGTGACGTAGCCGATGGCGAAACCGAACACCCCTCCGAGTGTCATCATGCCCCAAAACCCGAGGTCAGTGAGGCGGCCGAAGCTGACCACACGGCCCAGCTCTCCGAACACGAGGATGAGCGGGAGGAAGAGGACGCAGGCATTGATGTTGTTGTAGTAGGACAGTTTCCAGATGTTCCCGTCCACTGCTGGCATCACCTTTTTGGTGTAGATGGCGTTCAGAGACACGCAAGCGCTGGCGACCACCCCAAAAAAGACGCCTGTCCAGGAAAGGGACCCTTCAATGCCCTCCTGGTCCACACCAAGCCAGAATCCACCTGAGAACAGGACACATGCTGGACTATCAGAGAACGCAATAAAGCTTTTCATCAATGTCAACTCAATTTTAAGCACTGAAATATTTCAATATGTTTCTTAGTGGTATTTCCAAAGTCATTCTGGTGAATAAATGTTTTATTTCCCCAATTTATTCCACACTTTTCAGTCAAGAATTGAAACATTGTTTGAAACTAGGATGAAGTTTCCAGAGCCAAAGGTCAAATCATCAAATTAGTGATTGAAAAAAACAAACCCATATTACATTTATATCGTTGCAACTGGACTATTTGCAATGACAAACATTTTCACATTAGAGAATCTGAAACCAGCAGATGTTTAGTTGATAAATTACTAAAAATTGTTGTTGGCTGACAGATCTTATGACAGCAATTATTATCTGTTATATGGTCATATCTCATATAACTGTTATGAAGTGTAAAGTTGAAAAGTCATAAAAATACAATTATAACTTCACAATATATCAAAGGGAAATTTGAAAATGATACAAATGGGTTTTGGTTTCTTTCCTTGTATGCAGTTATGGTATAGTATATAGTTTATTATAGTTTTGAATGAATTCATCTGTATATGGCCAAAATAAGTGAACAGCTTTGATCACAAAATTGCCTGTGGCTGAGTGAGGGAGTGGGTCGTCCCCCATTCAAGAGATTGACGGTTCGATCCCCACCTCCCCCGGTCCACATGTCGAAGTGTCCTTGGGCAAGACACTGAACCCCGAACTGCTCCCCGTGCTGCCCATGGGTGTGTAAATGTGGTGTGAATGCTCAATTACATTAGATGGTATGTAGATGTCCACTGCCATCAGTGTGAATGTGACAAGTAGTGTAAAAGCACCTTGAGTAGTCAGAAGACTAGAAAGGCGCTATATAAGTACAAGTCTATTCACCATTTACAAAATTTTATTTTGATTTGGAGCTGTCTTTCATTGTTTGGGGCCCTTGGTCCAATTAAGGTAAATGTTGATGCTGAAAGGAATAATAATTATACAGCATACAATACATAAAATTGTTCAGCATGCCTCCAACTTTGTTGCAAAGGTTTGGAGAGGTAGATCCTTTCCTACTTCTACATTTCAGAAACTAGGCCAAGTGAACAAAGGCAGATCCTTTAAAAACATGGTTTCGGAGTTTCATGACAGGCCTGCACAGAAACCTGACCTTACCCTGAAACCGGAGTGTATTTCCTGTTGCAGAGAGTCGTAGAGACAGAACTACACTTTCTAACACGATGTCAGAATTAGAGGATTATTTACCCTGGTTCTTTGAGTCTGACAGAAATGTAGACTTCAGATACTCCAGTGCAGTGTCTCTTCCACGCCTAATCCTGCTCTTAGATCCTCTGATCAAAAATGGCCGACTGTCCCTCAAACCAATTATGAAACCTGAGGTGACTGTGCCTCGCATGACCATCTTCCATTTTATTTTACTCGCAGATCAGTCTGGTAACTTGCAGCAGAGAAGGTTTACCCAAGTGACCGAACCAATAAGCGTTAGTTTTGAGGCGGTTCGAAGTGTGATGCAACGAGAAGTGACTGTTCAGTGTAAACAACGGTGGCTTCTGTAGATGAGATGAGAGCAACTATCCCTATGCCTCTCGCTAACGCCTTTATTACATCCTTCTGTTGGAATATGGACCTGGCACCTGAAATAGAGCCTTATATCTGTAAATTCACGTTACACAAACGGCAATATCCTTTAGCGGCATGTTGTTTACTTTGCCTTGATGCTGTGTTTGTAGTTATACGCTGTGTTGGTTTGATTGGTTGATGCGGCCTGTCTATCACCACCTATGATTTATCTAATCGGCAACCGGTATTTCCGCCTCTTCCTAAATGATCTCCAACTGAGAGATCCCAGATGGATATGCTGAGCAAATGCCAATCAATCCAAGATGAGAGCAACTATCGAGCAGTCGCTCGCTAACGCATTTTTTGATCTTTCTGTTGGAATATGGACCAGGCACCTGAAATAGTGCCTTTTATCCAAAAATGGGACCTGGCACCTGAAATTGTGCCTTTTATACGTAAATTCACGTTACACAAAGGGCAAACATCCTTTACCGACACGTTGTTTACTTTGCCTTGACGCTCTGTTTGTACGTTATACGCTTTGTGGATCTGATTGGTTGATGTGGCATGTCTATCACCGCCTATGCTTTATCCAATCGGCAACCGGTATTTGCGCCTCTTCCCAAATGATCTCCAACTGAGAGTCCCCCAGATGGATATGCTGAGCAAATGCCAATCTATCCATCTGGCAGAGTCAGGTTAGGTTTGAGGGCCCCCCCCCCCTGAGGGCCCCAACAGACTCTAGGTTCGCCTCTGATCCACAAACAGCGAGGGCAGCCCGTTTACATACCCAGTATGATCCCACAGCACAGTATGGCTTTGAACGATGTGGTTTGCTTCAGGACCACGTAGGATAGCAGCACATTGAACACAGTGCTGAGTGAACGGCCGACCGTGTAGAAAGCCACCCCGACGTGTTTCAGGCACAGGTTGTTGAAGGTGATCATGCTAATGAACACGACGGACAGCGGCAGGACCTCCCGGGACGTCTTCAAGTCGAATTTGACCGAGGGGAAGTCGATAAGCCCCGGGCACAGTTTGGAGAGCAGCTGCATGAGCCAGCACAGCCCGACGGTCACCACACACTGGTAAAAAGTCACAAACAACGGCGCGTCCAAGTCTCGGTTGTCCAGCAGATAATTGTTAAGGAACACCATTGTTATTGAAATGAACCAGTAGAGTGCGACCACAGCTCCTATCCTGACAGCCCGGAGGATGAAAGTCTCCCCGTGGCCGTCCTGGTCCAGCGTCTCCGAGCCGGCGAGAGCCATCCTCAGGATACCGGACCGCTTCAGCTGCGTCCTGTTCATGGCGACGGAGAGAGGAGAACAGCCCCGGGTGGAAAGTGCAGCATTTACACGAGCTAACATGTAGCTACAGAGCACCGCTAACTATACAAACATGACGACCGTGTTCCGCCACATTACGACTTCCGATTTAATTTTTCAGAATAAAAGTCCTCGCTCAAATACATTACAAAAGTAGTTCCACGGGTAAATGCAATATTGCACTATATTGAAATAATGACTTTGCATTGAAGTTGGAACCATTGTCTATCATTAGCATTGTTATATTATATCCAATATTTATATTTAGTTATATTCTATCGACTTTTATTTATTATTAAAAATGTAAAAATGTGTTTTTATTGTTATTTATTTAGTTTTGTGTCTGTATCTAAGTTAGGTCTGAACACAAGCACAATGGACTGCATGTTTTTCATATGTATAGTTGAGTTGTGATGATTATATGGTTCACGCTCCAGAGCAGAGGGTGGCAGCAATGCAAGTGCAACTGTTTGGTTATTAAAGCTCTGCTGTTCTGAGCTTTGTCACTCTAAAGTACAAACTCAACCATACTCTGACACCGCATGTTTGATATCTTTGGAAGTCGAGCAGTAGCAAGGCAGATCATTCAGATCCATTTATACCCATCCATTTAACTAATCTGTACGCTGCTCTGACTGTATTTCAATATAACGGCATTGTTATTCTTAACAATTATGATTAATAGTTTCTTTCACTAGATGGTTGTTGACATCAAATACTATTACTTGCCTACTAGTACTACTACTACCAGGCTGCTAGTACTAACTAATAATAATAACAATAATAAAGATAAGTATAATAATCATGTTTTTAAATTCCTCATTTTGCTTTTATCTTGAAGGTGGACGCCCATACCGGAAGTCTCCTCGAGTGTCACTATTTCTTATATATATATATATATATATTTATTTATTTATTTAAAGAGATAGCGCCCTTGAATTAATTCATTACTTAATTGTTTTAACATGGGTTTTTATATTTTACATAAAGAGCTTGCATCCCTGAATACATTGATGGTATTACCTTAAATACTGTTCAAAAACAATGTCTGGGCTCTCAGTCAAAAGTGCACTCATCTTGGATGTTTCAGCCTACATTGTGCTTCACTGCAAGCTGTAGTTTATCTGTTGCATTCAGCCTTTTTGGCAAGCCAACCCATTTGTTGTTTTTATCACCAGATGCATTGTTTTTAAAAATGCTGTCCTTACCTTATATATTGTGAGAGATTGCTCTATATCAAATCTGACAAGTCCTGCATGGAGAAAAGAGTCTATCCTGAAGTGTGTCGTATTTTAAGTCCTACCCCTCCAATGAGGCAAAATCACAGGTGGTTGCATGACCTTAATTTCCTGATGTACACAGTTTGTCCTGTCAGAAGACAGACATTGGGCAAACCATGGGTGAATATTATAATATATTATAATAACATATTAATCAATCAGTAATACAATGCAATAAATGGCTTGGCCCGTTCATCTTTTGGTATAACATTTCAGATTACTGCGCTTAAAAAAGATATAGGAACATTCTCTATGACTTCCTTGGTCTAAACTTGAGTGGAAAACTCCAGAAAGTCATCGATATAACTCCCGGGCAGCCAAAGAAAAGCAAATAAAACAAGAGTAATGTCATGTGCTACTGCACTAAATAGTATCCTGGATGTTTGAAGTATAGAGCCAGGAATGAACAACAGGATTGACAGCAAAAATGATTTATGAGTTTATTTATGAAGATATTTTGAAAGAGGAGTCGATGCTTGAGGGAAGGGGAGTGTGGTTATCTTTCTAGTTCTGCGGGTTATTCGTGTTTCCTTCTGTTTTGATCAGTTATCTTGGACATGACTTTGTATTTTCACTCAAGAAGAGAAGAAGATGAGAAGATCATGTACATTAGCCAAAATTAAAGTTGAGGCTGAGTGGTTAGAGCAGTCACCCCCATGTAAAGAGGCTGAAGGTCCTCAATTCAATTCAATTCAATTTTTATTTATAGTGCCAAATCATAACAAAAGTTATCTCATGACACTTTACGGAGTAGGTAAAGACCACACTCTATGACTTATTTATGATTTACATAGACCCAACAATTCCCCCGTAGAGTACGATGGAAACAAAAACCTTCCCTTTAACAGGCAGGAACGTCACACAGACCCAGCTCTAAGGAGGACGGCCATCTGTCTGCACCGGTTTGGGAGGAAGAAAAGGAGAGAGAAAGAGAGGCAGCGACAGTGGGTTCGACTCCGACCTGCAGCCCTTTGCTGCACGTCTCCCCCTCTCTCTCACACCATTTCCTCTCTGTCCTATCTAATAAAAAGGCTTGAAAACTGCTAAAAAAATTATACTCCTAAAAGTTAAACAGGTGATGAAATTTACACTAAGGCGCAAACAGTGTTAACTTAATGGATTGTGCAGTTGTTTCTTTTTTGGATGTGGAGGCGGGTGGATGGTGCTTCTGAGCCACCATATCTTCCTGCTGTTCCTTCTGTTATGTTTTAATTAACCCAACATGTGTGTCCCGTTAAGCTCCATGACACCTCCAGCCATTTTATTTTATTTTTCTAAAAGTTAGTTAAGAGTTATTTATTATAACAATATTCTACTACAAAAGTAAGATATTTGGTTTAAAATATTTTTCTGTAATGATAATTGATAATAAAATTAACAAAAATGAATATCAATTATACTTTTTTAAATTAAAAATGTACTGTACATAGGCAGCAGCAGGCCAGCAGGCATTTACTGTTCACTAATATACTACAGTACTGTACTAAAGCCTCAGGACAGTAGGTGGCAGCAGATCATCAAAGTTAATTATGTGGCTGACTAACTCTGACTAACGCCCAGCTCTTGCAAATACATTGTAGTTGCATTGTGATGATCAGCACTTTTTTTTAGTGAATGGAACAATATGTATTGGGAAATAATATTTTCAACCAGAAATGAAACCCCTCAAAACCACCACAACACAGCTCTATGACATAAGGTTGTTGTTGTTTATTTTAAGTCATACACTGATCTTTTTGCCCCTGAAAAGCAGCCCTTGATCACCAGCGGCATGATCAACATGCTTTTAGTTTAATTGGATCTTATCCTTAGCCTATAATACCATTCATTGGATCAGTTTAATATCTGCTGTTTCAGTTTACAATATGTCAAGAACCAGGGATGTTGTGATTGATGGCATCTCAGGGCGCTCTCACACTGTCCACCCGTGCTGAGCCCCAGGACGTTTCACGGCTAAAGTCTAGTTCCTTTGACCAGTGTGAGTGCAACCGTACCACATCTAGGAGCGGCACGCTTGCCCCCCACATCCCGTTTGAGAGAGGTGGGCTTTTGTAGAGCACGTGCGCGGTAAAGACGGACAGTGTTAGTGCGCCCTTACAACAGAAACCCAAATTTATAATATTTCCTTAGTCCTCACACTACAGAACCAAGATCCACGCATTCCTCACACACACTTGACCTTCATACCCAATATCTGTGAAAGGGAGAAAACTGTAGCCGTCAAAGGTAGGGACCTATTATTTGGACTAACTGACCAACCGACCAACCATCCAACTGACAGAGTGAGCACCATCGCTGCTGGAGACAGCTAAAAAAAATGTTCATGAAAAAAGAAATAGTGAAGGTGGTTTGATTGCACTTCACGTTCCGGTCTGGACATTTTATTGAACACTGTCTTCCTGCTGTCATCGTTCAGTTGCAAGCTTGCTTAGTTGTGGGAAAATTGCTCTAAGTGAATGTTGTCTGTTGCTGTTATATTTTCTGCTACAGTACACAGAAAGCCACTTTGCTGGTGTACCAGCGCTGGCTGCTGAGTTGGTAAGTAATGCCCATGGACTCGTGCTCTCAACAAGGATATAAAACTCCATCATCCACCAGCAACACAAAGGCAATATTTGTGCAGTCTGATTCATCCCATACAACACATCCATCAGGGGGTGTCTGGCCCCTCATTGTGCTTCCCTTTGCTCAGGCTTCGGAATGGAAAAAATGCCTCAGTGGAGCTTAAGTTTACTATTCACAAGTCAATCGGCCTGCTTGACTTGACCTGTGAGAGTCAAACAAAGGAAATAAGCAGTTGTACTGCTCGACTCATACAGATGCAAAAGATTGCCAAAAACTTTTCATATCAACTTTTCTGTTCTTCGAAGAAATGAACAGTATCAACATTTTTTTTTCTGCCAACCAAGGTGTAGAATTTACAGACTCTTCACTCAACCTATCTATAAATGTGAATGTCTCATTCAACAAACATCTGTGATGGATGATGGGGACTTTATAATTCAAATGACAAATACCCCTAAATACCCCTCTGCTGCATTATCTCTAGCATCAGAGCACATGCATGGTTAACATCAAGCTAAAGCAAGTCACTTTTATTTAAATAGCCCAATATCATAAATTTGCCTGAAGGGGCTTTTCGATCTGCACAGCACATGACGCCCGCTACCCTTAGGCCCTCGGTTCGGATTCCTAAAATCCCTTAAATGTGGAGAAAAAAAACATCCATTGCAAAACATAAAACGGCAAAACTGTAGATGTTGTTTGGAACAACTGCAGGCTCAAGACTATGCAGAAAATGTAGCTTTATGTAAAAACAGTTAGAATGGAAAAGAGGAAAAAACAAAATGGGAAAGATAAATACAAGCACATTAAAGCTGAACCAAACATGACAAAACATACCAAACACAAAGCTTCACAGAAGCTGACACTTCTTTTTCTCCTACAGACCAGCGGCCGGCATTTGTTCTTTCAGCCTCATCAAAATGGGAACATACCATCTGTTCAGGATAGCATAGGGATAAGTTCAACAGGTGCAAATATGCCAAGACCGAACAATGACATATATTGTGGACGCTGGACCAGTTCTCCTTTGTCCACACAACATGGTCCACTAGTTTAGCCTTTTTTGTTCTTTCTGCTGTTGAGAGGTTTGGTCACTGTAGAGTGGGCTTGCAGTCCAAAAAGTCTTAAACAGCGAGACACTGTGTGTCGAGACGGATCCTTGCCCTAGCGAGCAACTCCAGCTACAGTGTTGAACAGATTCCCCATTGAGATGTTGAACACCCAACCTCTCTCTGATGGCTGAGAGGGTCATCCCTTTGGCCTTCATCTGGACAACCTGCTGTCTCAGGGTTTCAGTCACCTTAGAACAGCTTGCCATTTTGTATAGTAACCAGGAGAGCTGCCAGTTAAATAGGGTGTGTCCAACAATTACAGAAAATAAATCAAGTATTAATAACTTACATTTTATATATATATATACATATATATATATACAGGTATATATAAACAAGTGTGCGTCATTGTAAACTGGCTACTGTCAAGTATATATACTGGATATATATATATATATATATATATATATATATATATATATATATATATATAGATATAGATATAGATATAGATATATAGATATATAGATATATATAGATATAGATATATCTTTACATATATATATACACATACATACATACATATACATACACAAGCACACATGACTACAAAGATTCCACCAAGGCTATCTGCTCTGGAATAATTTTACCCCTCCTTCAATTACCCAGTCCACAATGACGCACATCTGTTTCCACTATCACTCAAATAGATGACATGCTACAACATAACAAGCAGGAAAAAGGGATCCAAGCACGTTTAACAGATCACCACTCTGTAGTAACAGCATAAAACCACACAACTGAAACAAGCTTGTATTCTGTAATTTATTAAAGTTGCTTGATACATTATTAATTATTACAGGGCCCAGGAAGTCAAGGAAGCAGCCTTTTTCCAGACCAAAGACAACAGAGCTCCTTACTACTATAACCATTGGTTTTTATTATTAATGATACCGCTATCATTAAATGAGGCCGTTGTGACTACAGCTTCAGTAACACTGCATGGCTAACCCAATGCCTGTGCTGTGCTGGCCTATAGGTAATTGCTGTTCATAATGAATCTTCCAGCAAGTGGGGTGAATGGATATTAGGCCAGCAAGGGGGAATGTGTGGTACAGTCCACAGGGCAGCTTAATTTCAAACACATATAATCCTCCCTTGTGGACCAAAGTTGGTTTCCCAGCTATGCTGCTTTTACCACTTTGATCTCCCTGTGGCTGTAACAACCTCTGCTTGCACGCTGTCTAGGGAAAATGAAGAGCAGGAGGTCCTCTTTAAGAGTGCTTTCCTTACAACTGGAGTGTTATAGTGGGCCTGAAAGAAGCAAAAAGATAGACAAAACTTCCAAAAATGAAACGTTGAGTTATAATCCGCCCCGCTATGTTTTTTAATTGACTCCGAGTTTTTAATGGCTGCAGTAAGTGCACATCGGGAGCCTATACAGCAGTGCGTGTGTGCTCTATTTCATTAAGAATAGAAAAGACCTCTTTAACAGTACAACTTGTGCCTACATTTATTCATTCCCTGGGTTAACTCAGGATCTTCTGATGTATTAACAATATATGGCAGTAGCTCAGTCCATAGGTGACTTGGCTGGGAACAGTAGGGTCGCTGTTTCAAGTCCCTGTGTAGACAATGTATGGAGCGTGGACTGGTGGCTGGAGAGGTGCCAGTTCATCTCCTGGGCACTGCCGAGGTGCTGTTGAGCAAGGCACCAAACCCCCAACTGCTCGGGGCGCCGGTCACTGACAGCCCCCTCGCTCTAACATCTCTCCTTAATTGCATGTATAGGTCCTGTCTGTACATGTGTGTATTTCGGGCCAGTGTGTGTAACATGTAGAATAATAAGAGTGAAAAAATTAAATTTCCCCGTGTGGGATAAATAAAGTAATTCTTCTTCTTCTTCTTCTTCTATCATAGACCACACGTCAGCAACCTTGGGCACGGGTGTCATTGGCATGTGGTAGCTTAACTAACGGCAAACTAGCAACATGTAGCTTTTTCTCATCTGCGTGCCAAATGACCTCTATCACAGCCATCGGTTGGTGAACTGCCTGTTAGTTACGACAGTTTGACTGACTTTTTCCAAGTGATGCTTCACAAAGCAGTTTCTTTATTTTATGAAGCCACTACATGGAGCTCTGGTTTGAAGAAAAAACGTCTGTGTGCTTTCAACCCTTTGTTTAACAGTGAGGGCCACCTAATGGGCACAGAAAATAAAGACACAAGCTATCTACATTTAACAATCACCCACCCACTTTCGATTGTCTTGAAAAAGGATGAAAACTTGTACAACTGCCTAAGCAAAGCTTTTCATTCCTGTTCCTATTACACTGTAAATACCAAGGCTGGGGGTTTCTTACCTCCCTCGCAATATATCAACATCATAAACTATCTAAACTTAAATTCCCTAATGCACGTTTGAGTTGTTTAAGTGATTATGGTGCTGGAGCTGGCCAGGATTTCTTCACCTCGATTTTTTTTTTCAGTGTGTCTAAAGCCACTCCCTGTGGTGAGAGTTTAAGTGAAAGGCATTTAATTGAGGGGACGCTTCTTTGGCCATCATGGCACATAAAACATCCCATCCTTGTTAGACTTTTAGAGCCAAGAAAGGAGGACATCCTCCTAAAGAACCAAGATCATAAAACATGAATGAGCTATCCTCTCAGAATTAAATAGCACCATAGAGCTATTAAGAATCCTTTTTAACTATTCAGTGTAAGGTGGCCATCGTCCTCTTAGCGCTGCAACGTGAAATACAGCTGCAGTATAAATGCAGATGTACTATTTGTCACTGTCAGACTGACATGTTGGCTTTGTTCTGCCGGCTGGCAGACTCCTGTTGTCAGACAACGAGACGAGTTTGATGATGACTCACCCTTCAGTGAGGAGCAGCAGTCATTCTATAGAGCAGCATGATGACAATGAAGTTACATCCATCCATTCTCTCATGCACTCCTATTCATTTATTAGGAGGGCAGAAATCTATTCCATTGTGCTGTGAAACAGTTCACCAGTCAAGCACCATGACAGACTCAAACAACACAAACACATTAACTCTAACTGTCCACTTCCCCCTGGTATGCATGTCCTTGGAGCAAGGTGGGAAAGTGAAGAAAAGCTGCATCAACAAACGTGAAATCCACACAGAAAGGCCTTGGTAGGCTTTTAACTGACAGCCTTTTTAGCATGTGTGCTCATCAATCGTATCCTTTTCATTCATACCTGTTAATGTTTAATTAGCCTGTAAAGCACTTTCAGCTGCGTTTCTTTTTATAAAATATAATCAAATAACGTGATTTTTTCTGTGAGGTGAAGGAACTGAACCACCATGCCAAGATGTTCAAATCCAAATAGCACTGTGTACAATGTTGTGTTGATATGACCATTTTTCATTTGTGGAATTTCTTGATTGGTATTGTTTCATTTATTATTCCTACCCACTTCTTTTTTGCAGACAGCTCTCAGCCCATCTTGGGCAACAGGCAGAATGCCTTCCATCTGAAAAGATTGCCAGTCTATTACCAACATATTCTTCCTCCCAACTCTTACCCATAGACTGTATAAAATATGGATGTCGCCCTCTTGGCGGTGCCTGTCATCGCCTAACTCTGGGTACCCGTTTGGCGTAATTTTTCAATACGCAGGGTATCATTAGGTTTAGGCAACATAATCACTTGACCTCCTCATGACTTTGGCACTCTTAATACTCACTTGTGTGTCTGTGAGGCACTGTGTTTGACAAGTTAGGTGTACGGCTTGCTGCGACAGATCTGACACATTTGACACAGTTTCCTCCTCATTGAACCTGCATGTCTTTGGATTTTGTGAGGCGTATCCAGACTTTTTTGACTGGGTGGCCTAAGTGGGGCACTGACTTATGCAGGGGTGGCATGAAGTATGTGCACGCTCAGGCACACACAACCACACGTACAAATAACATTACCTCTTAACATCTGGCCCACTGACTATTTGTCTTTCAGAGGCTGTAGTGGGCTCAGTTGTAAAACTAGAGTAAAGATATTTGTTGAATGCCCTAGGTCATTAGTTTATGGTTGTAAAGTTTCATGAGGCGTTATTATCCTAGAGGTCACAACAGGTCGTTTTATACAATGAGTTCAAGTTTCAAAAAATTGTCTCACTACGATGAAATGGCTACTATGGGGACTGACATCATCACACATGAATTAGGCTTATCGAAGCCACAAGAGTCTCAGCTTTACAGTCCGACCCAATTCATGCAATTCCAAAACTGTTGAGAGACCCCAGTATACAGAAATACTACAATATACCATTTTAGAATAGTTAAAAATAACACATTATACTGCATGAGAAAAACTGGCGGGTATCCCCATGTGCCCATGGGACCCATTTTCATTAAGATAGCTTCAGAGGTCAGAGGACCCCATTCATAAAAAAAAGGCCAGGCCAGTTTTTCTTTGGAGTGTTATTTAGCCCCCTTCACATAAGCAAGCATGACATGGTTGGTACCAGTGGATTCCTTAAATCCTCTCTGGTGGTACCAGTATCGTATAGGCCGTAGCTGGCTCTAGCTCTTCAGCCTTTCTCTTGAAACATTCATGTACAAAAGCACCATGTGCATTTTTTTTTACAACAGGGCGGCTGTGGCTTAGTGTAAGAGTGGGTTGTCCTCCATTTGAGAGATTGGCGGTTTGATCCCCACCTCCCCCGGTCCACATGTCGAAGTGTCCTTGGGCAAGACACTGAACCCCCAAATTGCTCCCTGTGCTGCGCATGGGTTTGTAAATGTGGTGTGAATGGTTAGATCAGATTAGGTGGTATGTAGATGCCGTCTGTGTGAATGGGTGAATGTGACAGACACTGTGAAAGTGCCTTGAGTAGTCAGATGACTAGAAAGGTGCTATATAAGTACAAGTCCATTTAAGTCTAACATGCTCCTCATTTAGCTGGCCTATTCAGCCTATTATTTCTAGTGAATTAAGGTAAACTAGTTCATCCCATAAAATTGAACACTGCACACAATAAGCATATGAATGCACTACAAGCTCGCCAGCAGACTACCTCACAGAGTGACTCACTGGTTACAACAGTGCTAATGAAGCTAAAGTGGTTGTGTACTGCAGGCTTGTATTTCCACTCCCCTGCACTCCTGCCCAGGGGCTTGGTTAATTATCTCCTTTGTTTAAAAATGTTCTCACACCAGCCTAGAATGTGCTATTAGCGGGGTGAATGAGCAGTGTGTGCCTGATCAATACTACGACTCCTGTGTAGCAGTAAAAAAACACCTTCTCCTTGTGTGTGGTTTTTACTTATTTAATCCTCCCTTTCCTTGCTGTTGATATCGCCTGTTCTTTTCCCCTTCAACGTGTTCCTGCTTTCCTGTGCAACTGCGACTCTTTGTTAAAACAGGGAGGAATAATTTCAATGTCCAAGTAACAGCGAGTAACTGTTGTTCGTTTTCATAGACATAAATAGAAGGTGGATTATTCTTTTATAGATGTATATATCAGTAGATTGATATTGTTGTGTTGCTTTCTGTCCATGTTGTTATTAAAAGAACTGAAGGGCATCGGCTGTGGTCTCGTCAGCTGTTTGTGGTCTGGAGTGAGGTGTGTGATTATTAGTGTTGGCCTTCATAACCACATCCATGACTCTTGAGGAGAGAGTGGGTGGTGGGTAGAGAACAAGCCATTTATGAAAAAGGCCTGGTTGCAGTATAATACCATGAAACATTACATGGTCATTTGATACAGTAGTGACTGTCCATGCCACACCTTAGTGTGTATATATATATATATATATATACACAATCTTATTTAGAATACAAAAAGCATACAACTCCATCTTCATTCATTCATTCATTCAGTTATTCCTCTTGGATGGTAAATGGACTTGTACTTATATAGTGCCTTTCTAGTCTTCTGACTACTCAAGGCGCTTCCACAGTGTTTGTCACATTCACCCATTCACACAGACATTCACACTGATGGCAGTGGACATCTACATACCATCTAATCTAACCATTCACACCACATTTACACACCCATGTGCAGCACGAGGAACAATTCAGGGTACAGTGTCTTGCCCAACGACACTTCGACATGTGGACCGGGGGAGCTGGGGATCAAACCGCCAATCTCTAGAGGATGACCCACTCTGCCACAGTCGCCCCATCTTCAACCGCTTGTCCATGTCGGGGTTGCGGGGGGCTGGAGCCGATCCCAGCTGACATCGGGCGTGAGGCGGGGTACACCCTGGACAGGACCCCAGTCTATCAAAGGGGCACATAGAGACAAACAGAGACAGACAACCATTCACACCTATGGGCAATTTTTCAATCATCAATAAACCTAACACATGCATGTCTTTTGGATTGTGGGAGAAAACCGGAGAAGCCGTAGAAAACACACGCAGACACGGGGAGAACATGCAAACTCCACACAGAAAGGCCCCAGCAGGGACGCGAACCGAATACAACTCCATCTTGTCAAATGTAAATAGGATTTTACAGTTCTGACAAACAACTGGCTGCAATTACTTTGTAGCTGACAAGGCATCAAAACATGAAACATGAAACTATTTTGAAATGTAGCAGATAAAAAACAATACATTTCCTTATTGCAGTGAAAGTACCAGGCGTCAAATAGAAACAAACACATGGGTTTTTGTCACTGATGGAGTTTTCCCTCGTTACCAAACTTCAGTTTTATTGCCTTTCTTTCTCGAGCCTCCTACTTTCTGGTTGTGCGGCCTGGAATAAGAGCAAATAAAACAAGTTTTACTAACCAATAAAGTTCTGACACAGGTCCATGATTAACAGGCTCCTGAACACATCCCTGCTTTATTGCTACTGTCAAGAAGTTATGCACAGGCACGTTTTAAAAAATTTCACGTTTCGAAATTTGGAATAACCTGCTAACCTGAACGTGAATATTGAATGTTTTTGTAAATAGACTGTATTCATAACTCAACTATATTGTTGTGTTATGATAATGTTGCTCTTTATGTTTTGTCTTCTGTCTTGCAAAAAAAAAAAAAAACCTTTCCAACACAAACCATCACCTGACAATATGTAGGTTTTTTATTTTGTTAGCATCCAATAACTATATGTTGATGTCAGACCTCATGGCAACCTCTTTTGACAAAGCACTTAACTCAGTGTCCACCCGCTGTTTTGTTCTGCATCCTTCAATGCTCAGTTGTCATGGAGATGGTTCAGTCGTCAATTCTTGACCTTAAAAGGGAAATTCATGTCATAACAGGTGGTTATATATGAGGAGAGATCATGATGGCCTCCTTGATATTTCTGCTCTTCCGCTTGCGTCTGTTTAATGACCTCTTCCGATCTGAGGAGGCGATTAAACACACCACCTTTCCATCGCTGAAGGATTTTTGACCACGCGGGCGGAAAGACTTGAAAACATTCCTCGCCACACACAAATTGCTTTCTAATTTCAACTCTCGCTTGAAATAAGTCTTAAATTAACCCAGGGAGCAGATCAGCTTTGCCTTACAAAGTATTTTTTTTCCAAATGGATGAAGCCCAAATTCATTAAAGTTGTCCTGCATCTGTTTAATAACAGCTGTTGGAACGTTGTCAAAGACATTCAGTTATTTCTTAAAGTCTCGGAAAAACTAAACGTTTAATCAATTTTGCGTTAGGCAACTTCTCAGAGTAGTCTATCCGCAGGGGGCATCATCCTGTACGCTCACTGCTTTTTCTCAAGCAGAAAATGAAGAGAAGAAAGTTAGGTTCAGTTAATCAGTGTTTTAATACGAAATAGCAACGATTTCAGACTCAAAACAATTATTGTTCTCTAAGCCAAGGGAAGGGGGATGATTTTAAACTTTTAAATGTGGTGACGGCGTATCAAATCATCATAACGTTCTTAATTTCAACTACTCGGAACGTGTACATCGAACGTTGGTGGCTCCTCAGTTGCAGTTTGCGCTTGAAATAGTTGATCAACTTTTGACTTTTCATCTCTTTCATCACCCCTTCCCTCAAAGTCCGTCACCAGGGAAAATAACTCATCATTATGAAAATACAAATGATTAAATAAGTGGGTCGGGCGTGCCTGTGTGTGCACACATTCATATTGAGTGTGTGTGTGTGTGTGTCTGTCTGTATGTAGAGTGCGATGGGACTAGCTGCTAAAAAGAAGCTGCTTCTCCATTATCTCACGGCCAAGGCGGCATTTCTGCTGACACAGTGAAATGTTGATGTGGAATAAATTCCCGTCTAATTAGAGCGGCTGAATTAATCGGGAAGCGTTTAATTAGCCGAGTTTTCTTTTCAGTCGAGGCGAGGTTTTGATCTGAGCCATATGGCTGCTCCCTCTGATGTGCCGTGGTTCACAGGCTTTTAAATATGAATTGCTTTTGTTCGAAGCTTCAATGAAATTGAGCTTCTTAGAGTCAAAAGGTAAATTGCAATAGATCCAGGTAGTGTGGGATACTCGTAATGGCATGGCATTTTAAACACCGTCTTCTGTTATTTTACCCAAAAACTAACATGCAGAGTTGTGGAAAATTGGAATAAGGATATTGGTGGGGATATTTTACGTGAGGTGATGTGTGGTAATTATAAAAAAAATCCACCCTGTATCGTCTATTTCATATTCATATTACAGTCGGTCTTGTAGACTGCAGTAGTGCATTCTATTCCACAGTGGCTTGAATTTGTGATTTACTCACAGGTTATCCAGTAGAGAAAAGTAATAGTCTAAAGCCAAACAGCTCTGGGACACTGTACACAGCATTGCCTGCACTGTTAACACACTGCACACCAATGACAATGCTAACATGTTAATGTTTATCAGGTTTAACTTGCAGTTGAACCGGATGGTCATAGTCATAAGGCATTATTTGCACACCCTTGAATGTCCATTTAAAACCCACCAGACTTTCAACTGTAAACCTATCCATGGTGTAATCAGATGCTCAGAGCATGTGCTCAAATGTAAGAATGTCAGACTCTGTTTAGGGAGGAGGTCTAGGTGATGGATAAGTCGAAACAAACAAACACAGGACTTTTCACCAAGGAGACCGTGGATTGTGTCCTATTCATGTCCTGTGTGTCCCGCGTATCATTAGTAGTTACATTACAAATGTATTTATTTGAACTCCACCCATGATTTTTCCCTAGCCCAAACAAAGTGGTTTATTGCTTGAACGTAACCGAGTAGTTTTGTTTGAATTCATGGCGGTGAACATGTGTTCCCCATTTTTAAAAACGAGGACTATAGTGGAGCGTAATATTTGGACGCGCAGGGCTAAACAGTGTATTGACAAGTGTTGAAATAGAGTCCTTTGTGTCAAGTTGGAATTAAAATTGAAACCAAAAATTTTAATTTGAATGATTATGCTATGAAAAGTTAAGGGACCACCATTATTACAGTTTATCCTTAGGTGAACATGAATGTTTCATATATTTCACTTAAAACAACAATTGTAATAGACCTTTTGGGAACTTTGGATATGTCTACCAAATCCCTTAAGAACAAATTTAAGATCTTACCTGATTGTGCTTTATGAAAAGTTAAGGAACCACCATTATTACAGTTTATCCTAAGGTGAACATGAATGTTTGTACCACTTTTCATGAAAATCTATCCAATAGTTGTTCATATATTTAACTTAAAACAACAAATGTAATAGACCTTTTGGGAACTTTGGATATGTCTACCAAATCCCTTAAGAACAAATGAAAGATCTGACCTGATTGGGCTTTATGAAAAGTTAAGGGACCACCAACACTACTGCAATTCATCAAGTCGAGACATTTCACTATGAACCGAGTCAAATTTCAATCTCGTGGTGACACCAGAGGAAAGGTCAGGGGATCACTTCAGCCTTTAGCTTTACCCCTCTGCAGACTGTGAATGTCTGTACAAAATTCCATGGCAATCCATCCAATATTTGTTGAGACATTTCAGACTGGACCAAAGGGGTGGACTGACCGACAGACCATACTGACATTGTCATCCCTAGAGCCATATTGCTTGTATGGCTATAAGAATATGTATATATATATATATATATATATATATATATATATATATATATATATATATATATATATATATATATATATATTGCTCCTATTCATGCAGGTTTGTAACTGGTTGACTTGGAATGTCATTTTGAAATAAAAGCAATATGAAAAAAGGAGAAACACAGAGAAGAGGCACACTGTTAGACGACACACTCTTTTGCTTCAATGAACATGTCAAGTTAATTCTTCTCATTCACCAAAAATGGCGACGAAATGTCCCTGAGTATGCTCAGCGATGTCTGGCTGACTTGGAGCTACTCTGTGGAGACTGAAAATACTGTTTAAGAATAAACAATATCTGTCAATCTGAAAATGCATCCAAGCTTTTTGCCTTATGAAACACTTGTTTTGGCTGATGGTACAAAAGAAGTGATGCATTTTACAGCAGCACCAATAAGGCTCATTGCACAGAAAGCATGGCATGGCATTTAGAATCACCTGGCACGGATGTGTGAAATGCATCACTGTGTCAAGTAATAATATCAGATAACACCAGCTACTTGTCAGCTATTTTGCACATTAACATTAACCAAGCGTGTGTGTATAACTCTCGTGTAGTGTAGTGCAAACTCACAGTATCATCGGGCGTTTGATTGATGAGACGGTCAAAAAACAATCTGCCCTACTGTCATCGGCCCATCAGTGATGAGTGGGATGAGGGAAATAAAGACGGCAGAGCAGTCAGTGGTGCGATGTATAAGTTTGGATTTGAGTATTGTTGATGATGCATACAGATGACTACCACGTACTGTATCAGAAGAGAAAGCTCAAACTGACATCGGTGGGTTTAAAAAAAATGATCTGGTTGCAAATGTTGATAATATAAAAAATAAATAGAATGTTTTTTCATATTGTGTTATATCTCAGTCACCGCTGGTGCATTTCGAATGGAGCTTGTGCAGTTGGTGTGACGTATGGTGCCATTGGATGTTTACATTTCCCACTCACAATAGGCCATATCTGCCACCGAGTTTGACTGACACCCAGCTATTCTTCTTCCAAACGTACCTCTTGCACTATCAGTGATCGCAGGCTTTTCTGTCAACATAGTTTGCGCTTTAATTTGGTTTTACTTCAACGTTTTAAAAAAAATAAATTGCACCTGCTGACGGAGGAGCAATACTTTTTCGCTGCCAGATGATAAAGGAGGAAAAGGTCAGCGTGGTGAGTTTGAAAAGAACACCAGGTGAGGTGAAGGTGGACATCAATCTCTGGTGCGGATGCATTATAAGAACTGGATATTGGACGAAGACGGCGGCCATTTATTCTAGTGAAAGTTGCTCAACCAGCACATATGCCCAAAAAGTTTTCCCTCTTGGTTTGCTTTCATGCTTTGCATCCCACTGCACAAAGATGTCAGTGTTATATGTCTTGGAAACATGTATTAAAACCTTCCTAATACAAAGAGTGACAAATAATGCAAAGAATAACAAATATAGGCTTGCATCTCCAGACAGTTTATGGCTCTCAACTGTCATTCATGCATGAGGCAATGGACAGACATACTACTGCTAAGTGCAATGGACCCATGATCCTTTTATCGTTCTTGATGAGATATTGAAGATACATTGTTTGCTGTATTTTTCTACCTCTCAGACAACAGTAGCATATGTGGCTAACACAAGCACTGGTGCAATGATGGTATATAATCTGGGAAGGTCCGTTTAAGTAGTAGAGTCATGAGTTTCCAAGCTTATTATACATCAAAACATCCGTTTATAATGCCACGTGACATGATTGACCCCTGGTTTCTTGCTAATGTGGGGCAGGTTTAAGACAATGACTGACAGAGGAGCACTATGGTCCAGTCTGCAGATCTGTCCAGTGTAGTTTACCAGGCAAACAAAACTCAGATCAAACTGTCAAAGAAGGCAACGCCAATCAATGAATGAATCAAGATTCTGTTGCTGCATTGTGTTTTCTCAACCAAGCGCTGCTTCACCTTGTGTCGCTCAGCACTACGCAGAGGCAATCCTACTGTCTGTCCGGGCAAAGATTTACAGGTGGCCTTTCGCAACAGCTTTCATCACCATTATGTTATACATAAACCCTTTTTTTTATTTCAAAAGTGCACATTTTTGTCATTTTCCAACTTAGTTATTTTCAAAACATATAATATAAACATTGAAAAAATACTAATATGCAGAACAATAAATAAAAACTGAGAAAGAAACTTGCAGCGGGAGTGGATGGAGTCAGGTGGGGCCCCCTTAGGGAGGTCAGGTCACCTACTGTCATTGGAAACTTTACCATTGTCACTGTTGTAGTTTAAAGTTTGTGGGGCCCCAAGCAGTTGCCTGCCTTAGCTGCTGGCAAGCAGAGCCTCTGGCCTTACATCGTTGCTGTGAATGGTTGTAGGTAATGTTTCATTGCTTTGATTGGTTGTAGGTAATGTTTTGTTGCTGTGATTGGTTGTAGGTAATGTTTCATTGCTGTGATTGGTTGTAGGTAATGTTTCGTTGCTTTGATTGGTTGTAGGTAATGTTTTGTTGCTGTGATTGGTTGTAGGTAATGTTTCATTGCTTTGATTGGTTGTAGGTAATGTTTTGTTGCTGTGATTGGTTGTAGGTAATGTTTCATTGCTTTGATTGGTTGTAGGTAATGTTTCGTTGCTGTGATTGGTTGTAGGTAATGTTTCGTTGCTGTGATTGGTTGTAGGTAATGTTTCGTTGCTGTGATTGGTTGAAGGTAATGTTTTGTTGCTGTGATTGGTTGTAGGTAATGTTTCGTTGCTGGGATTGTTTGTAAGTATCTTCAAATGTGTCCAAATGTGACATTTTGGGATGTCCCGCCCCTTAGCCTCCTGCAGCTAACCTCTGACTTTATTCCAGGGAGACAAAAGGCAGAACATGTTCACAACAGGGGTAAATACTCCACACTGCTGTTATCATACTGGCATCAACCGTACACTTTGTGGTTGTAAACTGGTAATGTATGCATACGCTGTCACCTGTTTAGATAACAAGCTGAGAGAGGAGAATTTATCAAAGCTGCTCAGCTTGCAGAGTAAACACTGCGGTGTTTGTTTGTCATTGGGATCTGCCTGTTTGCCGTGGTAGGTCATTACTTTAGGAGTTCAAAAATGTAATTGAATGACACTTTCACAAAGTTTCCACAGTGATGCGATATTCAAGGCCAAATTGCTTCAGTTATTCATGTTGATTAGAAAAGGTTTTAAGCTCTCGGATAATATTTAGTCTGAAGGATGAGTGAATATTGGCTTTAGCAGCTAACATTTACCAGATGATTATGTTTGTTTCCTGCATTGTATTTGGGCAGTGGATGATTACGTAGCCTGTCGTTTTCCCCCTTTAAATATTCACACGCCTACAGCACAGTCAGTATTCATTGAAATCATTTAGATTGGGAAGGTGCATACATATTTGCATGATTATAATTTGATGTGGTATTGCTGAGCAGAGGTTTGCACTCGTACTTGAGCTGAGCGGTGAGTTTCAGTCAGGTTAAGGCTGTCAGTATCCAGATGGTTTTTAAGAAGGTCTCATAAAGCACAAAACATACTGGTTAAGATGCTGCGTATTCAGATTTAGACAAAATACTCAAACTACCTCGAGAAAAGATAGGAAGCTATGGCTGTTAAGTAGATTAGAGGCTGTACTCTCTGTTTTTCCACGTCCTTATATGAGTCATTACAGTCGAAATGAAGACACTGGGGCCAGCTTTAATATTTGATATCATAACACACTTTAAGTATTTGCTATACACGCAGTAACTGTTCTATCCAAGGTGGATGTAAACAGAGTCTGTTCCTTTTGGCGTAAACCCAAGCACAAAGATGTGCACTATCAAACATGCCACTAAGCCACCTGTCTCAGACAAAATGGCCAGTTTACTGTGCTCTTTGTTATCATCGATGAGCACAGAGAGGCGAGGTGCTGGTTCAAGTGAACTGCCAGGGATCTCTTTTATTGCCCGGTGAAATGTGACACTGATGACTGAGCAGGGAAAGCGATATCACAGTCTCTTCTCTTATCCTATTTTCCACTACTTCGCCAGTCAGGTAGTGTCACAGAGACAAGATTAGTGGACAGATCTCCTATCACGCCATCTTGTCACACTCTTGGCTATTTTTCTGTAATGTGTGCAGATCCAAGGAACAGACTGCGGAAAAGCGGATTTATATCTAAGTGTGTGAAGGCTTTACAAATACATTTCCAACTGTTTTCTAAACCCATCATCTCTTACAAGTGATCATACTATACTTTACTATTGTATACTATATATTTTCAAGGATCAACACAACACAACGCTTTGTTATTTGCTGTGCTGCGTTATTCTTACGAGGTGAAAAAGGCACTCTCGTCTTGGTTCCTCACATCTGAACCACACTCTCTAAGTGTCACTCAAACCCGGGGGGGGGTATTTTAAATGGTGTCATGGTGGTACACTATGGATCAATAACAGTATCAGCTCCTCCCAGCTGCATCGTGGTCATTCTTTACCGTGGGGGAGTAACACATCATCTTTATTATCCTGTTATAATGTAGGTAAAAAAAAAATGCAAGGCACCCATCCATTTTGATGGGTTCTCTCAGAAAAGCCTTTGCACACTCGATACTGATGATGAGAAAAGAAGAAATCAATCCATGAGCAGATACTTGGGTAAGTAACTGAACTAAGGACGTTCTTTCTTGGACACACAAAAGAGAAATGGTGAGCAGCGATGTAATCAAACAAGGTCAGTGAAGGGCCATATATTTCTGGAACAGAATGGAGTCTGTCACTGGTTTACTAATGGGCTCTTGACTGAGAGCGGAGGGGGTGGGGATCCTGGACTGCAAGACTAATTTCATTTTAACCAGCAGCTCTGTGTACTCTGCAATCTATTTTGTCATATAGATTGCATTGAATTCTGTCAGGAGAACTTGCTCTAGTATCAGATACTGACAATACTGTACATTATACTGCTTCTTGTTCAGTCTGATTTGGCTTAGTTTAATAAAGGTACAAGCATTTGTATGGGTGGTCTTGGTGTAGAGATAAGAAAACAGAGGCCTTATTCATGCACTGTAGCAGGGACCTTAAGTACACTGAGGACAGCTACACCATGCTTTATTATCTAAAATGCTGTAGTCAGATTAAATATTATATATGCATTGAGTTCACTCTTCCAGTGTTTTGGTTTGAGCTTTTGAGGAGGTACATGTGAAAACCCAGAGGTTTTTGTCATGCAGTCAAAGCAAAGACTGATTTTAAAAGCCTGTTGGAATAAATTGTATATATGTTGTTACGGTTTTGTTTTTTCTCTCTCTTATTTGTTAAACTAATTTGAAATAAATTTAATATTCAATGGTGCATTCCTTTCAATCCGGAGTCCAGAATCAGAGCAGCGGGGGCTTTGTTGCAGTCGCTCTACCGCACCGTTGTGACGAAAAGAGAGCCGAGCCGTAAGGCAAAGCTCTCATTTTACCGGTCAATCTTGGTTCCTACCCTCACCTATGGTCATGAAAGCTGGGTCATGACCAAAGAAGGAACAAAGGGCCTAAATGGGTTTTCTCAGGAGGGTGGCTGGAGTCTCCCTTAAAGATAGGGTGAAAAGTTCAGCCATCCGTGAGGAACTCAGAGTAGAGCCGCTGCTCCTTTGCGTTGAAAGGAGCCAGTTGAGGTGGTTCAGGATCATCTAGTAAGAATGCGCCCTGGGCGCCTCCCTAGGGAGGTGTTCCAGGCACGTCCAGCTGGGAGGAGGCCTCGGGGAAGACCCAGGACCAGGTGGAGAGATTATATCTCCACACTGGCCTGGGAACGCCTCAGGATCCCCCAGTTAGAGCTGGTTAATGTGGCCCGGGAAAGGGAAGTTTGGGGTCACCTGCTAAAGCTGCTGCCCCCGCGACCCGAACCCGGATAAGCGGTTGAAGATGAGGCTGAGGCACTCCTTCCAGTCCTTTCTTTTTACAACATTGACTGCTTGCGCTCTAGTGTGTCCTTAAGGCTTGATAACAAACCAGTGACAATGACCAGCTTGGCACACATATATCGGCACTAACCTGAAATGAGAACTCAATGCCAAACATCAAATGCAAAAAGCTCAACAGAGACTTTACTTCGAAAAACACTCAGTCAGGCAAAGTGTACTGGTCCAATTCTGCACAGCCATAACCCAGAGCACGCTGTCACTATCAATCATTGTCTGGTTTGAAAATCCACCAAAGCACACAATAAAGAAAATGGACGGTTACCACCAGAGCGTCAAAGATCATTGGCTACAAACTCCCTCACACTGGGCTACATATACACACAACGCACCATCTCACAAGCTCGCAAGGTCACAGATGGCCCTCTCCAACCAGCCCACCATCTTTTTCAGCATCTCTGCTCTTCTAGAAACAGTTTTGGGCAGTAACACGTACTCAGTAAGTTTTTTTTTCTGAAGCAGCCGTTTCAGAGGTCGGAGCCTTTCACTGACAGTTTAATGCACCAAAGCCCCTCATCTCTTCTAAAATATAGGAACATGCAATCAAGTCAAAAGAGTAATAGAAACAACAAAATCTATAAAACATTTTTGATAAATTGAAGCGCTAAATGTATCTGATTTGTAGTGAATGAGTTGTTTTTTATGAAGGGATGTTATTAATTCTACCCAGGTCTTATCTAGGATAACCTATTAGGAGAAAAAATGAGGGTTTTCCTCAGTATATTCCTCTGGTTAAAATGAACCCAGCATATAAAAGTAGCTTTAATCACTTTCTCCCCTCTTTCCCCTAGGTTGAAAGTCGATATGAATAAATACGTTTCATTATAGGAATATAAATCATTGGGTTGAGGACTATCATCGTCTATAGCAATTAAGAGCAGATTTTTATTTTGTAGATTTCTGCAGACATTTTCTGTTTAATGTTCTTCACATTAAGTGGCTCTAACTATTTGCAGAGTGAAAGCTCGGAGCTACTCTGTGATTTCATTAGCGGGATTGCTGATAAACTGAACCGTCATGGCTGCAGTTAATGATTTATAATCTGACCTGAGATGAAGCCAGTGTAGTAGGTTGTCAGTACGCTACCGGGGCTTGATATCACCCAGCGTGTGTCCTAGCTGCATTTGACATGGAGTATGCAAACAAGCGACACACGTACTTTGCATATTTTTATGACACAAACTTGGCAGGCGGAGGCACTGAGCATGACAAAATATGGCCCTGGCCCAGTGAGGCTACTGGAGAAATTCCAGCAGAGCCAGAATCAATCTAAGCTGTAGCTTATCCTTAATACAAGGTTAATTTAAACTATATTATATATATTTTTATATTTTTTCCTATATATTAGACAGTATCAATATTGTAATGTAGACCCTTAACATTATCATTCATTTAAGTATGCAGTGAACATTGTAATCACATAAAGGTCTAATAAATGCAATAACCAGATAACACTGTCCTAAAATGGTTGGGAAATAGTAACAGAAGGGGTCGTAGTCATATGTAGTCATTCTTTATGTACACATTCCCTCAAAGCACATTCGTTTTGGATTACTTACACTAGAAACAGACCGGCCCTCAAATGCAGGAAGCCCTCATATCAGCGTCAGTGTCTAGACCCCTTCAGGATTGGCAACCGTCAAGTATTCTTTCCTTTATGATTCGGATTCAGGCAGCAATTAGGAAGTAGACAACAATAGGATTCTCTCTTTCAAAAGACACTTAAAAAGTGAGTTTGGGGGAAAACTGCACCTCTGCAGTTCAACTGAGACAAACCGGGTCACAGAATGAAGTTCAGACCACTGAAGCCCAAAATTAAAGCACATGGTGGAACAGTGTGGGAGCAGCTTATTTCATGGGCTAGCAGCAGACAGTTTCGAGACTTCCTACCGACCGGAAAGCATACTGTGTGTGTGTGTGTGTGTGTGTGTGTGTGTGTGTGTGTGTGTGTGTGTGTGTGTGTGTGTGTGTGTGTGTGTGTGTGTGTGTGTGTGTGTGTGTGTGTGTGTGTGTGTGTGTGTGTGTGTGTTAGTGAGAGTGAGAAAGAGAGAATATGTGAGTGTGCGGCAGCAAGCTGTTCCAACCCCTTTTTCCCTACATTTCCATCTGTCACACTCTGCTCGGTTGCTGTGGAAAAAGTATATATCACTCAACAGCAGTTTCAGAGGATTCAGTTGTTATCGGGTTCACACCTGTCCAACAAAATCCTTTAAGTGGAAAGTGACCACGGCCAGCGTGCAGCAAAGATCTGCTCAGTAAATTACTTCCAACGCTCCTGAGTGCCCTTATACGTTTGTACGGTTAGATCACCCGTTTTACATTACTTAACAAATTTTCAGCGGTGTAGGAATGGGAAAAACACAATTAATTGGTCATGCACCATTGGCTCTGCTGCATTTATTAGAAAGGTTTACCACAGGTTGTATAAGTTAATATCACCCCCCGACTCTGTTCCCTAAACTCCTTCATCCGCTGAATGAATTAATTTAGGTAGAATAATCCAAGAGGAAGCTGACTGTGCGACATTTCCAATCAATCCTTGAGAACAAACGCTACGTTCACTTCGCTCAAATTTGTTGACCTTGCAATGCGCGTGAAGCAGTCATTTTCTACCGTTCACTTTCACTTTCCAATTTCATGTCCAATTTTTCATATTTATTGCCCTTACTAGAAACCTTCAAATGTAAAGGGCACAAGAGTGAAGTTGGTCTGAAGTAGCTCTGACGAACGTAAAGAGCTGAGCAAAATATATCAAGTCGATGACCTTCTCAAAACATTATCTTTATTGAAGTCATACACTCACATAACTACTGTATGCATCACCCATTCTCTTCTATAAAAGACAGGGAAGGGCTGATCTTATGCTAAACTAAAGAGTAGTAATACAACACACACACTGTCACTATATCCTGACAGCACTGATCTTTTAAGAAAAAGTCATGATCCTCTGCATCGAGCTGCTTCTCCCCGTCTTCTCCTAATGGCATCTGCTAGATTCCACCGTGCCCGACCAGAGACAACCAATGAGAGCTGGGGAGTCTCGGACGCAGTGTCACTGACTGCTTGTGAACTGCCATCAAACTGTGAACCTTGTCAAGACTCGGTTCTGTCAGTATCCTCCTCTCTTCCTTTTGTGTGAGTTGGTCTCCCTCTGTCTGTGTTTCCCTGCATGTGTGTGTGTCCCTCTTGTTTCTGTCGTCTGGGTCCGGTAGGCGTTTCCCCCAAGCTGCAGCCTGTTACGCTAATCACCTGGACTACTACTTATACCCTGAGCTGACAGGCATGCAGCGCCGGACCGTTGTATTCCCTCATTGTTTCCCATGTTCCTGTTTCCTCGTCCGTCTCCCTGATTCTCCGTCGTCTCCTCGTTCCTGTTTTTCCCTCGTTCGTTGCCTGTTTTCCCTGTAGTGTTTTGCGTTTTGTTTGTTATAATTAAACTTTTGTTTGTACTTTTATTCCGTCTCCGTGTCTGCATTGGGATCCCGTCTTTTTCTGTGTTATTCCTGTACCGTTCACGTCAAAACTAGGCCGTGCTGATCAAATAAGAATCAACAGCTTCAAAACGAGAAATTTTGTCACCGAGATAAGCCGAAAGCAAAACCACGCACCAGCCGGACAAACTTTCTGAAATATGTTTCTGAAAATATAATAACATATAATTTAGACTGTCACGTTAGGTTGCTGTGAGCCCGAGAACCTGTATACCTGAAGGCTCACTTTACAAAACCTCTGTGATACAACGTACGTCTGGCACATGTGCTATTTTTAGCTCAGAGAGAGGCTCCATCAAGCTAAGAGCATAATGCATGAAAGCAGAGAGGGCTGTAAAGAATTCAAGTATTGTGGTACTCTACATACATATATATATATATATTTATATATATGAGGTGATTTATATCATCAGCAAATAAAATCCAAGCCTCTAAAATGTTTCCATGCAGTGTTATTAAATGTTACTGTGTTAAAGTCTCTTTTATCAGAAAGTGTTGCATTCAATAATTGAGGAGCACTTAATTATTCATTATTGTCAATGCAATTCAATTCAGTTCATTCATTCATTCATTCATTCATCTTCAACCGCTTATCCCGGGGTCGGGGTCGCGGGGGTGCTGGAGCCGATCCCAGCTGACATCGGGCGTAAGGCGGGGTACACCCTGGACAGGACGCCAGTCTATCACAGGGCACATAGAGACGTACAGAGACAGACAACCATTCACACCTACGGGCAATTTTAGACTCATCAATTAACCTAACACATGCATGTCTTTGGACTCAATTTTATTTATAGTGCCAAATCATAACAAAAGTTATCTCAGGACACTTTAGAGAGTAGGTAAAGACCACACTCTGTGACTTATTTATGATTTACATAGAGCCAACAATTCCCCCTACATGCCTACAATACAGCCTTCATGTATTTATCATTTTGAGTTGCTTGATAAGTAAAAAAAAGTGTTTTGGCTAAGTACAAATGTTTCATCAGACATAAGTTTATCTTCTTTCTGCTCCCTTTCATTTCTTGTCTAAAGAATAAAATAAAAATATAAATGAAATATGAAATGAAATATATATATAAATATATGAGGAGCTCTTTTCCAAAACGCTATAAATCCATTTTAATAGTTTTCAGGAAAATTAAATTTTTTACCTAGACCCAAACATTTTGTTAATATTCAATGTATCTTGTCAAAGTGGTTTATGGCTCAGTCTGAACATGTTGAACGGACGGACAAAACAAAAAACTCTCCCGCTTCAGAGCGCGGCCATGTTGGATCGCATAGAACGCTCACTGAATTCTGATTGGCCGAGAGGACGTATCGCATTTAGGCTAAAAGTAGGTTTGGAGCTGGTCGCGGTTTGGAAAGGAAATGCATCTTGCGGACCATTTTAAACAAGGAAATATAGAGATTTGGCATTAAACTCATTTTTTTTAAATTTGGCTTTTATCTCGTTTTGGAAAAGAGCTCTTCATATATATATATATATATATATATATATATATATATATATATATATATATATATATATATATATATATATATATATTACAGACTTCAGGAACAGAGGACCACAGTAAGGAAATAGATAATATTAATTCATATATTTTAAGTTTACAATATGTGAGACCTCTTGAAAAGGCTTGGTACACTCACTCTTGCGAAAGTCAGTGTCAATGATTTTCAGAGACGAAACACTGAGCTGTTGATATTTCAGCATTTTTTTCCTTCAGAGATGATGCAACAATTCATCATTCCTCTTCTCACTCTCCCGTGTTGTTGGCATAACAAAGGAGGAGCAAATAGCCGGCATGTAAGTGGGTTCGCTTTTTTTAGTAGATAATCATTCTTGGGAGGCGGTTGTGTCGCACCGGGTCGATTGCTGGGCAAACATCAACTTAAAAAAATGGGGTAAGAAGTCCCAGGGAGTTTATCCTTTCTGGTCCAATGGGAAATCACACTGCGGTTTTACCTGGCCTCTTTTTTTCCTCTTCTACATATAGATTCAGTGTTGTAGGTGTTTGCTCATGGCTTAAAACACTTGGTGAACATCTATTAGTGAGATGTTCAGTCCCTAAACGGCTCGAAATTAACTTTTTTCCTCAGCGCCCCACAACTGTCCCAGATTCTACTTTCACCTCTCCCAGACTTTGACCAATGTTCAGAACTGAAATTCTCCTTCTGTAACGGGTGGTGTACGGACCCAACTGCAGTACAAAGGACTCAGAAACAGTGGTAAAAGTTCAACGTTTTACTCAGACTCAGGCAGACAGGCCAACAGTTCAGAAAACGGCAAACAGGAATCAGGAGAGGAGCTTAACTCTTGGTCTGGGACAGAAGGCTGGGTCGGTTTACCAGGATGCAGACAAAGCAGGCGAGGTCAGTACCGGGAAGACAGGCAGAAGAACGCTGGAAAGTCTCGCATGGCATAGAACAATCTGGCAAAGGAATGAGTGTGGAGCTGGTGATTATATGCCGGGCTTATTGCATGTGATGAGAGGCAGCTGTGTGCACAGGTGAGTAGAGTGAACTGACGAGGTGGGTGTGGCTGACAGGCTGAGTGGGGCAGAGGCAGGATCAATGGAAAACTACTGAGGGCTGGATGACTGAACTGTGACACCTTCTTTTCATTCTACATTATAAATATAGTGGTATTACAATGTAAAGACTTGGGGTGGGGTTACACCAGCTGCAACGCCAAATCCAGCCAGAGGTGTAAAGGCCCCTTCCTCCACATGTCCCTGACCCAGGTCCCTTACCTACTTCCTATCCCCCTATATCCCTAGACATATCTGGATTTTAAAAAATGTGTGGAGTTTGCATGTTCTCCCCATGTATGAGTGGGTTTTCTCCGGGTTCTCCGGTTTCCTCCCACAGTCCAAAGACATGCACGTGTTAGGTTAATTGATTACTCTAAAATTGCCCGTAGGTGTGAATGGTTGTCTGACTGTGTTCGTCTCTATGTGCCCTGCGATAGACTGGCGTCCTGTCCAGGGTGTACCCCCCCTCACGCCCGATGCCAGCTGGGATAGGCTCCAGCTACCCCCCCCCCCCGCGACCCTGTTAGAGACAAGCGGTTTAAGATGAATGAATGAATCAAAAAATCATAGATGATTTTATTTTTTAACACCATTTAGAAAACCATAACAGCTTTGTAATTCAACATCCAGTTGGATTTGTTTCATTTGTATTGATACGTTTCTACCGTCCCAGATGCTGTCTCTCTGTGTCCCAGATGCTGATTTTATTGTCCCCAGGAAAACGGGAAATAAACAATAAAACAAAACAATAAACAACTGTTAGAGCACTCAGACTTTCTGAGGATGGTAAAAATGTTGTCTGTTTTGATCAGTTTTACTTGAGTTTTAATGAAACACTGACCTACTGTTAATGTCAAACAGGGACTCATCCTCCTCTCTATGTCTGAATAAACTAGCTTTTGTGACAGATTTTGAAGTTTCCACTGAAGGTCTTGTTCCTTTCAAATACAGTGAGTATGCTCTCAAGAGGAGCAGTGACACCATGAGTCATCTCATCTCGAGCTCTTGTAATGCAGAGACCGTGGTTCAATACAACCACAATATATCTGACACAATTTGACAGGAAAATTATATTTTTATAATTTCTTAGCATAACATGCCAAAACATGGTTTCACCATTCGCTTTATTAGTGTTTGTTTTTTTAGATTTCAGTGGAAAATGACAAGAACGGACTCTTTCAAATGAATAAATAATCATAAAACATAAAATGCTCACAAATTCAGTGAAAAGAAAATAAAGAAAAATATGTGGATATGAACTTGGTTGGACTAATGTTCTCCAAACACAGTCCCCGCTGCCCGAAGCCAAAGTAACGCCATCTGCCATTCGGTTGGATTTAACTGCACAGAGTGATGTGTAGAGGATGGCGTGAATGCAAACAAAATCAGTAGAGAGATGGCAGCGGAGGCAAACAGAAGCAGATTTTTCTGTAGACACTGCAATTTGAAATGAAGCGATGTCTGCTCGAGCTGAGAATGAAACTAGTTTGAATGAATGCAGAGTGAAAGAAGCAGCGAGGCTCTGGAGGAAAATAAGAGAAACATGAGCTTGTACGTTTAGCAGTAGCAGTTTGGAAATCAGTCCGTCTGAACTGTCACATTGACTTGCTGCATGTTGTCACTCAGGGAATTTGTCTATTGAGGTGTTTGCGGCCAAAAGACAGAAAAAAACAGTCCAGCAGCCAAAAATCCCCCCTCTTTTTGTGCCTAAATGCAGCTTGACTGCTGTCTCTCCGCTGAAGAGAACACAGATGATTTCGCTTTGAATTAGTTACACAGTTGATAAGATTTAATTACTACTGCAGTCCACAATGCAAGTCTAATTAGAGTGACCTCATTTGGACTAAAAATTCCATCCTTGTGTCTTTTGGCGAGAACATAGCAGTGCTGATGTTGATAAAGTAGGACATCATACACACACAAAATGACCTGTACAAACGACTGAATAGTAGCATCAGACTGTAACTCGAAACTGCATTTCTCATCGCAGAAATAAGGTTCGATCGTTGCCCAGCAGAAATATTTTCACGGAGGCTGAAAGCGTGGCCTTGTCCTTCAGTTTCAGCCACACTTTCCTCCTCTCAGTTATGCCCTTATCTCTCCCCACTGAGGTGGCAGAGAAATTAAATTACTTATCTCTGACTTCATTAACGCTCTTATCTTTGCTGAGGCACATATCAAACAGAATTTCTCTTAAACATCTTTCCCCATTTCCAGCCTTTTTTTATATACATGAGATATTCCAGCAAAGCACAAGAGAACCGAGCGTATTAGATATAGTCTAATATGGGAAAGGATTCAACTCGTTTTCATTTGCCGGACAAGATAAACCGCTTTCCAGTCTTCTGATCTGGGAGTCCACCAGCTGTGTTCGTATTCTGTGGCCTATCTGGAGTTGCATCAAGGAGATGCATCGCGAGCAGCCAACAAGTCTTTTCTTTTACAGATTGAATTGGTGTTTAATCTAGTTTAATGTTACTGACCTAAGGCGGTGAATGTCAATGTATGAATTGGAAATATCCAACATTAAGATATTTGTCAGATAGATATAAATCTCTCAAATTCCTTCTCCAACAAAGGAAACTCACAAACAGTAGAGTCTGTTGGGCAAAATCCTGTATTGCCACTTTTGCCATGAATTAAATTAATATGAACTTCATGTAGGGCTACACGGTGGTGTAGTGGTTAGCACTGTCGCCTCACAGGGAGAAGGTTCCAGGTTCGCATTCCGACCTCTGCCTTTCTGTGTAGAGTTTGCATGTTCTTCCTGTGTCTGCGTGGGTTTTCTCCGGGTTCTCCGGTTTCCTCCCACAATCCAAAAGACGTGCACGTGTTAGGTACATTGATGACTCTAAAACTTGCCTGTAGGTGTGAATGGTTGTCTGTCTCTGTTCGTCTCTATGTGCCCTGCAACAGACGATGGCGTCCTCTCCAGGGTGTACCCCGCCTCACACCCGATGTGAGGCGGGCTGAGATCGGCTCCAGCGCCCCGCGACCCTGACAGGGACAAGCGGTTAAAGATGAATGAAAGAACTTCATGTATTTCATTAGATTAATTTAAATTAACTAGGACAAGCCCGACCTGCATTGCTAAGTGCAATATACCTACAGTATGCGCAGCAAACCATATTTCCAAAGGGAAAAGACCAAGTGGATTTATTCCTTACCTTGCATCCTTTTCACTTTGCCAGTCACATTTATTTAGCTTGCTATAAACACAGTGCCAGGTCTAGGAGGTCAAACTCATATATTGTCATCATAATTCAATCAAAATGCAATTAAATGTGGCACATGAAGTTGGTATACTCAACGTGAACAGTAGAAACAACAGCCCTCTCTCCCAACACGTGAACTTAGCACACCTAAATTGACCGATTCACACTGTATACACATGAAGGGATGGGAACACAGCTGGAAACAATCACGGATCAGGGGAGGACAGACCGGTGACACAAGAGGAAGGGCAGAGAGTTACTCTTCAAAATAAAACATGAAATTCACAGGAGAAAAACAAACAAAGACAGGCGAGACCTCACCGCGTTGTGACAGGGTTTTTCATGGCCATGCCCTACCAGGAACAATAAAAATACAAATAGAAAAATAAGTATGATTAAAATTACTAACATTTTTTTACAATTCAGCAGACTTACAACAGTCCTTCAGGTAGTAATAGAATAGATTGCCTTCATTGAAATTGTCTACTCCTGTTCAGTGCAATAAGACACCACAAACAACACAAGGACAAAAAACGCTAAAGCAAATAAGCATCCACAGCCGAACCTTCATATTGAAACATGACAAGTAAAATAATTAGAAAACCAGTACTGTGTGTTCATACTGAACAAATACTAAAATCTAAGAGGCATCTTCTCAGTTAATCACTGTTTAATCATTTAGATATAAAGTTATAAAAAGAACAGTTCAACAAAGGAAGGTTCAGTCAGATGGTTTCTATGGAAACTGTCCAATATGCATTATGGTAATGGGGCTGCTGTTCAGAAGTCAAATAAAACTTTTTCCTCTGAAACGATTGCGTATCTCACATCAACTTAATTCTGCGAAACATTCACATCTAAGTGGAAATCAAGAAGAGCGAGGAACACAGCCCAATTTGTCCAACATGACCCGTCCTCTTTAGCCTCCATGGATGGATGTCGAGGCTGTTTATCCCTGGTGCTGGTTGAGCTTACAGTTACCTTTTTTTTTGCACAGCGTGTCTGCAAACATTCCCAAAAAGTTGTAAAGTTACTACAGTAAAATCTCTATAGAAGCATTGAGGGATTATTTTAACATAATATTTAAATATTAATATTAATACTACCCGAATACAAGAAATAACAGCCACCTGCACGAACACGCACGCATGGCCTCAGCGCACACAACAAACAATAAAGAAACTGGCATTACAACACACACACACACACACACACACACACACACACACACACACACACACACACACACACACACACACACACATACACATACACATACACATACACATACACATACACAGACATAAGTTTGTGCTCAGGAAGTCCACTATCTCTTTACATAGCAAATATTTGTTTCATGCTAAATTAATGACAATGGAAATATTGTGCCTCGTTTTAAACTCTACTATTGTCATACTCTTAGTTTGTTTCCTGTTTTAATTTGAAGATCTCTCCTTTTGTGCTTTTACTTCATGTCTGTGTTTCCTGAAGCACTTCCGGTTTTCTCTTGTACACCTGTTTTGTATCTTCACTCCTCAGCGTGCCTCCTGTTGACTTTCCGTGTCTTGTTACCCAATTAGTGTGTCCCTCCATATACATTTATTTGATCGATCCCAGCTGACATTGGGTGTGAGGCGGGGTCCACCCTGGACAGGACGCCAGTCTATCGCAGAGCACATAGAGACGAACAGAGACAGATTCCCACCTACCATTCACACCTACGGGCAATTTAGAGTCATCAATTAACCTAACACGTGCAAGACTTTGGACTGAGAAAGGAAGGAAGCCGGAGAACCCGGAGAAAACCACAGGGAGAACATACAAACTCCACACAGAAGGCCCCCTCCCTAAATTTCGAACCAGCAACCCTCTTGCTGTGAGGCGACAGTGCTTACCACCACACCACCGTGCCACCATCATGTTGTAACTGTGTTTTGAAAGGTGCTATATTTGCAGATGCCTTCATTTTGACCCCAACTACAAACCTGTAAAGATCTTTCACTGCATCTTACATAGTTAGGGGCATAACGTGGGGGCCCCTCCCCTAAATCAGGCCCCCATTGCTTTGATCGCACCCATTTTTTAACTCAGCCTTCATCTCGATCTCAACTATACATCTAGAACATTTTGCAACTGTATCTTCGGACGGACAGACTGACAGACACCTAGCAAAAACTCCATACGTATGTGGTAACTTGACAACAATGAGAAATTGCTCTATTGTGCAAACTCCCCGAGTGGACACTCGGAGAACTGCAGTTTTTGGCACTTCTGTATTGAATCAACCAGGAAGTTGCTGTGGTGGGGGCTTAGTGGTAATCTGTGGTAGTTCCTGCTGCAATTGGTGGGTGGTGGGTAGGTGTCCCCAAGACCACATCTTCCCATGACACACAGCATTACTGTCCAAACTGGTACAGTACTGGTACACTTTTGTCAGAAAAAAAGTCAATTTTATAAAAAAAAAGTAAAATAACCAGATTTTCTTCAATATTTAATAAGTACTAACTGTAGGAATCACACATCCTTTTACTGCGTATAAACCAGAATATATGCGTCCCATAATCAGTCACTTATGTATGAAGGAATTCATGGCCTACATCCCGACATGTCCCTGATTTACTGCCCTACTTCCTCTTTGGAAATCTAGAGAAATGTAATCCTCCGTGCAGAACACACTTCACTCTCACTGACAGGATATTGGCTGTTGTCTCAGTGTAGCTGCCAAGTGTGCCACAGATGTAAAAGAGCACCCAGATGGTGTTTAATTCACTGTACCTACAGATTCCTTGTCTTTTGTTTCCTTTTCAAGATTCTGCTCCTTGGCATGGCGTGCGTGTGCACACACACACACACACACGCACGCACGCACGCACGCACGCACACACACACACACACACACACACACACACACACACACACTTGTACATAAATGCTTACAGTAGTTGTGTCAGATCTTAAAGCAATGCTCGTTCTTTCTTGATTTAATCTCATTTGCATTTTGCTATCCCATAAAGAAGATTGTGGGAAATTGGCTTCTAACAACAATGAGCACATCTGACTTGGCTATTGCTACATCTTTAGATACGTGTGTGTGTGACTGCACTTGAAAATGTTTGATCAAATGAATAATTACATATGTATGTACAAACAGTGTGGCCATGGCATGAAAGTGGGATGTACAAGATCAGTTTGATCGGCTTGATTAGTGCCTGAGGAGTCTACATCACAAGTGAATGAAATATGTTCATGTATTATGCATGTATTCATAAATAAAATAATTAACATGCATACATTAAAAATACATTATTAAAAAAATAGTTATGGTCTATTTGAATAACAGAAGGAATGTAAATGCAATGTACTCTTTGTCAGAACACACATCCATAAATAGATGCAGAATATAAGAAAAATCCACGTACTCTCCATATTTATCCAAATTTTCTCATTTTATGTCCTTATAATGTCCTTTTAATTTCCAGTGGTGTAACATCACCAATTTTGGTCCGAAGTAGAACAATTCTGAATTTCTTTTTTAAATGTTTGACCATACGCCGTGAAATTACAGCAGTGACATTACAGTATCAAAAAGTGCAAATACATACATTGTTATAGTAACATATTCTATACATGTGTGTGGTTTTCCCTGCAGTATGTAATGAAGCATTGAATCGGTAAATCTACAAACTAACCTCTGCGTGTCTTTAACGATTTACCATAAGTGGTTTGATCTCCCGTCCATATTCCCCAGTAGGGTGCGCGCTCGGTTGCTTCTGCTCTGCAATGATTTCCTTCCAGATGCACTTGCAAAGCTACAGTTGATGATTGACACTGGGATACGAGATACAGAGCTTCCTGTGGTTCTGATATATAACATTCATGTTTGCTTATTAAGTATGTAATTGACCTTCATATCTCTGGATCAGAGAAGTAAAGTCGACGGCCCAGTGGGGGCCATAGACACAGACTGGTACCTTCAGTGTAATGCAGATGCTAAATGAGACCCTAGTCGTTCACAATCGCACATCTGTTTCCGACTTGCCTAGCGCATTAAATTGATTTAATTGTGAGTTCTTTTCTTTTTTTCTTTTTTTTAGAAAGCACAGTTATTAAGTGCCTCTATTCTGAATTGTTGACTAAAGCTGCAGTAGCAGCATAATTCAACAATCTGGCAACTTGATAGATGATTTTAAATCGCCTCCACCACTCTGCATTCTCTCCAAGCTCAAATGCATTCCCCTATAATAAGATGCTTTTTAATCAATTTCATGTTTATTTCTCCTGAGGTTCACTGTTTTGTTGGGCTAATAAATCCACTTCTACAAACTCCAACGTGCACTCGCAGGAGAGGATTATCGCTTGAAAGTAGGACTTCTTGAGATTATAACAGCGAGGAAGTCATTCGAGTAGAACAACTAATGCTGTTAACCTTGTTGACAGAAACAAACCTATTTTTTTATAAATCTATCCATCCATCCATCCAAGCACGGCTAAAAACAATCTCTGCGTAAATGGAAAGTCCAAAACACATTGAAGAGCTGTAAAGAGCATGCCAAACCAACAGGCGCTGATACAACCTTACAGCCTATTCTCATCAGGTTAGGGTTAGGTTAATGAGATCTCTTAGGATATATGACACTCTATTTACAGGAACGCTGTGAAACGAAGGCCAGTAGGTGACCTAAAACCGTTAAGTTTAGGCAACAAAAGGTGGCGGTTAACTTTAGAATCCAGTCAGTAAGGTCGTACAATAAGCTGCTTACACCATGGGTGTCAAAGTGATCCAGTAAAGGGCCGTGTGGCTGCAGGTTTTCATTCCAACCAATCAAAAACATACCTGGTCCAACAAATCAACTGTGTGAAGACAGTTCAGGTGATTGAGTAAGTCGAGTCAGGTGTGTTCTTGCTTGGTTGGAATGAAAACCTTCAGCCACACGGCCCTTTACTGGATCAGTTTGACACCCACGGCTTACACGAACGACCTATGGGGTTGGTTTTTGGGGGAGGACAGTCTCAAAAGTACACATACTTGTGTACTCGGCCTGTCACTTGTCACTAATATCATTTTCTTTTCTTTCTTTAGCTTTTTAGCATACTCTGGACTTGAATACAACATATGATGTATTTATATATTTTGCAAAAACTGTTCATCATCAGCAGTGCTGTGGTGGTTAGCACTGTCGCCTCACAGCAAAAGTTCCTGGTTCAAATCCCAGCAAGGTCCCTTCTGTGTGGAGTTTGCATGTTCTCCCCGTGTCTGCGTGGGTTTTCTCCGGGTTCTCCGGTTTCCTGCCACAGTCCAAAGACATGCCTGTGTTAGGTCAAGTGATGGCTCTAAATTGCCCGTAGGTGTGAATGGTTGTCAGTCTCTGTGCGTCTCTATGTGCGCTGCGATAGACTGGCGTCCTGTCCAGGGTGTACCCCACCTCACGCCCGATGTGGCACCAGCCCACCCTAACCCCGACAGGGACAAGCGGTTGAAAATGTATGAATGAATGCTCATCTTGAATTTTGGAATTTAAATGATCACGGAAATGAGTATTTGTGAATGTATTAAGGCTGTTGAAGGTAACGCGATAATATAATGTTAACGCAAATTCCTCTTAACTTTACTAAAAAAAAATTTACGTTTGATTAACGTGCGCACGTTCTGTGATCATGACCCTCATCCTGAGAGCCAAAAACGCTCAAGAAAATAAAGAATATATACACTGGTGATCAAAATTAGAGAACAAGTTATTAATACTTGATTTAGTCTGAAATATCGTTCTTTTTTACTGTTCATAATTTGATAGAATATCCGCTGTGGCTGTACCACAGCTGTACTCGTGCTTTTTTAGATAACATAACTATATTCATTTCGAATCGAATTTACTGAGAGTAAAACCTGCGGACTCTGAAAAGATGGTAATTACATGTAGGGTAATATTTGTTGGAATTCTTTGGGGCCTAAAGTTTTCTCCTAGTTGTTAAAATTGTAGACACAAGTCAAAACAGGCATCAGACAGTAAAGAAAGTCGACTAATGCAACAATCCAACATGATGATGATTTAAATATCTAACTTTTTTAAAAGCATGACTTTATATCAGTGTGCAGTCGATATAAAGAAATGTAGTCATTGAAATTATGTCGAAACAGGTGTAAATATGTAACTGTAGATTTCATCCAGTTCAACTTAGTTGAGTTAGGGTATAAAATATTCACTGCACTCCTCTGGAAATGGATGGCATCGAAACAATAGGGAAATTACACTATTCTGTCTGTAACAGACATCGACAATCCACAGGACAAAGCCTCCCCGCGGGAGAATTGAAGGTGAGGCAAAGATACTGTGTGAGGTGAATTTGAATAAAAAATATCACTCTTTCTCTATGGACTGTTTGCACTTCTGCCCTTGGGCAAAAGGTACTGCAGCATGTGGCACAGTACTACTAGGTTCTGCAATAGCGTCCCACAAGTCATCAGACTTCTCAACTCCCAGTAACCTCCACCCCCTCACACACTCACACAATTGAACTGTGCTTATATTTATGTCATTCAGTGTGACTCATGGTTCCCGATGATGTCATTATGAAAACATTATCACACATAAGCATGGCTATTATAATGTACACAGTGCCGTGGAGACCTTCCGATTGACAGGTGGCCGTGTAGCCCAGCCCTAAAGCATCCCCTGCTTTACCCTCTATTTTTCTTTAAATAGCACTCATCATTTACAAAATTAACATCAGGCTGGGTTCAAGAAGACATGGAAAGGAAAGGAAAGGAAAGGAAAATGTTTCCTGAGGTAATAAATCGGGTCATTTTCTCATCTTTACATCATTGTAGCTTCTTACTGGAGCCAGTGGAGTCGCCCCCTGCTGGTCATTAGAACGAATGCGGGTTTGAGACACTTCAACTTTTCCCGTTTAAGACCCAGAAGCCACTTCCACTTTTGCCCCTCAAATTAAGACTATGATGTACTTTATCTCTATATATTTATACTTTATTTCTCTGCCCACCCATCTAGACTGCATCTAAACGACTCACTTGTGGCATCGTTGCACAGTGCAGCTACTCTGGATAAATTATTGCCACTGTCACCATGGCACTACAGCAGTACCTCAGCAATCAAGTTCAATGAAACCATCTACATCTGTACTTTCAATAGCGCTAATGCTAAAATGTCAATAAATAGCTACACATGCTCAAAAGAGAATACCAGTGCTGACCTATAGCTGGCATTAAATCAGATTAATGAGCTTTATAGGGTGATTTTATTCAGTTTTCAATGATTTAGGTAAAAAAATAAATAATTGCAGCTGTAACTATTACTGTGGTGGGTGGTGAAAAAACACCCACATACAGGGTTAGGGTCAGGGCTAGTGTAGATAATGTTAAAATAACTACTTCCCTGAGAAAAATCCAGTCTAAATGGGGCTTTTATTTTACCTGGAGATAACCATGCTTAATGGGTTATGTTCACAGTCATTTTCTCCAGTCTATTCTGAGAAAAGTGTCAGATGTTTGTAGGAGTAAATCCGATTGATGTGATCTCAGAGACACAATGGTGCTTACAGATACAACACATTTGAAATGTGAATTTTTCAAGAAGTTAAACACACAGGATGCTTCCAAGTTGCAGCAATGGGATGTCGTCCCTTTTTTCGACGTCCTTTGGTATGATTGGAACATGGCGTAAGCACACAGAAGAAACACTGCGCTATTACCCACAGGCAGTGTTGTGACTGGGCAGCATGCATTTCCATACAGATTGCATTCGTTTCCGCTCAGCTGCCACAGAGTAATGAGCAGCTCTGGTATGCAGAAGATAACAGGATGGAGCTCATTTCCACGTACCTGAACACAGTCTTCAGCCATCTTACATCACGTCTCTCTAATACATGACCCATTTGATCACATAAAGAAGCTATGTGCCGTGTATTCCTGAACACCTGGCATAACATATGAAAGTCGAGCCCTGTTTAAAGCAGACGTCTGTTGAACTGTTCTGTCCAAATGTGACTACCAATGTTAATTAGTTTACTGGTGAATACTTGTACATATAATCAGTGCATTGTAATGCCATGCCAAGTGGAACGTTAGAGTGATAACATAAAGACATGATCTGTAGGATTGGCATCTAGTTAATTATCTTCTAAGTTCCTATCTATCAAAGAGTGAGTTAAAACAGTGTTGATTGATCATTTGACCCACTAATGAAAGCACTTGTACTTGCCTTATTTCCCAGAGTATTCCAATCTGTGTGTCTGTGGCGACATTCCCCCCCTAGATGTAAATACGCGCCCATGTTAGCGATGCTGCTGACAGTGCTTGATCTGCCAGTTGATCTGCCAGTGGAGCTCGTCACTGACTCTAAAACTTGCCTGTAGTTGTAAATTGTTGTACGTCTCTATGTGCCCTGCGATAGACTGGCGTCCTGTCCAGGGTGTACCCCGCCTCACGCCCGATGTCAACTGAGATCGGCTCCAGCCGCCAGCCTGCGACCCCGACAGGGACAAGAGGTTGAAGATGAATGAATGAATGAATGAATGAATGAGTTGTTGCTATAGATTGTCCATGACATCTTTATCTAATCTGATTATACTCAATATGTGTGCATATCTAAAAGGAAACATCGTGTTGTCCGTCTTTCTGTCCATCCATGAATGTCTGAAGAATCTCTGCAAACTAAAGACTCAGAATAGTGAGCAGACTGTGAAAAGTGTGGGATTTTAAAACAACAAGAAATAGTATATGCTCTGCTTTTCATAGATGACTCATTTTACTTTTCTGCCACTTTCTTTCTCTCCTCATCATCTCAACTAATCTATCCTTTCCATGCAGCTCCCCCAATGTAGTTTACACAACTGCACTGAAACAGATAAGTGAGACTCCCTCACTGAGTTTTTAAAGAGCACATCAGTCCCTGACCTTTAAACAAACCTGGATAAGTAATGTGTAAGAAGAAATTATCTTTGTTGTGATGGTAATTTCCTGACTTCTCTTCCACATATTAACAATTATGGCCAAGCTGTTTCACCTTCTCCTCCATGAGGATTTTGAGTGTCAGACTTTCTGTCAGAGCTGCCTCCCCATGATAATGCATGCCTCACTGCCAGAGAGGCAGCAGAGTTGACACATGCAGAGCCAAACATCTGCAAACACACCACCAAGTAGCACTAACTAGCACTTGTCGACACATCAGCTCAGCTATGGCACAGCGTTTAGAGCTTTACAGTTTGTTTTACAGTATTTCAACGAGGCATATTTAAAAAAACATCTTAAAAAAGAGCAGGTGCATAGTGCAGCAGGGTTTGTTATTGCTAGTGAAATCATGTTTTGAGAAAATAATATACTTCATGCTGTGATGGGCTTGCTCATCACTAGGCTACATAAAGCTTCTGCTGTATTTCACCTGACAAGAAATGTATCAATTTATCAGACGCTACAGGCATAAAGCAAATATTTCCAAACACTTGTGGTCGACTGAATTTATTTCAATAAGTTACACAATAGACAAGAAGCTATACAACACATGAACTGTATCAACCTTGATTTTCTATGCCTCTGCCATTTGTTGATACTTTATATAGTTATGCGGGCCAAAAAGGCAAGCAAGTATAACAGCAAGAACTGTATACTTCTGATTGTTGAGGGATAAAAACCCCTGCAGCACTTTGCACCTGTCATACGGTTCAATGTCCTGTTGAAATACAGCAAAGAAGAGACATTTTAAGTAAGTTTCCTTCATTCATTATATTCCTGTGTGCCGGTCTTTCCGTGCCGATGAACAGTTGTTGATCAGGCTGACATGTTGTCATACCTGCAGTACAGTAAACACCAAGTGATTTTAGATATTCACTTTGCCGCATCCTTTCCTCACAAAACCAAAAAAATTTCACCCAATCATTCTGTGCTGCATGAGATTTTTCCATGTCATTCTTTTTTGACCTCGTCTTGTTTTTATTCAAATTCAGAAATGCTGAATATTGTGAAAGGAATCAAACAAAAGACCTTGAAGGAAAACTAGAAGTAGAAATATAAAAATAAAGTTTAAATACTTAATATTTAGTCAATTTGTTACCGAGCTGTGCAAAGGAGTTTGACGCAGGTGAATAAGTGATTCATCATTATGCAAATAAGTCCAGCTGTGAATAGATTTCCCCATTTAATTAACACAGCTTTATGTGAGAGCTGTGAACTGAAAAATGTGTTAAACCAATGAAAAATCGAGATTGTAACGGGTTTAGTTAAGGACCGAATAGCAGCACACAAGCGGGCAGGTTCAGTTGGTAATGAACTTTATTCAACAAAGGGCGACAGGCGAAAGGAGAGTCGAGGCCAGTCGGGGAGTCGAGGAGCAGTTGAAGGGACCCAAACAGCTCAGGAGCGAGGCAGACGCAAACCAGGAGGGACTCGACGAAGGTCGGGGACAGAAGGCGGAGGTGATTACCAGGAAGACGATGGGACAGGATGGTCAGGGGCAGCCGGGAAATCGCTGGAGAGTCTTGCATGAGAGCTGAGAACAATATCTGGCAGAGCGTGAATAGTGAGGAGAGTCTATATACTGGGTTAATGGGTTAATTGGTGATCAGAGCTGATGAGGGGGGCGTGGCAGGCAGGTGAGTGGAGGGAGAGGCCAGTGGAAAAGTACTGGAAGGCGAATGAGATGAAGAGGGCAGACTATGACAGAGATCACATATGCAGGGGAAGACTGAGTGAATGATGATGAAGGTCGAGTGGATCCAAGTCTCATTGAGCATGATGAGAAAAACAGTGATGTTTTAAAACATCTTAATTCTACAACATCTGTCTTCTGCATCTGGAGCAAAGACCGCTTTCGCTTGAAACCCAAGAGAGGATTTATAGTCACAGAGAGTTTTATTAATAGCTCTGTTTTTGTCATATTTTTATGAGCCAGATGTCATTTGTATTTTTAAGTATTGTCATGGAAATTATATTAAATGATACCAGTGTCATTATAAACAACATGGTTATCAGTGCCTTTTTTTTGAAAGAATGTAGTAAAAAAAAAAAAAGTTGGGCCGGAGAATCATAGCAGCGGGGGCGGTGTTGCAGTCGCTCTACCGCACTGTTGTTAGGAAAAGAGAGCTGAGCCGGAAGGCAAAGCTCTCGATCTACCGGTCAATCTTCGTTCTGGGTCATGACCGAAAGAACGAGGTCGCGGGGTACAAGCGGACGAAATGGGTTTTCTCAGAAGGGTGGCTGGAGTCTCCCTTAGAGAGAGGGTGAAAAGTTCAGCATCCGTGAGGAACTCGGAGTAGAGATGCTGCTCCTTAGCGTTGAAAGGAGCCAGTTGAGGTGGTTCGGGCATCTAGTAAGGATGCCCCCTGGGCGCCTTCCTAGGGAGGTGTTCCAGGCACTTCCAGCTGGGAGGAGGCCTCGGGGAAGACCCAGGACCAGGTGGAGAGATTATATCTCCACACTGGCCTGGGAACGCCTCGGGATCCCCCAGTTAGAGCTGGTTAATGTGGCCCGGGAAAGGGAAGTTTGGGGTCCTCTGCTAAAGCTGCTGCCCCTGTGACCCGACCCCGGATAAGAGGCTGAAGATGAGATGAGATGAGATGAGAAACAAAGACTAATGCCACTATTGTCCGTTTGCCTTCACTCCCTCACTTTTGTCATCCACAAGTGTTAACGCTCCATCTCAGAGGTGCATTCACAGGCGAAAGCCCCGTTGCCGAACATCTCTGGGTCATTTTGCAGCAATAATAACATTTGTGAACATTCATTATTTATGTCTGTTTGTGAATATCTGCACATTACAATGGCACCATCGGCAAGGTGAAGGAAATAAAACACTGTGGGATAATATGGTGTTCCCGGAAAAGTACCTTGTGTGCCCTCAGGTTATGTCGGGTGCTGAATATTAATATTTGAGAAGAACGGCTCTATCCAGAAAATGTATTCTGGAGTTCCCTCACAGACTTTTTAACTGCCTGCTGCTTGAAAGTTAAATGAGAGGAGCTGACGTCATAGGCCATTAGTGAAGCTCCTAAACTATGCCCACTTTTAGGTATGCAGTATGTGATAGCATGTATAATGTAGCTAGTCTGAACAGTAATTTATTTTCCTGTACACACACTACTACAAAACTATGAGTTGGGCCCTAACAAAAAAGCAAATAAGCCAAAGAGTTGAAAGATATGAACGCCTTCCTGTGATCTACTGGGGACTCTATGTTTTACCTGGTGTATCCAACACTCTGAGTTATTTATTTAACTCTTACAGTAGCTTCGCCCTCTTCTATTCCACCGCCTAATTTTAGACCATATCATCGTGTGGCAGTTAAGTAAATGGAGCTTTTCCAGCACGAGTGCTTGTTTTCCATCCATGCTGGTTGAACTTTTACCCCAACACCCCCTCAGTGTAAATTGAATTGTTACTCTGTGTTTTTCTCAGCACACAATCTCCTGCCTGCATGTTCTACTTTGCAAAAGCTTTCCCTCACCTTCCACAGGGGTCAAATAGCCGTTTTCTTCTCTTTGTAATGTTTCCCAGATGAGACTCCTATTTTGTGCTAACAAACACTTCCTACCACCTCAAACCACCACCTCTGTTTTACTCACAATATTTTTAAACCACTCAAACCACCATCTGTAAAATCATCAACAGTACCTGCATAGTTATATTATTATTATTTAACCTTCCATAACCCCACTTAATTAAGGGACTAGGGCTGGGCGATATGGCCTATAAATAATGTTGCAATATTTTTATGTTGTATCACAATACACAATAAATGTTTTGAAATTTCCGCTAAAGTACTCCATATATGCTCAACTTAGCCCTTTAATGCAAACAATCACACCAGCATGCTGAATCCAGTCAATACAACATGTCTGCATTAAAACATTCTTGTTTATATTCATTAGTGGTTTCTGATGGAACCATTTTAAACTTACACGCAACAAAGGGAGCCGATCCAAGCTGACATCGGGCGTGAGGCGGGGTACACCCTGGACAGGATGCCAGTTTATCACAGATCACATAGAGACGCACAGAGACAGACAACCATTCACACTTACGGGCAATTTTAGAGTCATCAATTAACCTAACATGTGCATGTCTTTTGGATTGTGGGAGGAAACTGGAGAACCCGGAGAAAACCCATGCAGACATGGGGAGAACATGCAAACTCCACACAGAATTAACATAATTTAAGAAAGAGAAAGACAACAAAAAATAAATTTAAAAAAAGGGGGGGGGTATCTCTCTCCTTCCAGCACTAGGAAGTGTCCTCAATAAAAGCCAGCAGTGGGTCCCAGGTTTGGTGGAATGCCTCCAAAGATCCCCTCTGTGAAAACCTCAACCTCTCCAACTGGAGACATTGCAAAATTTCACATATCCAACTATTATGAGTCGGTGGAGAAACAGGTTTCCATTTGAGGAGAATGTTACGTCTGGCGAGCAGGGTGGTGAAGGCCACGGCACGTTGTGTAATGAGGGGCAGATTTTTAGACGGTCTGACTCACTTTTGCCAAGACGACAGAGGCTACAGCTTCTCTGACCAGAAGTGCTCACAGGCCGTGTTGAGACAAAGATGGAATCGAGGCTAAGGGCCAGGCTAAAGCTAACTCATCATGGTTTTAACTCCCCAGCATTTTCCTCACCAATGTACAGTCTCTGGTGAAAATAATGGATGAACTTCATTACACCATCATTGAGTATTTGATATATTCCCCGCTATCCCCCGTTGAGGGACTATTCAATTCATGCTTAAAGTCTCAACTCCAGCTCTTCAATGATATTTTAAAGCAATAATTGAAATGCCTGCATAATGTTTAGATATGTGTATATCATTTTACCCTTTTTGACAGGTTCAGGCATCAGCACTTCCACATCTCATGTAATAATTGCACCTCTCTGAAAAAATTAATAGCACTCTGGGAATTGGATCGCTATTTCTATATTGACCTCGTATGTTTCAGAAGTGTTGCTGGAGCCTTTTTGCTCACAGGATCAGTCTTTGGTACATTACTTTCTGTTCAAGTTGGAGATATACAGTATAAATGACTAATGCGCACAGGTCAACAACCGGAAAATGACCTTGAGCTGATACTCTCAGTGATCACAAAGGCAACAGAAGAGGAACCGGTAAGTGCAGCCAAACCATCTGAGGGCTGAGAGCATTCATCGCATCGTTTTATTTAAAAGGACTCAAAAACTCAGGTCATCCACTGCCGTACTGCTGAGCGCATGATCCTATTTTGTCTACAGTGTCGAAATACAGTATATGTACAAGTAGGTTTTAATACGTTGTCCCAACTTCACATTAAACAGACACATTTCAAACAACATCGTAAAGGTGTCCCCTCACAAAAAGGGTCCCCATCGGTCTTTGATTTTTGTGTGTCAGTTTTTTGTATTAATCCTTTCTCTGTGAGAAAGGGAAATTACGTTTTAATGGGAACCGTGTAATTGATGCCGACGTGAATAACCACTTAAAAAGTGATGATACTATGCGACCGTCACCATAATTACCTTGGAGTTCCACTGGGATTCGAGGCCGGAGTAAACACAGCCAGCTCACTTTTAATGTGGTATGTCATTACTTTTGTTTATTCACAGTGAAACACAGAGAAAAATAAATAGGTGTTCTTTCTAATATGTTCAGATAAATAGACTGTTTAGAGCGGGAACCCTTGGGATGCTTCCTCCAGTTTCACAAAGCCTCGAGATTAATTCGAGTCATATTTCACCGTTCCACTGGAAGAAGCAAAACACCTAGAAATAACACTTACAATGATCACTTCATTTAATGTAATGCATTGTTTAAAAGTGGTGTTTATTTCTCCCAAAATGGGTAAAAAGACCAACAACAAAAAACCCACACAATGGTCCAATATACATTTAAAGATACCATTTGGTGACTTGTTCTGCTAACACTTTTGTAATACAACTGCTAACGCTGATAATGTTGTTCCCTTAAGCTCTGTTTGTTATTACAGTCGAGCTCTTTTGTGTAGAAATTGTTTGACGTACAGCTCTTCAAATTGTTGCTTTTCACTATCCTGCGACTTTCTGTGATGCAAAATTTTAGAAATATTAGTAGAGTTACCCCAGCGAAGAATCTACAATGTTACTTTTGTTCTCAGCCCCTACTCATTAGAAATACAACAATCCAATCACATCCTGGGATTTAGTCAGTAAGAGTCAGATGGGCTTGTCATCTAGCCAGTAACTTTTTTGGATTCAAAGGCAGCAGGTAAAAAACATGCTAGTTTAAAGCATTATGCACACAAGTGAAATCTGATTTTGAGGAGAAAGGATGCAAGTACCAATTTTGTGGGGTAAAGGGGAAAAGAAATATAAAGAGTAGTGCAATGAATTACTGTTGGCTGGGAGTAATAAGTCAAGTAATAAGAGTAACTAGTAATAAATCAAATTTTTTGTTTCTGAAATATAGAAAGTAATCAAGTTTTTAATGCCATTTATAAACATAGAGTATCCCATGGGGTGTAACATTAACACCAACTTTAGTTAGGGTTGGAAAATGGTAAATGGACTTGTACTTATATAGCACCTTTCTAGTCGTCTGACTACTCAAGGCGCTTAACACTATTTGTCACATTCACCCATTCACACTGACATTCACACTGATGGCAGTGAACACATACATACCCTCTAATTTAATCTAACCAATTACACCACATTCACACACCCACGTGCAGCACAGGGAGCAATTCGAGGTTCAGTGTCTTGTCCAAGGACACTTCAACATGTGGACCGAGGGGCCCGGGATCAAACTGCCAATCTCTTGAATGGAAGATGCCCCGCTCGACCTCTGAGCCACCAAATCATTAGAATCTTTCATCCTGTTACTGAACAAATGAAAGCAAAAACCTTCCTCCTTAAGTGAATGATCAGTGAGAATAACTGTAGCATTCTGCACAACCCTTGCCACACCTTCCCTGCTGCCTTTAGCAACTCATGTTAAACCCACCTCACACTAAGCCCACCCGGTCACACTGACCCTAACCATGTCCAAAGGGGGCCTGGAATCACACGATATAGGCTGCAGCTGGACCTTATTGCCCTTTGAAGGTACTGTAAAGATGCAGTAGAACAAGGTTTGCAATTTAAACTCACGTTTCATAAACTGTACAAGGCTGCCAAAGGCTAAATCAATTATTCATCTTTGTTTTTTATTATTTTATTATGAATATTATTTTCTATATTAATAAGTATTAAAATTACTGTTTTGTTTTAAGATTTAGAATGGCATTAAATCTGGTGAAGTTAAAATGCTGGGTAGCAGGGGAGTGGGAGGTGGCACGCTCCACCTGGTGACATCAGCCAAAGATGAAATCCATATCAATCCATATCAGGAAGCCTTCAGAGCTGTAAAGCTATAGCATAACAAATCTATCATAGCAGCCACTGACACCAAAGGCTGCCATCAACCTGATCAGGGTGCTGAGGTGGGGGCTCATATATGATTAACTTACAGTGAAGCTCATTACAGAGGGCAGATAAAAATGTGGTTTGTGTTTGTATCATTGAGTCTAGCTTTTATCATTTATTGAGGTTGACAATGCTGGCACATATCGGTTAGAGCTTATCAATAACTGGATGCAAGGATTCAAATTCAATCAAGATAACCTGAATCTTCCAAAAAAAACAATGAATGCGTGTACACGTGAGCGTGCAAACTTCAGCCAGGTGCTCCTAAAGTATCTTATCTGCGAATGACTTTACTATACTTTTAACTGCTGGACTTTCCAATAAGCCCAAGAGTCTATTAGCACTCCGTTTCAATTACCAGCACTCTAATAGATGTTGACACTGAATCTACTCCACTCGAAAATCCACAAAGTTCACTTCATCAGATGAGCGGGGACGTCTCGTCAGCAGCTGCAGCAGATGCTTTTGAGATTCAATGTGACAGCAATAAACCAGATGGCCCGAGTCTGACCCACATCTCAGGAAAGTGCGAGGAGATGGTTGGAGGCTCGGAGTCGTGACAGAACTTGCAAAGGCCCGTTCAGATTCAAAGCAAGCAGCACAGCAGGCTCACCCACAGGACTGGCTTTACTACATTTTCAATTACTTGCCTGGTACTGGAAGTGCAATACAATACATATAGCAAAGAAAGGTATTAGAAAGCAGGGCCTACGTCCGCATAGTGTTTTTTTACTGGCACGGCGCTGGAGAATGCCTCATCCCAGCACTTAGAAGTGGCCCATTGGTGTTAGCCAATAACGAGCTTACAATGCATACAGTGATTAAAAACATGAAAGTGCAGCAACATTCGGTGTCCGTCCAATCTGCCCCAAAGAAGTGGCTTTTCTGTCTTTGTTCTGATCATAGACTGTATAAAGATGGATGACCTGGCTCCCCTTCCTCCCACTCTACAAAAGTGAAAACCAGCAGCAACAACATCATTGCTTGTCTGAAAAATTTGGAGATTTTCAACTAGAAACACTCGAAGCGAGCACTGTCGGGTCACAGCGAGAAGGTTCCAGGTTCGCATCCCGACTGGGGCCTTTCTGTGTGGAGTTTGCATGTTCTCCCCGTGTCTGCGTGGGTTTCCTCCGGGTTCTCAGGTTTCCTCCCACAGTCCAAAAGACATGCACGTGTTAGGTTAATTGATGACTCTAAATTGCCCGTAGGTGCGAATGGTTGTCTGTCTCTGTACTTCTCTATGTGCCCTGCGATAGACTGGCGTCCTGTCCAGGGTGTACCCCGCCTCACGCCCGATGTCAGCTGGGATCGGCTCCAGCACCCCGCGACCCCGACAGG
>NC_139826.1:35742124-35950187 GCF_963691815.1 Echiichthys vipera
GAGAAGACCACCTTGACCATTGGTACCGGCTTTGAAAAGAAACAGTTATCCCCCTACTGAAATTATTTTACTTGCCTAAATTTAACTGCTAAGTGGTTTTACAAAGAGCTGTACAACAAAAAAATACTGAAATACTAATTGACCTGACCAAAAGGTGCAATTGAAATGTCACATTTCTGCTGTAAAAATTTATGGTTGATGTACAATTCATGGCCACAACAGAGTTTGCATTTCAAGTCTGTGCTCGTTTCACAAACCTTTAAGACAGTGTTAGAAATCCCACCTGGTTTTCTGTGGGAAAAAATACAAACAGTGATGGACAAACAGGGTGATAACAACACTTGACGACACTTGAGTGCTCTCGAGACAAGCTTGAGGACAATGAAGAGAGGTGTAGAGGAGAGGACAGGGCAGAGGACCACAGCAGCATCAGAGCTGTGAACATGTGAAGTGTGGTGACCTTCTGGCCCACTCAAATCCAGGCCTGCATGACACGGCTTTAATTATCCCCACTCTCTCGCTGCTCTCTTTTTATACGTCTCTCTGCCACTCTTTGTGTGCGCCATATGGTTCAGAGTTGAGGAGACCTGGGAGACACCGAGAATTCTCACCCACCACGAGCTCTGCCAATTTAATCAAAAGCTACAGCAAGTGCTTGTTCTGGCCTGCAGGCATTTACTGTGCACCAGAAGACTGCTTTCACATGTTTTCTATACCATTACCTGTTATAACTATCAATCTTGCAGTCGACCACATCAGAGAGGAGACAATAAGGCAGAGGGAAAGTGTTGGAGACAGAAATGTTAATGGTTCAGCAGGAGAGAAAACAGCTATGTTCTAATCCAGAGCCTGCATCCTCTGAGGGATGTGGCTCATAAACCAGGTCATTTAAAGAGCCTGAAGAATAAAGGCGGGGGTATGCTAGAAATAAACAACAGTGGCCCTCTGTTCAGAACAGGTCTACCATCATAGACAGGGCAGAGACAATGGATCGTGCAAATGGAGATAATGGTGCACACTTTCAGACAATCGCACTTGAGAGAGAAGAAACCATGCATAATTTATCTTCTCCACACACCTGGCCAATCACCGCTTGAGGTGGGAACTACTGTCGGATTGTCTCTTTCATAATTACAAAATTTGTCGAATGCAAATGCACTGGACAAAATAAAAATAAAAAAGTTAATTTTAGTAAAAACTAGAACAAGTATGTTGATGACATCCAGGTTTACAGTTAAGTTGTCATGCTCCATTAGACAATGGACTGGCGCACAGTGGGATACTGAGGGCTGCAATGACATTATTTGCCGTTCCTTCAAATTATGGATGTTCATAGTCACATTTGGAGGATCCATTAAATGGACCAGGGTTTATACAACATATTAGACCTATCTAGATAGATGGACATCGCTGGATCCAGTCTCTGAAGAAGCATAAGCAGACAGCAGCTGGGGGTAGATACAGGATGTGTTGTCGTTTATAAAGCATGTACACAAAAGTGATGCACCCTTGGTGTGTTTGCATGTTAAGCTACATAACCACAAACATGTATATGCTCTGAAATAACGAGAAAGCCGGGGATGTCAAAGGTTCGGTGAGGCTTTGCTGAAATAACGCGAAAAAGTCACTCCCATGACAGAAATGAATATGGAGTTGAAACCTCAACTATATCCTGCTTCACAGAACATTATACATAACCCCAATTCCAATGAAGTTGGGATGTTGTGTAAAATGTGAATAAAAACGAAATTCAATGATTTCCCAATCTTCAACCTATATTCAATTGAATACACTACAAATACAAGATATTTAATGTTCAAACTAATAAACTTTATTGTTTTTTTTGCAAATATTCACTTGTTTGAATTTGATTCCTACAACAGGGGCAACAAAAGACTGGGAAAGTTGAGGAATGCTCAAAAGTCACTTGTTTGTAACATTCCCGAGCTGAACAGGTTGTGAGTGTCCCGAGTCCTGATTGGGTATAAAAGGAACATCCCTAAAAGGCTCAATCTTTATGAAAGCAAGGATGGGGCAAGGTTCACCCCTAGTGAATAGCTGCGTGAGCAAAAATACCAATAGTTTAAGAACAACTTTTCTCAATGTGGAATTGCAAGGAATTTGGGGATTTCATCATCTACATCAATAGATTCACAGAATCAGGAGAAATCTCTGCACTTAAGTGGCAAGGCTGAAAACCAACAATGAAAGCCCATGATCTTCAATCCCTCAGGTGGCACTGCGTTAAAAACTAACATCATTTTGTGAAGGATGTTATCGGGTTGGCTCAGGAAAACTTCGGTAGACTTTTGTTTTGTTGCCACATCTACAAGTGCAAGTAAAAACTCTACCATGCAAAGCAAAAGCTATAAATCCACACCCAAAAATGCCACCAGCTTCTTTGGGTTCAAGCTCATTTGAGATGGACTGACGCGGAAGTGGAAAAGTGTGCTATGGTCTAAATCCACATTTCTTCGTAGTAAAAGAGTGGGTACTAGACTGGCCTGCCTGCAGTCCAGACCTGTCTCCCATTGAAAATATGTGGGCGCATTATGAAGCGAAAACTATGACAAGGTATACGCCGGACTGTTGAGCAACTGAAGTCGTACATCGAGCAAAAATGGGAAATAATTCCACCTACAAAGCGCCAACGATTACTGTAGTGTCCTCAGTTCCCACATGGTTATTGAGTGTTGTTAAAAGGAAAGGGGGTGTAACACAGTGGTAAACATGCTCCTGTCCCAGCTTGTTTTGGAACTTGTTACATGCGTGAACATCCAAATTAGTGAATATTTGTTTGAACATTAAATATCTTGTCTTTGTAGTGTATTGAATTAGATATGGGTTGAAAATGATTTGCAAATCATTGTATTCTGTTTTTATTCATGTTTTACAAAATGTCCCAATTTCATTGGAATCGGGGTTGTAAAATATTGGTGCACTCATTTTGGTTACCATGAAAAAATTTATATTTTACGATAACTTACTAGGTGACCAAGCAATAGTGAGTCTACATTCTGCAACATACACAGCTTGAAGACCGTAACATCTGTCCAGTTGAACTCTGACTCGCTGGATGTAGACCGTTGGTATAAAGGCTGCCATTGGCTGCCTATTTCAGCCGACATTCTCCTCCCCTTCCCCTATCTATTTTAGCAAGGCCAGCATCACTGCATCTGGGATTGAGCACTGCCTAAGACGCTTGTGATTGACTAAAATAAAAATAAACAAGCTAGAATGTTTTTTCCCCCTACCCCAGAATATGAACTCATGGAGCCAGACCTTTCCCCAGTGCTGACACAGCGTGGAGATCTGACAATGCGAGACAAGTTCTGCTGTGAATCCTTTTCTTAATGATAACTCATTAGCACTCAGCTGCTGTCTCTTTTTTTGGGGGTTCTCAATGCTAAACATGTTTCCTCAAGACATTTAGTGAAATAGAAACAACACAAAGACACATACACAACACAGTGATGGTGAGAGCAACTACGGCCTCAGTTTTTGCCCGAGCCACACACACACACACACACAAACACTCACTCACACTGTTTGTGGAGTTACGGCATAAAAGCACAGCCTCAACACCCCAGTCTGTCCAGTGCATGTTTGAATTTTCTGTGCACACGCCGGCATGCACATGTGTGTGCGTGAGTCTGTTTTATGAATCCAAGGGGAAAGTCATCAGATGGAGGAGGAAGGTGTGGCAGTCCCGCAGTGAGAGGAGGAGAGAAGTAAGAAGAGAAGGACAGGAGGAGGAGAGCTTTAGTTGTTCTGAAGGCAGTCGAGATCCACCGAGCAGCAAACATTTCCATTCTTGGCAGCGCAGCATGAAAAGACAGGAAAGAAGAGATAGAGAGTATTTAACATAGTGTGGTGTATTATAATATGATGTTCATGTTGCATGTAATAACACAGTTCAGAGCCTGTTCATTCGCTATTTGTTCATATAACTATAAAAAGTAATGTATGGTCATTTGTGTGTAATTCGCATGTTTATTAATGTAATTACATCTGGAGCAAAGAGAGACACCAGGCAACTTAGTATATGACCACTCCACTGTGTGTGGGGGTGGTGGATGGGTCCCAAAACACAGGACTTTCACCCGGGGGACTGGTGTTTGTGTCCTGGAAGCACTTTGCCAAACCGAACATTTTTTCTAATCCTTACCAAGTCATTTTGATGCCTAACCGTAACCATCGCCTTTTGATGCCTACCCTTAACCGTTGATGTAACAGTAGTATCAGTGGCTAAACCAAACTGTTAAACCAAAGTTAAACAGAATGCCATATTTTGTAAGGTATCATTCAGATTGTTGTGCATAACTTTTCACTAGATATTATTCCGACCTGTTAATGAGAATATGCTGAGCAGCAATATCTCTTTCCACAGATCCCAGTTATTTTGGATAATCAACAGACCTCACTGTCAAAGTGACACAGTCTTCATTGGAACTACTTTCTACTAGAAATAGTCCAGATGAAAAGGCTCTCAGATGCCAATATCCCAAAAATGTTTCCACATGGCATGATACCCCCGACGTTTTTGTCATTTGGCATGAAATGAGCCTATAAGGCAAGGAGAATAGATAACTGACCAGGGTAATGGGGTCTGTGCCCTCTGACCATGGAGGAGCAACTTATGTGTTTACCACCAGTGATGCAGCAGAGTCACTTATACAAGTGCAGTAGTTCATAAAAACTTGTAAGTGAGCTATGACTTGTGATGTTTGTTTAGTAAAAAGAATTCTGCAAAAGTATAGAAAGTTTACTAATTCACTTCATGTAACCAGTACACAAAATAACATAATTAAATAATGTAATGTCGATTTCAGCTCATATATGTGATTGTGCTTAAATTCTGATTTCTATTAAAAACCAAAACAAAAAAAAAAAACATGGCAGACTAAATGCGTGGAGATGATCTGAGTTAAGGTGGCATGTTCCTGAAACAGTGATCTGCATTTTTTGTAAATGTACCTTATGCCATCTGTGAAAATGAAATTTAACAAAATGATCTTGGAAGACATACGCATATGTTGCATAACCTCTATCACACATTAGATAAACTCATTGTGACACATTTTAAACCTCCAAGAATTTTCTTTAGTATCCATAGCCTTGTGCTTGGTTTTAATATCCAATATAACATGTACAATGGTTTGAGATAAAAACATTATTGCACCAAAAAACAGACCAACGTAAGTCAAAACAGTACAAATTCATAATTTCTTGTGAACCTTTGGTTGAGCACTGAATGAACTGTGACAGTGTTGTCTCAAACATATATTCTACACAGTAAAGCAAACCTTCAATGTGGTTACTGTTGATTTTGCCTACCTTACACTTGCAGGTGGTACAGGGTGACTTGGGCATGTGCCATGTGTCTCCGCTGAAGCGGATGGCGCCTGAGGGGTCCTGACATGTCTGCCGGATGTCATATGATAGGTTGTCGGCCAGACAGGGGTCTGTGACGCAGCGCGGGCAACACTCTCCCTCCGCCACAGCCGTGTACTCGCACATCAAAACAGGGCAAACCAGAGGCCAGCAGTCCACCTCCCCCTCCTTAGTGAGGTAAAAAAAGAAAGGTGACACAAATGTTACTGTGTGGCTTGTTTTTTGTGTGTGAATCAGCAGATCTGGCAGCTTCAGTTACTGCTCACAAGCTGATTTGTTGCCTCATCTCTAATTAGAGAGGTGATAATTAACCAAGCCTTGCACACACAGATACACACACGGCTGAGAAGCAGATCAGGGACAGATATTAAACAAAGCCCAGCTTTGTCTTGCTGATGAGGAGATTCTGCGTTTTTGATGACAGGGGTTTTTGATGTCACCTGTTTCTTCTAACAAACCTGTTTGACCATACATATAGCAAAAAACATGTACCATGCAGCGGCACTGCTGGCAGCCGTACAGCCAGGATGCTCCACTGCGATAGAGTGTGCGTCCACTTTGGTCCAGACACTGACTGCTGGGCCTGTTGTCACAGCCGGGGCAGCAGAACAAATCCTCATTTGGGTCTCCGCAGTCACAGGGTCTCCTCCTGCAGTACGTCTGCCCGTCCTGCACAGGTCAGAGGGCACACAGACATCATCATAGTGGTCCTGGCTAACTGTCTGTAGCTGACGTCAAAAGATAATGCTGAAAAAGACTTCAATGTCTGTGCACATGTCGCCTCATATCTTGCCCTGTGAAGTGCTGTCCCAGTGTTTATTTGTGACTGAATAGGTGGGACACACTGCATACAACAGCTGCTGAAAGTGAAAGCTTTTACCAGCCTACAGGGTTTAAGGATTCCCTGTTGCACTGAATGTCATTTCAGAGCCTTTTCATCTTTGGAAAAAGTACAATGCTTAAGAGAACACTGAATGCCTGACATTTTTTACATTACATATCGAATCTCAGTCAAAAAGAAAGAGAGAAAAAAAAAGCACATCAGTATTACAATTCAAAGACCCCTTTCAGACAAATCCTAGACTTTTGGGCATGACCATCTCGGACACCTTTAGGGAGAGCTAGTTAAAAGCATACTGGGTCATTCAGGCAGGCAACTCAAGGCAAGCCTACCTATGGGGGATTTTAATGTGCTGGAGCAACTCTCAAATGTCCATTTTCTAAGCAATTTATTAGAGTTGTGAATGACGCGAAAACGCTTTAGAAGTTTGGTGTCTGGGCCGAAATGTGAAGTCAAATAGAGGTAGAGAAATCTACCAGATTAGGCAGACTCCCGAGCTGTCGTGTCCCTGGCTCCATGTCTCTACCCAGAGAAAACTTTATGGTCCATTTTACTCACCACAGCCAGCTCTGTCTGGCCTGAGAACGACATTGTAATGGAGATGTAAAAATGTTACATAAAATGGCTGTTAGAAAATGTATGGGAGCCATAAAACCATTGCGCATACCATTAAAAGGGCAATACAGAGCCAATGTTTTAGAGATGCATATTGTCCTGCTACAGTAACCGCAGAGTCTCTGGGTACCAGCACCAATGGCCTTGGTCTTTACAGTTATGGCCCTTGACTTGCTGCGAAATTACTGCCAATTGTACCGTGCCGGCAGGACCTATGAAGGCAAAGTGTTCATTTTTATGCTGGGAAAAAGAGCAGGCATGAATGCTAATGTTGGACTGCTGCGCTAACCAAAACAACATCGTTATACAGCTTTTTATGGCAACTTTGATGACAACGACTTTATGATGAATTTAATGAGATTCTCTCATCTGTTGATCTCTTCGACAGATATGACTTGTTTTTTTTCTGAAAGTAATTTAATTTAAGAGCATTTCGGCTCCTTGTGAAATCACTTCTGTGGAACATCTAATTCTCTAATTTAAATACATTTCTCTTTGCATTTCCCTTCAAATAAATCTTGGGTGAAAGTTGTGTAAAGAAGATCTTCGTGTTTAAGTTTCCAACTTTGATATCATACGCTGGTGAGTAGACTGCTCTGCCTCTGCTCCATCTTCCTCTCATGCACCTCTGTCTTTTCCACTTGACCTGTCTGACATCCACAAATTCCAATCATATCAAATCACTCAACCTTCCTCTTGTGTTCAACAAACCAATCAAGAGGGCCATGGGTGTTTACCCAGAGGCTGTTCTTCCTGACCCTAGTTACCTCCAGTTTGTCTCTCCTTCACAAGCTATGGGAACTTTCTTGCTGCCTCGCAGTCACCATACAAGTCAGCCGTTTTCAGCTTTTGGTCCCTAGAACCAAGTTGTCGTTGCATGCTTACAATCAGTGAGCATCCCACTGACCCCATCTGACTCAAAAGCCACAAGGGCAGACATCCAATGTTAGCAGAGCATCTTGTTAGCATCACATTTGTCTCTTTTCCCCACTTTGCTAACTTCACTTGCAGGATCTATTTTTTAGATATGATATTTATATGAATAAATTTAATACCTATATTTATTGGCAATTGGTATTTACTTGTAGCAAAGACAGTTTTTGGCCTGCTACAAATTACTAGTACTACTGTATACTCCTAACCCTACTCTATATGGTATGGTGTGGCTCAGGTTAAACCCTCTGTAACTACATGAACAAACACATACAGAGAATGCCATAAAGCTTTATTTTATTATCTAGTTTGACACTCAGCCATAAATAAAAAGTAACATAAATAAAGTACTTTGATGTAGATTTTTTGTGGGGGTTTAAATTAGTTGGCACTGATAGGTGCATAGACTTGCGTCCTCGTCAATAACAGCATTTTGGCCAGTATTGGAGGCATCATGGATACTGGTATCGGAACAACTCTATACACTATTCAGGAAATAAAGATACAAATCAAAGATCAGATAGCGATCAACAAAAAGTGATTAGAATGAGCTGATATGCACAATATGCTTATAAAACATACATGTCCGTAAAATAACTCTAAACTATAATGGAAACGTGGCTGCTGAAGGACAGATGCCGAGTGGAAATTTGAGTGAAGACAGAAAATTATGCAACCGAGGATGTTTACGTTCAGATGGCCGTCAGTCTTAAATAAGCCACGATTAAAGTTCAGTTCATGACACATTTAAACTTGTTGCAGATGAAGCCACTGCAGGATGGCAATAACTGAAAAGCAACATGATGTTAATCACCACATGTAGGCTGTTACAGTTTACACATTTTATGACAGAGAAATAAAGCAGTATTGATGGAACAGGGTGTATTAAAGCAAGCTGAAACTTCATTACTCGTATCATAGAATTTGCTTCAGTTTACCCTTGGTATTTAGTAGTGTAGTTCATGTGTGAAATGTCCTGGAGGTAAAATCTGAATTTTATGAGCCGATGAGGAATCATTAAAACCACTACCCTCAGCTGTCATGTCATCCCAAAGAGCCCTCTGTGTCTGTTTAATCTCACTCACTGAGCCTCACACTCTCAAAGACAAATCTGATCAATATCTAACTTTCCTGCGGCCGATGATGCGTCGCTTCACTCTGACTCCGGAGCACAGACGTGGTATGACACAAATATTTGTCAGTGTGTAATGCAGGCTAATGATGAACAGATGGGGGCACTGCGGTGATTTTTCCTTGAGTTGACCCTGAGGCTTAACTTGGTCTCCTGAGGCGATTCTTGGGTTCTTGTGTTTGCTTCATAACAATCAATACAAGGCTTAAATCAACTCCAAGCAGTTACATGTGCTCAGAGCTGTAGGTAAAGATTGACATTTATAAAACAAGCTTTGCGGTCTTCAGCAATAATTCAGGTTTATTAACAACTCAGGTCATATTTATAGTAGTCGTCATTTTTCTCACCAACAGGTTCATATGGTATTTAATGAAATATAACGTTCTATTTTACACCGACCAGAAGTGGACTGCAATGGTTATTTTTAGGCAACACAAGGTAATGGTTAGGATTAGGCATCATTAGGCATTCCAGTGCATTATTCTTTTCAGTTATATGTAAGATTAGTGAATGAGAACAGCCTGTATTAGTTTTTGCAAACGCTTCTATCAGTTTTGTGTTTCTTCTATCAATGTTAATTGTTGAGATCTGTGGACATGGCAATGTGGCCAAAAGGAAGCATAAAGGGCCAGGAAACAGGGACAGTCAGATGATCAAACAGGTTTTGGCACAAAGTAGGGGACAGTAGGTGTACAGACAAGAAAAACAAATGAATCTGCGACCTACTGTGCTTCTGGTAGTTGTGGACACAGCTTTCCTGTGCAATGAGGGATTATTATGGGTGCCCTTGCTTTCTGTTTGACCTCTAAGTGGAGTGTGTCATGATGATTCTGTGTTTCCAGATCTCAGCTATTACTTTGTTGAGTAGAGTGCATAGACTGCATATGATGGACCAGTGTTATCTTAACCAATACATGGTGGGAAAAAATTGCTCTAACCAGAATTATCCCTCATGAAAACATTGCATTCATTTGCTAAAATGAGAGCAACAGAAGCAGTCAGACGAAAGAACGATAGATAATCATATGCTACGAGACCACGTCCCTCTTTGCTCCTTTCTCCTTTTCAGAATCTTCTCTTCATTGTTAATTTATCCAATTCTTCCCGTCTCTCTTCCAAGTCTTGGTCTTTTCTTGTTCTGGTCTTTCTTCTCTTTGTTAGCAATTTCTCTGAGTCAGTCCTGTCTGTCATTGCTCATGCTATGTGCATCTTCCTTCATGTATATTAATGTTTTTTACAGTGACTATAATGAGGCAAAAACAGAGAGACCCCTTCTGTTTTTTAATTTCCTGGGTGGTTTTTGGATGATTGGTAAGTGATTCAGGCAGTTAAAGGTTTGTCCTCTGTAGAAAAAGGAAGATTCTTAAAAAAAGGGAGATGCTTGATAGTCTACGTATATCACAGCTATGATGAAAGCCCTGAGTTAAGATCCTCTAATAGACTGTGAACACCAGTATTAGTAAGTGGAGCGAAGTTGTATGTGTGTTCATCCTCTGTACCTTGCAAGAGCATATAGCACAACGGTCAAAGCTGGGTTTCCAGTCCTCTCCGTTGCGTCTAATCCCCTCTTCCTGTGGGCAGTCGCCGCCACAGCCCGGACCAGACGTACACACACAGTCATAACCTCCTGGTAGGTTCACACATACACTGTCATTCCAGCAGGTGTGTGTCTGCAAACTGCACTCGTCGATATCTGGAAGACAAAGAGTAAGTTAAATGAATGTCAGTCTTGTTGTGGAAACCAATCAAGGTGAAGGAGAAGATTAAACATAAGCTCGGTTTTGTTTTAATGCCAGTTATAATGTTTGCTGTTTGGTTTCTAGTCTATATCCCTTTCCCTCTGTGAATGATAACAGTTCCATCCATTCAGAAGTAGAAAACATGTCAAGTATGTCAAAATCTTATTAAGCTGTGGCATTATACAACATGATATTCCTGACCAAAATTTATCCTGCAGTATTGACTGTTTCCAATTTCATTGTCTAAAATTGTCAAAATGATTCAGCCGTGTAGCACCCAAAATGTCTGTCTGCATTGGACTATGACGATGCTTTTTATATGCAATCTATCTATCCTTAAACCTTTTGATGCAGTCTTTCATTCTGCTCTCCTTAGTTCATAACTAGGGATGACTTTAGAAAGCATTGGTGTTTACTTTATGGTTGGTAGTTTCTGGCAGTGAGAACAACACTGTATTCTTTTTATGTACAATGCACTTCTTGGAAAACTACCTGGGTATCTAACATGTCTTCTTAACTACGGTTCATTTTCACACAGCACCAGGTCCCAACACTATTTGGTCCCTGGGGATCATCAGGTAAACACTGAAATTGGGAAAGCAAATCTTAAATACTATGCTCCGCAAAAGTGAAGCAATCTGCGGAAGTGTGTATCATAAGATAACCTTATCCCTTTTTATCAATTTTAAGCCCTTCTGAGTGAAATACATAATCTCTCCGTTTTCTTTGAATTGTTGTCTTTGGTCTGGTCCCAGTCGTTATGCCTTGAATTACAAATATGTTGCCTTTAAATGAATTTCATTCAGTAAATTGTTGTGGATTAAACTGAAATTACAGGATGTTGTGGACAGTTATGGACAGTGTTGACAGCAGGCTTGCAGCTGAGTTTTAGTATGAAGATTTCTTATATTTACTAAATAAGATCTAACAAATTAAAAGTGTAGCATTCCATCTCTGCATACATGCTGCTGTGTAAATTAGTGCCATACCTTTCACATGTTTTAAGGGATAGCAGCATTTCTGTTATGATTAACAATTTATTATATAAATATGTATTATAAGAAATTATTTGCATTATAATTGAGGGGAAACATTAGATCACATTTAACACCCCTTCTGTGATATCCCATGTATAAATAAAGAGTATACCTTGCACGTGCATCATCAGTCACATCATTCATAGCCTATATATTCTCTTTGTGGATTCAGTTGAAAGGAATAAAACAGCTTCTCAGACAGCTTCTTTCACACTTTTCCTCTCTTCAAACCAAAAGAACCAACATGAGCAGAGAGGAACAATGGCATCTGCATTTTGTTTTGGAGCTTGGCTCAGGAAACAGAGTACCGAAAGTCAGTCCCTACCTTTTATCAAGCCATGACATTTAACTCTTATTATCCTCAGTAAATGTGAGAGAAAAACACCAAAGCCCTTCTGCTCTCCCCTGCCAGCACCTACTGCTTGCAGACATCGATCACACCTACACGACACTGACAGCAGGCCACTAGAGTTGCATGAACAAAGCCCCTAAAAACTGAAAAAATAAATCAAAATAAGAAATTTGCCTTTGTTTGTTTGACTCTAACCATGCTTACAACACTGAGCGATGTGGTTAACAAGTCCATTTACTTTCTAAACAGTTGAGTGAGATGGGACACTGTTGGGATGGTCATAGACTTGAAACGATTTATCTCCACACCTCCCTGTCTCCGTGCCAATACATTCAGTTTAGTTTGCACACTACACTGTTCACGGAAAATGAGCCTAAAGAAATGTTGCTTATCTGGTCATAGTAATGTGTTGACTGGGTGGTGACAGTGTGTGGTTCATTCTACTCCATTAATTTGTTTTGCAATGTCCTTTCTGTCCAATTCTGTTCATTTCTATGGTGATGACAACGCATTGTTTTTTCAAACAATAACTCAGTTTCCCTGGTAACACCCGGGGATTTGAATCCCCAGATCACACATCCTAGCTACTGTACTTTAACTACCGTACTTCTGTCTGTCCAGTGTATCCAGTGTGTGCTACGGGTGTCAAATGACATGTGTTATAGTATGCTATTAAGAGCCAAAGCCAAAGAGTTCTGCTCCAGAAATAAAACAATCAGTTACACATGTTAACACAATTTACTTAAAATCTATTTTTGGAACAGAGCCTTTCTGAATGTCATGTGGTTCACTTTGTGTCTAGATAAGGTTGGTAATGAATATATATATATATATATATATATATATATATATATAAATAGAGTTTTGCACAGCTCTTAGTTTGCAGAGGTTCTCTTCTATCATTTTGAGAAGAAAATCTAATATCATTGTTCATTCAATATTTGTTTGTTTTTGCCTTGAATTAATCCCATTTCCCATAAGCCCTTGACCATTGGGGATAAACATCGTGGCTTGACCAAGGATTTGACCCCATGCGCCAGTCGAGGGTATGAACGTAGTTCAGACGTGTCTCTATTCACTGAAAGACAGAGGACTGAAGGATATAGACATTCTTAGAAGAGAGCGCCTTGGTGAATTTTACATATGTATACAAAACCAATGGAACTCAAAAAGCTTGGTTGTGAACAACTTGCTAAATCAGGGGTGGGGAGGCCACTGTCCTGCATGTTTTAGGTTTCTCCCTGCTCTAACACACCTGAGTCTAACGATTATTAAACCCCTGAAAAGCTTCAGGCTTGATAACGAGCAGAGCATTATAATCAGGTGCGTTAGAACAGGGAGAAACCTAAAACATGCGGGACAGTGGCCCTCCAGGGGCATGGGTTCCCAACCCCTGTGCTAAATCATGTCATTTAGGGCTCTGTGATTTGACGATATGTATCGTATGACGATAGAAAAACGTTTCACATTTTGCTCTATCTTTTATATCGCTGTGGCATAAATCACACACTTCACAGGCTGAGGGGTGTGTGAATCTGAATAGAGTCACTCCGCCCGTATTATGTAATATTATGTAAATATTTTTATTATTGTTTTTTAGAGAAAATGTGCTATATCGTGATATATATATTGTTTTTGGGATATGCAATGACCTATATCGTGAAATGAGATTTTGGTCATATTGCCCAGCCCTAATGTCATGTTATGAAAGGAAATACCAAAGCAGCAAAAAGACATGACTTGCACTGCCAGACGGCAACATAAAATTGTTTAGAGCCTCTGGCCCTGTTTTCTCCGGTGAAGAATAATGAGTGGGATCCGGCAGGCAGACCTGCTCTGGGTGAGTGTGAGATTTGGCCGATGCTGTGGCCGCACCAGAAACAACGATGCACTGTGACAGTGCTGAACACACTCTAATTGGTTGCTGTATCAAGTTTTCTGCATGCAGAAGGAGGAAAATGGCACAGCTGAGAATTTATTGTGCCTGCAACAGACTATTTGCATACGCTAAATGAAATCCTATCAGCCATTGAGACACACCGTACCTCTGCTGGTGAAGGATTAATGCTCTTCCTGAGGCATTCACCACATTCACTCACAAGCTGCTGCTTGCAGACGAAGTGTGCTGTTACACGTAGGCTGGGAAAGACAGTCTTACAACCGAACAAAGGAGAAACCAGCTGAGCACAGCCAACCATATGAAAAACTTACACTCACACCTACATGTGCTGTTACACATCAAAGCACTAATCCTGCAGTGCATGTACATGTGCATTCACAAAGGCGTAGAGACACACACACAAACAAATAAATCCCTCTGACAGATGTAGGTAATTAGAAGACATCAGAGAGCTCAGTATTTGAGTTTTGAAATCAAATTTCTTTGGTATAACTCCAGGCAGCCCATATGGAAAGGTTATGTACATCACAACGCAAGAGAGAAAATGATACACACATGCTGTCATGTAGGGGGACAGTGGGAGTTTATGGTGTATTATCCTCATCTTTATGCACAATCTGTTTCTTTAAAGCCTCCTGTCTCTCCCTAAAGCATCAGGCATAATAAACGTGTTTTGAGATGAAGCCCGTGCACCTCTCAGTCAAATCTTTACAGGGAAAAGGACTGCTACTTACAGAAAAAAGACGCTCATCATTATTTTAACACAGCATAATGTTAACAAGCATAACAATTCTTTCAATATAACAGTATTTTTGCAAACACTGTTCTATATATAATGCACTATACTACCCAGGCTACAAACAGAAACCAAACCACGCCCACGACCCAAATCTTGTCCTGTTGCGTACAGATTCTACATTCCTAAGCAGAATCTGGTTGTAGAAATGATTTATGAAGAGTGAAGAGTCAATGAAAAGACACAATAGTCCTCTCATGCTCAAACTGGAAAAGTGAACTTAACACTTCACAGAAAAAAAGACTTGTTTAGATGCATGTGTCACTCAGCAGGACGCCCAATTGCTTGTGGCGAGTATGAATTAGCACCTACACTACAACAGAGTCTTCTGCTCATTTGAGAAACTCAGTGCATCCTTTATCCTTTAAGGCCCTGTTCACGTGACACATCCACCAACACTGAATACTTCCCCAATTTGCTGTTGTGTCAAAACAAAGGATATCAACACTTATCAACACCCTAAAGGATTTTTGAATCAAGCTTTTGCTTTTTGCAGAAAATAGTATGAAAAAAGTGATGTTTGTTGTCTGGTAATTTGCATTTAAAAGTTGAACTAAACTATGTGCCTACAAAGCAAAAACAAACAATTATGTTGCTGATATACACACAGCAAAGAGACTGTCTGCTTTCTCGATACATAATGCTCTTCCGACTTACTGAACCATGTCCCTATTACTTTCTTGTGTTTCCTTCATGACTGTCACATATTCTGGCCAACATGCAGCCATTGATGGTTGGTGCTCTCTGCTTTGATCTGGCTCTCTTATTACAAAATGCTACTTTGGATGAATCATGAGAGGCTGTTGGAGAAACATGGTGGAGGGGGAAAAATCCAGTTAAATTGTCATTCATACTCATTTCCCCTGCTGGCTTCAAGCCGAATACGGCAAATTGGGGAGGAAATGGTGGCAGATGCTGTCACAGCTACTGTACGTACATGCACTTGTCTGTTTAAGGAGTGACACACATTATGAACCACACTTTATGCTGTAAAGTCTAAAAAAACAATCTTGATGAACAAACTTCTAATATTTGCAGTAGTAGAAGTAGTTGGAAAAGTGCATTCATTGAATAAAAAATAATGATATTATTATAAAAAAGCATTTCCTTTTGCTGATTTTCTACAGAAATATATCTTTGGAATCAAACATTTACCCTTTTAGACTTTAAGATTGGATCTGAAAAGTGTATAGCTTTCTTCTCTGTGGATTTACAGTTACATTTGGTTCAAATGGTGACCTGACAAAAAATGTATCCATATAAACTTCTCAAACCACTCCTTCAGCACAATCCTTCTCTCTGCTGTTGATCTGCAGGTTCAATATAATATACTTATATATATATATATATATACTTATATACTTAATATTCTGAACGTTAGATAATTCCCCAATAATTTGCTAAATAAGATACATCTGGAGCTTAGGGGCTACAGTATTATGTGACACAGAAATAGTGGAGAAACCGAACATTCAGAATATACAGAACATAAGGACCACAGCGTTGTGGATAAGGCAGCGGGAATTATTTTTGATACTTTATTTCATCATGGCTCTGGAGACCAGTGGAATCAAAGATGACTACAGCTGCCATCGCCCACACAGGAGCAAGCTACAAGCCTGTCAAATTTTTAAGCCCATAGGGGGAGTTTACCTTTATTATTACCATTATGGGAAATGTCCACTTTGACCTGATGTTCTCTATCTGTGATGCTCAATATAAAATTCCACTTTCCTCTGTGCTGTACCCACTTCCTCTCAACCTGCTTTGTTTCCCTGAATGCCTTTTGGCAACCTCCTGAGAAGGAGAACTTTGACACCTAGTGTTATGGATAGGTGTTAAAACAACTGGTGTTAAGACATGGTACCACATTTGTATTCTTGTTTCTCTTCAGGTACTGTTGATGCAATTATTGATGTCTGTGCTTCTTTTTTCTGTGGTTGGATTTGTCTGTTATGATTGTCAAAGATCAACACAGAACTGGCCTGTGAAAATGGGACTGACAACCAAACCAAACCAAACCAAACCAAACCAAACCAATTGAGACCATCACACTGCATACATGCATGTGTGGTCAGCTGTCTATCACAACAAGAGGACTGAATTCAAAGTTCACCATAACTAACTCATCTGTTTTACCTGTGAAACTGTTCTAGTGTAGATGTTTTCTTTGGCTTTGCATTGTTACTAACTCATCTTCTTAGATAAATAGTAACAACAATTAGCAGATTTACCAGATGACACCTACTCTTACATATATTTTGTAGATTTGAAAAAAGTCTATGAATCAAACCAAACTGTTGTTGTGTTTTGATTTATTGGTTAAGTGAAGGCTAAAGTGGTCCACTCAGTCAGGTGGTCCTGTTTGCTGCATCCATTACTATTTTTTCACGAATGCATAGGCAAAAATATAAGCAGAGCCTTGGATTTGTTTAGTGAAATTTAGATCTGAGCTCCTGCTCTCATACAGGCAGATTGTCATCTTGAATATGCTGAACCACTGAAAAAAGTTCTAAAACGACTAGAAAAAAAGGTTGTGGTTTGGATACTTTCAGGCCATTGACACTGGTCCCCCCGGGTAAAAGTCCTGTGTTTTGGGACCCATCCACCATCTGGGCCCTTCTCTATACAAAGATTTTAGCTCTCTTGTTTTGGAGAGAATTTTCACAGTAATAAATACAAAGAATACATATGTATTACAGTGCATTGGTAACTTTCTGTAAAAAAGGTTTATATTTGCTGAACTGTAGAGCATAAAACGGACAATCTGTGAAACAATATTGTCTCTCTACCACTCTATATGTGCTCCCAATGTCATCTGCTAGATGCACTGCGCCTGACCTACACCCAATCAGTGTCGGGGAGTCTGTGTTAATGACTGCTCATGAACTCCTCAAACTGTGAAAGTAGGTAGCACTTATCAAATATGAATCAATATTCTGTTACTTTATTGCATATTTCTTGCATAAAGTCATTTCAGAAACATATTTTAGAGTAGCGTTTAGCGGTAAAATGAGAATGTTTTTCCATGTGGTCGGGTGGTTGGCAGGGCTTGGTCTCAGCTCAACTTGGTCACAAACTTTCTTATTTTACAGCTAAACAGTACACTGAAACATGTTTATAAAAAAACCTGAGAAATAAGCAATAGAATAACAAAATATTACTTCACATTTTATCAGCACTGTTTAGTTTCACAGTTTGATCGAAGTTCAGAGAAGTCATTGACACTGCACCAGAGACTCCACTTCTCTGAGTGGGTGTTTTTCTTTGGGTGCGGTGGAAACTAGCAGATGTCATTAGCAGCAGACAGAGGGGGCAGACAAGAACAGCAGATGGAAGTAAAGATACTTTTTCACTGATCATCTGTCTCATTGTGGTGTTATATATAACAGCAGGATCGGATTGACTTGACAAATTTGCAAAACATACAGGCTTAACATATGGGCTGATTACCACTTAATTTGTTGATTCTTGTTTACTGTAGATGTACTCAGAATTAACAGTTATCAGTACTTTTTCTTGTGAGTGTTTGTTTCTATCTCCTTTAACACTTCCATACAGATGGAAACTTGACAGGCGGCTCAAAAAATGGCATGATCTCTGCAATGTGCCTGAGAATGTATAGATTACATGTAGGATCACTATCACTGCTGGACATTGTGTCCTTTTCTTCATAGAGGGCAGTTTTTAGTTGTAAGTTACAAATAACTAAATTCTTTACTTAATTTTTACCAAGATGTTTGGATATACTGTATTTTGAATTGCAAATCACCAAATCAGTCCTTGCTGGATACTTGAGCCTTGTTATGAGATTTAAACAATATGATCATACAAAAAAGGCTGTGTCCTCAGATTGTAGCAGGTGGGCCTCTCTTATATTGAATTTCAGCTTTCAAACAATCTCATTTTGGTGTGAATCATTCATCAGAGCATAGTGTATGACATCAAATACTTCTCTTTTCAGAGGATGTTTCATTGAATCAGAAATCAGCATCAAAACAAACACACTGGCAAGGACAAGACCTCAATTCAAGATTAACACGTTGCTTGGATCAGATCATACAGGCCTTTTTAAAAAAAAAAAGTTCCACTTGGCAAGTGCAAGAAGTTGATTTCAGCTCTTCACAGCCACCCAAAACTTTTATCTGACAGAGCAGTAGAACAGATATGTTGGTGTGGGAGTGAGAGTTTGCACGATCTCATCATACCAAACGAAAATCCATCTTGTCAGGCTTCAAGTAATGCTTCTGTGTGGGCCATTCCACATAATGAGTACTTTTACTTTTGGCAGATTAAGAATATTTTGATGAAAATGCAAAGATCTGAGTACTTCTTCTATCACTGAAAATAAATCATCACAATCCTGCCATAAAGGAGGTTAATTTTGGTTTACAAGAGATTGCAAATCATTAAGCAAGTTGACGCTGTGGTCATCCATAATATACGTATAAACAGAGCAGAGGTAAGCTGGTTAATCATTGACTGTACAATTGACAATCAGGACTTTAACTGTATACTTTTCAGTTCGAAACACACAAGCCTTGTGTTGTCTCTATAGCCGTCTTTAAGTCTGCCTCTCTCTGGCTTTGTGGGTGAACAGATTTAGGGGGCACATGAAACAAAATTGTTATAGCGGCACAAGGGCACGATGATGTGTGTTCCTCATGAATATCTCATCAAGGGTTGTTTTAGTGGTTTTCACACCGCATGGGTAGCTCTTGAGCAGTGAAGGTGAGAAAACCTCTGATTAGCCTCCCTGTAAAGCTGCTGGATAGCATGTTAGAGCACATGCACCCATACACTTCATCACACGCTGAGCTTATGTCTACATGCTAGTTTTTTTAAAGAGGATAAATAAAACAAAGAATGGCAATCATGTAGGAGACCAGGGATAAAAGTGTGTGTGTGTGTGTGTGTGTGTGTGTGTGGGGGGGGTGTTCTATAGCAGCTGCTAGGCTATGCAGAGGTTTAGGGACTGGCATTTCCCGCAGCAATAAACATGTTTTGAATTCAATGTATGCTCACCAATGCAGGAGCTCCCATCGAGCAGGTAGGAGCCATTGTCATGGAAACCACTTCTGCATTCGCAGTGGTACCAGCCGGGCAGGTTGACACAGCGGGAGTGGTTGTGGCACTCAATCAGGCCCTCTGCACACTCATCAATATCTGAGGAAACAAACACATACAGCCACGTCAGCATTAGCCTGAATGATTTGCCTTGAAACAAACCTAACCCTGAAACTCCAGCGCATTTGTGCCTTTTTGCCTATTCTTTGATCTGTGCTGTGTGTTACAAACCGCCACCACAACAACAGAGGTGGGTCAGCGGCTGCTCACATTACACAGACAACATCTCTGCAGCCTGTCTGCCACAGCAGGAATCACAGTTTTTTGGAAACCATACCATTTGGCAGCAGAGTTGTCAGAGTTGAGCACTCTATTTCTTCTCCCTCGCTCATTCGGCTGCTTCCACTGCTTCCACTAAGCTTTCTTTGTTTCCGGTGTGCAACGTGCATGCACTATGCCCAGCCCAGAGGCGCTAGGCCTGCACTCCCTCTCGGAGGAGTAAATCTCTCTCATCCATTATGTATGGTGTGGGCTCTGCTCCTCATCTGCAGCTCTATCGCTTTTGGCTGTAAGAAACGACCTGTGCACACACCCTGATGGTTAAAGCGTGACCTTCAGTCACACCTTTAATCATCTAAATGCGAACCATAGCAAACAGGGACAGGTAGCGAGAGACTGCTCATTAAGTGTCATGTCTGTGACGGCATACATGTCATGTGGTCGCCGAAGGGGGAAAACCCCACATTTTCTCGCAAATCAACAAGAAAAAGTGCAGTTGTTTGCAGCTTGACCAAATTATGCGATGGATTCTAAGAGGGTTTGTATCAGCAAGTAAAGGTTGCACAAGAGTTTAATCAGTTTATGGAGTGGCAAAGTGTTACAAGGAAATCAACACATCAAACAAAGTTGACATTTAGGCTCCGTAATTTCACTGCTCTCTTACAGAATCGGATTTAATGTGGCTTTATATTCACAATCTTGAATGTCTTAAAGCCAATGTGTTGTTTAATGAGAATATAAAGTGTCATCTTTAGTTCCTTATATGCCTTTCACTTGAATATATTGTGACTAGCTTACCTTTAACAGACAACATAAAAAGAAGGGCTATTTCAGTAGTTTCCCTGCTTAACAGGACAGATCTCTTTATTTAATATATTTATTTACACTTGTCAGCTTGGACAAACTGCAGTGTAGCGTAGTTCCATTTAAAGTAAATACTATTCATGCCGCTTGGAGAGACGGATGCATCTTCTCAACATGATTGTGTATCTCATTTGAATACCAGTCTGTCTCATTTCTTGTTTTGCATTTGCACTCGACTTACGATACCAGATGCCCAAGATGCTTTGAGCCGGTATATGTAAATAGATGGAAGCGATGTTGATCTTCAAACTCCTGGTAAGAAAGCAAACAGGGATATTCTCTCCAAAATGTTGCTTTATTCCTTTTGTTCCATGTTTTTCTCTTTGAAAAAGTTGTAATGCAGATGCAAAAAAACCCAGCCTTGGGTTAACATTTCAGAGTTTCCACTGAGAATACACACACCAGGAAAAGCAGAGCAGTCTGAGTCCATCAAAACAATTTTTTTTTTTAAGAATTTGTATTGTAGTTAAAGGAGGGATGTGTTGGGGTCACTGTGTATTTACGCAGCAATGGATGAGTACTAAAAAGATAGAAAACATGAGTATACTGACACATACATTTCCTTTTATACTCATTGACGAGTTAAGACATATTTCCAGCCACTTGAGATCTGATGAGCCAATCACAAGCATTTATCTCATGTGGGGTGGGTTTGAGCAATGTGCTTGTTACCAAACGTTACTGGCTTTCTCCGTCCAGCACAATTTTCCAGGGTTGAAAAACTCAGATTAAACTGTTAAACTAGGCGGTGCTGATCTATTATAAATCAAGATTCTGTTATTGAACATTTTAGTGTACCATTTAGCGGCAAAGCTGTTAGGAATGCTTTATTGCTCTGATTGGTTGTAGGTCTGACTAACATTGCCAAGCTAGGGTAATACAGCTATATATTAAGAAATCTGATTTAGATAAGAGTTGTGTGATTTCGATCCAGATACATTTAAAGGAATACATTTAAAGGAATACTCTCATTTGCATTCAGCTTTGTATGGTTAGAAAACCCAGTCATATTGTTTTTTAATTCCCTAATTTTTCCCTGAGAGAACCGTATCCACTTCTAACACTTCCTGCTTTAAATGCCGTCAAAACATCTTTATGAGCCCCAATATACTGTAGCGACGAGCATCTGAGACTGATGGGGGGAAGAGGAGACGTCAACTGTGGCTGCTACAGCCGAGGCACAAGACGAGCCTGTCGACGAGGAAGAGGGTCATTGTGGGAGTTGTTGTATTCAACCCACAAGCGCTATAAAGTCACTCAGTGCGTTTACATCAGTAACCCGAAAATGGTCTTTGCCTGGTTAAAGGAATAATTTGATTATTGAGGTTCCCCGCAGATACACGAAAAGGGTTACATGGGAAAATTATGGGAGTGACTTGACCTCTGGTACAGTGGGTGGCGCTCCGCCAACGTACAGTGTGTCGGAATACATTTTTTTCCCCTGTTTACCTTTTGTCAAATTACAAGCGGGGGGAAAATGGCTGTTTGGAAACCCAATATTACTCAGGGTATCTTACCTGTTTACTTGCATGAATACTAAAGGAGTTATCTAGGTCTGTTAACCAGGGTATGAGAACTCTGATAATACCTGGAAGTTGATGTTTACATGATGTGTGAGAAACCGGAGTATGTCTGTATATAATCAGGTTTTTAAACTGTATGTAAACGCACTGACTCACTGTCTTTTCTCGGTAAAGAAAGGCACCAAATTAGAAATGTGTGTTACATTTTGATTACATCATGTTTCCACCGGTGAAGTAAAAAAAGAAAAAACATTTTTGCATTTACAGATGACACCACAAGAGCAGTTTCCATAAATACTATATATATCTTTGGGGCTGGCTGGCACAAACAAACACACACACACACACACACACACACACACACACACACACACACACACACACACACACACACACACACACACACACACACACACACACACACACACACACACACACACACACACACACACACACACACACACACACACACACACACACACACACACACACACACACACACACACACACACACACACACACACACACACACACACACACACACACTCACTCACTCACTCACTCACTTATCTCTATACAGAGACTCAACAGGGCGAGCAGCTTGTTGTGTTGTAAGCCTGGTGCGTTGTTGGTAATAAGACCTGACAGCTGCTGCCCTCTGCCAGCCTTTCAGGTCAGAGATCTGGTCAGGGCATCACTGAAAGATTCCCTCTCTGACATCCCACTGAAACATACCAAGATTATAGGTGACTGGTGATTGAGAGCAACTAACCCTCAACAAAAGAGCAGTGTGCATGAAAGGGCATCTATCCATAGTTATATCAAATACTGACCCTGATTTAACTTAGCAAGATACATTTTTATACATCAAATTTATTTGTCTACTGTAGACACAGGAAAAGCGCAGAGACTTGTTAAACTTAATTTCAACTCAGATCCCACCAGCCTCCCTGGTGACATGCCCCCCTGGTGACCCCTGGTGACAGTCATAGAGTGTGGTCTTTACCTACTCTGTAAAGTGTCCTGAGATAACTTTTGTTATGATTTGACACTATAAATAAAATTGAATTAAATTGACATGTCCCTTCACTTGCTTCCCACCCACAAACAGTGCCAATTGTGTTAATCAGAACACATGCTCAAACACACAAATACGATGATATAAAATGAAAATATGGCAATTCAATGTATTACTTGGCCTTTGGGGAAACAGAGTAGGGGATAAAAGTGTAGCTTGGTTGCGACCAGATCAAACATTGTACTAAATCTACTTTGTGGCTGTTTGACTTTACAGTCACCTTTTACCTTCAAATTTCATGTTACACTGAGTGACAGGGTTCAGAGAAGTAGGTAGTGAAGAGGTGTACAACATCTTGAAATACGAATCACAATGAACAGAATTGTTATTGCCATATTATATTCATTTAACATTGAAATACTGCAAAGCTATCGGGGTTGTGTGCAAACACTGTCTTAATTTAATCTTGTGAAAGATCACAGCAGCCACTGTCAGCTGCTTCCAGTTCCAGACCACAGACAACATATCCCAGTATACAGGCTGAATAATGAACCTACAGTTTACTGTATGTAGAGGGCAAATCTCACTGTCATATTCGTTATTTTTTTCTTTGTCGCGCAAATTAAAATCATGGAACTGCGATTTTCTCAAAATGAAACAAGATTTGTTTTTCATTCATCAATCCATCCATTCTTTTTTGCTGACATACAAACTTTCTACATACTTATATGCTTCGAGCCTCCACATTATCAGTACGGAGTCTGCTGCAAAACTCTTCCCTGTTTAGCATGAATAAATAAGCATGTTTATTGTTCCTTTTAGAAAGAGCTATGTACGAAGAAAAGAAAGGAAAACACCCACTTGGAAAATCTATAGTGCACATACAGGCGACAGTGCTGCCAGCCTTCCTAATAACAATAACCCTGCCCTGCTCTCCAACATATCAGTTCATAATTTATGAAAAGTGGCTCATTCTGAGATGTTTTTCACTGCTATTGCAAAACGCTACTACAATTGGGAGGAATAGGAGGTGTTGCAGTTCTTTCATCTTCTGAGGGAAATGCTCATTTTCAACAATTATTTTTTCTGCCTCTCCTTGTTCCGTCTATCAATGGACTTTCTGTAATTCAAAGAGGATGTAGTGACATGTGTTTTATTGTTTTGACTGTACAGCACTGAAAAAACAATTACTATGCAATTAATGTGCCTATTTTCAGCGTCAAGAATGGAAGAATCCAGGAACTTAGGACAATACAGCGGAACAATTAATCCATAAAACAGACAAAGCACCCATGACGTTTCTTTAGTGTCAAATACCGATTGTTTTTTACTCATCGGTCACCTGATTGCAACACAACTGATCACGTGTTTCATTTGCTGAAGAAGCGCTCTAAATTTAGCACAACAAAATCAGTTCATCAACCTTGCAAAAACAGGATGCACTAGAAATCTGGTGATGTAGAGATTACTGTCAGTTCATACAGTGACTACCGCCTGTTGTCACCCATTTTGTTCATCTGCGGAATTTCAGATTCCCTTAAAGATCTGCATTGTCAAGATTGTATTATTATTTATTACCCTTTATTTAACCAGGAATATTCCCGTTGACATTTAAAATCTCTTTTCCAAGGGGGTCCTGGTCAAGACAGCAGCATAAACACACAAGTTTCACATTTAAAACAAATACAACACCCAAATAAACATGAAACATAACTTAAAATGATAGATCAACAAAATAAAACAGCATAGATGGCATAGACTACTTTTTTTTTGACAATACACTCGTAAATCAGAAATGCAAATTATTTACATTTTGCAACCTGGGCTGGAGCCAGAGAGCAGCACACTCTGCTCCAGTTTAATCCCTTAGACTCTCTCTTCATTTTTGGCCACAACTGGGAAACAAGACATTGGAACACAGAGGAGCTACACAAAATGTTACCTATACCGTACATTCACTGATATTTCATTGATTTCATTGTCTGCCATGCTGCATGACGCTTTGAAATTTGCAGATCAGTCGGGACAGGTAAAGACATTTGCATCAGTGTCAGTGATGTAAAACGTTACATAGCTTTACGCACTTAAAAGTTAACTTACATAACTTAATTAAAATAAGTAAAGGTGGATTTTTGGTTTAATACAGGACATGAAAAGCAATCTCCAGGATGTAAGTCCTGAATTTATTTGACCCATCTACCTCAATCTCCTCCCTACGCGGACTGTGTTGCTCTTTGTACTACGTCACCTGACGTCCTCCTTTGATCCTGTCATAAAGGCCATATCAGCCTGCGAGCGCGAAGCTGACATGGCTTAAGAAAATCAGAGATACCAAAAGGCTTCACATACTGTAGTCACTGACTGTAGATTGTCAACAAAATTCCAAATGTTTATCTTAGCCTGTCCTTTATATGTTGGTTCACTAAAATTTGGGAACTACACACAAATACACTCACAATTCCTACAGTGTTCATCTGCTGTGAATGTAAAGCTAAATGTTAACATTACTAACTCAAGTCCAATAGGCTCCATATGTAAAGTGTCCTGAGATAACATTTGTTTTAAATTGATACTGTAAATAAAACTGAATTGAATCAAATGTGCTCTAGTACAGCGAACACAATGTGTTGTGACGGCACTGCATCACCCGGTGACCTCTGTGATATTAACATCCACATTAGAATTGATATACGGCCTCTTCTGAAAATAATACACCTATTACAACTGTATTTCATTATATTCATGTTGTTTAACAGACTTTACTCATTAGAGCTCAATTTAATTATCTCACTGTTCTTTTCCCCACACCCACCGACATTTTTTTTATTTCATCAACTGCAATAAGCTCATTACCGTCCATTTTTAGCAGCTTTATGCTGAACAGAGCCTCTTTACATCAAGGTGTTGAATTAGGAAAATGCAAAGAAAACTACAACAACCGGATAAAACCTGCTGTTATTAAGCGTTTGAATGCACCTGTACATCATGCAATGTCACTTTGTTCCTGTGTGCAATTAAGAGCTCTCATAATACAGTCTGTTTCCATGATGCCAACCTTTTTAGGTCTAATTTTTTGAGCTGACAAAGACATGAGAGGAATGTGCACACATTTCCTAGAATGGACATTGCCTGGAAGCCATTAGAGTATCAGCAACGACCAGCAAAGGTCAGGGGACCACCAAAAACCTGAACAATCATCCTGTGAGGACCAGGAATATTCACAGAACATCCAATTAGCACAACCATATCTGAAGCATATCCAAGGTTAATTTACCTCACCACCCTTAGATTTTTTGTTTTGTATTATGTTTAGAAATTAAAATAAGACTCTGTAAATGGTAAATGGACTTGTACTTCTATAGCGCCTTTCTAGTCTGACTACTCAAGGCGCTTTCACAGTTTTTGTCACATTCACCCATTCCCACAGACATTCACACTGATGGCAGTGGACATCTACATACCATCTAATGTAACCATTCACATCACATTTACACACCCATACACAGCACAGGGAGCAATTTGGGGTTCAGTGTCTTGCCCAAGGACACTTCGACATGCGGACCAGGGGAGCTGGGGATCGAACTGCCAATCTCTCGAATGGCGGACGACCCACTCTGTGACTGAGCCACAGTCGCCCACTACTCTGTAGTTTTGAACAATTCTTGTCAGCACATCACACATTGGCAATGATGGACCCAGCAGGAATGAAGAAGTGAAACTGAAAAACTGGACTGCAAAGAGTATCCGTCAAATCTGAGAGCCATTACAATCCATTGCACCAATTGTAAGCACAGAAACAACTAATTCCACCAGGACTCTCAATCTCTTTTTACGGAGAGCACATGCTATTTACGACCCCATTAATCACCCGCCAAAGTAAGACCTTTTTATTTAGATGTAATAAATGCTCATTTCATTCACACCAAGTCAATAATTCCTGTTGCTCAATAGTCTTATAAAGCTATTTGTTAGCTGGTGTTCATGTGTGAACAGCCCTCTTTTCTCTCCGTCTGTGGCAGTGAAGTGGACAGGTGACCTTCCTGTGGTATGAAGTACAATCTGCTCAAGTACACACACACATACATACACTCCATCAATCTTTGTTACAGCCGCAGAAAGGAAAGCAGCCAGACAGCATATCACCTTCCTCTCTGTTTCCTTCCATTATAATGCAAACAAGAGCACTTAGTACTGTGTGCAGGGCTTCACTTCTGCCCCGTCTGTAGTTTTTCCCAAAGGGGAAACGTGACGAGTTTATGACAGCGCGGACTGTGAAGAGCTGGGAGTTTTAGCTTACCAAGGAAATGAAAATGAATCACCACATAGTTAAAATAATCCCCAAGCTCTCTGAAGAATCATCTGCCTTGCTGAGTTTTACATAATTACCTAATCTCAGGCCGACTAACCTTCTGACACAACATCATAGGAGATCTCACAAGGGGCATTTACAGTAAAGTGTCTTCACACAGAAACAACAACCAAGGTTTGTGTTTGTTGCTACCTGATAGTCTGTGACCAATAAATGTGCATACAATTAACAGCCTATTGGATTGAATGAGCAGTTTAAGTGACCACAAGCCACAGCCAAGCACTAATGAATGAATGAAGAATCTGCAGCCCTTGTTTTGTACAAAAATGCCTTCTAAAGTTAAGCTGATGCTATTTTGAGGCTTCAGGAGTTAAACGGATCAAATTGGTATCCTCAAAAGTTACTTTAGTAGAAAACCCCATGTTTGTATATCTATCCACAAGCCTGGCATCACCAGACTAATTGCAAATGCATACTAGTCTGGGCCCTCTGAGTTAATTCCGTTCGCTCTATCAACGGTGCAGATCGCAATGCTTCTGGAAGCAATTGGATAGACCCACAACCAATCACAGAAACAAAATGGGAGAGCTTGTTCATGGGAAACAATTGTGGCTGGGTCCCAAAACGTCCCAAAATACAGCTAAAAAGTACACTAAAATGTGTTTCTGAAAACATTTGATGTGAGAAATGTTGCTCATAGGTTGATCGAACTTTACATTGAAAGATTTTTAACATCTCGTCTGTCACTTTAACAATGAAGTTTGAAGAAGAGTTGATGCTTAGCAGGTCAGATCAGGGCATGGCAGAACGCAAGTCCTCCCATGAATTTTTAATGGGGGGTAATGCGTTAAGGCTACAACGGTGGAAGCCGAAGGGTGATGCCAAAAAAAATGCAGCAGGCTGTGATGAAAAGCTGAGACTACGACTACACTACTTTTGGAGAAAGGCAACCTGTCGTCATGCTGCGGTGGCCAATGCAATCAGACTTGTCATTGTCCATTTGAGACAGTGTGAGAGCCCTATGCAGTCAACAGCAAACATCCTGCCTCACTGCCAAGAAAGTTTAAAACCATAATAGTGTAAAGAAAATAAACATAAGCAATTAACTTAACTGGCCCCTTGTGCTTCACAAATTGGATTAATTCCAACCCACCACACACCTAGAGTGCAGTTTATACTACACATTGAATTTGACAATGTGTGAAGTGTGAGTTCATCGTTAGGTTAGCCATGGAGGTTTTGATCCTTTTAAATAAAGCAATTCAGAAAATAAATCCAGAGGATCCAACAGAGGATCTGCTGCAAGGTGTGGATCAATGTGGGAGAAGATAGAAAGATCATGGAAAAAATTGACTCTGTTCCCATCAGCTTTATATTTTGATGCTCTTAACCTTCCATAGAGTTACAGTATACTATACGCCACAGAGGAGAGAAGTCAGTGGAGAAGCGGTGTGCTTTATTAAACAAAAGAAGAGCAGCAGAGAGGGAGAAACAAGTGATGACAGAAGATAGATGTACAGTACATGAGCCACAGACAGTGAGACAGTAAGAGAGTTTGATAGATGTAGAGAAAGGTTGAGAGGGAGAAAGAGAGAGACACAGAGAACATGTCGTGCACTGAGTTAAAACAAAGACCTGTACAGCTTGTGTATGTTGCCTGGAGCAAGTCTTCAAGGGAAACTCCACCAACCCTGGCAGCACTTTAAGGACATCTAAGTACTTCCATTTTACTCACATAACACTGCTATAACATACATACAATGTATTTTAAGTCAACTTAGTGATTAAAAGAAACACATAATGTGTAGATCTGATATCTGCAGTACTGTTCATTGGTAAAGTCCCAGCTGCACCATTTATTCTCAACAGCATTATATGTGTATAGAGCCACTATGACCCAATATCCAAAGTGTATACATTTCATCTATCTACTGTTTTTGTCAGAACAATGCATATATTTTTATTGTATGTGTAGTTTCTATTATATTCCTATTTTATACTTGTTATTCTTTTGTAAGATATGTGTAAATATATGTGGGTATGCAACAACTTGAAATCCTCCAACCCATACTTCCACATGGGTCATTTGTTGGCTTTTGACCCGGAAATAGAATAAACCAGGAAGCAACCCGCCGAAAACAACATAAAAAAATAACATTTGGCCATGGCAAGCAACATCACTACCCAGAAGACCCATTTCTGTTGTAATTCGTTCCAAAACTCGACCATTTCCCCCCATGTTTGTGATTTTGACAGAGGTGAACCCGAAACAAAGCTGTATTCTGACCAGCTGTAAGTTGGTTGAGCGTCACCTACTGTACTGGAGGAAGAGTTACTCAGTCATTTTCCCATTCATCCCTTGTACATGTGGGAAACTTCAATTATCCAGTCATTCCCTTGACAGAGGAAAGATCATTCTCGGGTTACTGATCGGCATGTAAGTTGTGATGTGATGCAGTTACATATGTGACGTAGAACATGCCTAGTTGTAAGTGGACATGTAAGTTAACTCACGCAAGTGTTTATTTTGCCCAGTAGAGAGAAATAGTTTGAAACCAATGCAGAGACAGACGGATGTTAACAAAGAGAGACAGAGTGATTTTGCACTGCATCACATCTGTAGCAGCCTCAGGCGGCAGCCAGAGGGCTGCGGGGAGGAGCCTCATTAACTGAGTGAGCCCATAGTTTGCTTCCGACGTGGGCATGAAGGAGGAGAGCTGCATTCTGCACCTCATCCGCTCCTCACTTCAACGCTCGATTTTCTTCTTTGCATAATCTTTTCCTCCCCTCGCTCCCTCTGTAGTGGTTCAAAGAGAAGCATTCTGCAAAGGCTATGTAGTCATTTTCCAAACCAATCCTGTGTTTTGCTAGTCATCACAGGCACAAATGGAAAGTCTGTGCCTGGTTGCAACGGCAAAACGTTATGTTTGTATATAAAATTTATTTTTCAGAGAACATCACAGAGGAATTAGCTTGCCACATTAATGAATTAATTGATAAAATTTGGTGCTGTTTATTGGGAGGTTAATTAGTCACGAATGATTTCTTTCATAATATGTGTTTCACGCTGATTGCCACTGATTACCTCTCTGCAGTTCCAATGATCAGACTCAAGAGTGTCTGAATTAGTTTTAGTATTGAGGTTATTTGCTCCACAACAAAGTAAAAAGAGGACAAGAAGAAAAGAAGAAGCATATGATTCAACAGCTTCAAGGTAATTAACAGCTTCAAAGTAATTACTGTAACAGGCAACGTTCAGTTTGTGATTACTTTGCTTGTCATTTGATAACAATAATTGGAATTTGTGTACTTCTCCATGCACGCACACAAACAGGCCTCAGGGATTTATTATAGAGGTGAGAGTGAGCACAGGTTGTCTTTAACTTAAAGGAACCTCCTCAGAATTCAGAATTTAGACTCAAACACGAGTGGAAATACAACTTTTATACAAAAAATAACCTAATCTCAGAAAGCAATTTGTCATCACTGCTAAAGGAATTACTAGCAGCTTTAACAGTAATAAAGTAACATTTTATTTTTATTAAGTTCACTAGTGTGCACAGTGTAAAAGGCAATAATTGAACACATTTTATTGACATCATGACATCAACGGGAAACAGTTGAGGCAAAAAAGTGAGGGTAGGGTCAGGCAGCATGGTTAGGATTAGAAAAAGTGTTGCCCGGGTTGGCTTGAGAGCTCTACACTGTGGTGTGGAGCATCTTGTCTGCCTGGGCTGGGGGGTCCCTGTGGCGGCGCCCCCTGTAGCCATGGACCATGATTTCTCTCGGTGTGCGCGGCCCCCAAAGGTAGATTCTCCCTCACCTCAGATCTCCGTGCTAAGCCATGTCTCCTCAGCAATCGCTAGTGTGTGTGTGTGGGTGTGTGTATGGCTATGTGTGTGCGTGAGCGTGTATGTCTTTGTGTATCTCTGTGTGTATATTTTTGGGGGTGGGAGGTTTGGGTTTTCATGGTGTTTCTTTGTTGTTCATGTTTTGTTTCGTTTTTTGTTTTGCTTTTATTTTCTGTAAGTCACTTTGTGCTACTGTCAAAGTATGAAAAGTGGCATATAAATAAAGATTGATTTGATTTGATTCGTAATAAATTTATGGATTACACATAATTAACAGTGCATTACTTTTCGTAGCCTCGTGAGGCCATCCCGATCTTGCGAGCTCCATTGTATTTTATCTGCAGATCAGTCTGGTAACGTGTGAAGGAGAAGATTTAGAGAAGTTTGCCAAGCGAACGTCCAATCAGGGGGTTTGAGTGTGACGCAACGCATGCAAATCAGACCTTATCGAGACACGTTTTCAGAGAGCGGTAGCCCTAAATCTGTTAGCCGCTCGCTAATGCTTTTTTTTCTTCTGTTGGAATATGAAAATTGCGTTACAGAAACTGCAAATATCCTTTACTGACACGTAAAGACACTCTGTTCGTACATCATACCCTTTGTGGATCTGATTGGTTTATTTGGCCTGATAGACAGATTGTTTATCCAATCAGCAACTAGTATTTTTGCTTCTTCCAAAACGATCTCCCAGAGTTCCCAGATGGATATGCTAAAACAAAGGCGATTCATGCGGATCGATCCATCTGGCAGAGTCAGGTTATACTTTTCATTCTTATATGTACAAAGCGAATGAGAACAGCTCGCCTATTATCAACCTAACTGCCCCTGAAAAATAATATTCTTTCCACTCCCCCCTCTCTGCTTGGCAGTTCAGGAGTCAAGACGGCAGTAACAACCACAAAAACAGGTATTATACTGTTGGATAACATATTGTGTATGAAATGAATCTGCAGATGGTCCGTTTTAAAATGATTCTAAACTTTTCATTGAATGTCAGTCTCTGAGTCAAGACAAAGGCAAAAATGCTGTTGTTGATCAGCTGGGGTTCCTATTGACCGCTTAAGAGGAGTGACGAGTCAGCAGTCAGAGACAGGTATAAAAGCGAAAAGTCAATAGATTGTGAATCACCGCAATCATAAATGTGCACAAAAAAGAGACATGCGCACGCGCACACGCACATGCGCACATGCACACACACACACACACGCAATCCCTCCAGGCTTAAGCCTGACAGAGATAATTAATCACGAAAAGCTATTTGTGTAATTCTTACACTTATCTGCTCCCCGGTGACTGGTACTTTCTGCGTAGCGTTATCCACAGACAATACAAACTTGTGATATAGATAGGAAATGTGTTCCAGAGGGACTACAACAAACACACTTACACACACTTATTCTGCTTTACATATTGACAGCCTATTAAGACTGACAGTAGCATCTGAGGTCTGCGCGGCTGTGGCTACACACAGAGTAATTTATGTCACAAATAATGTTCACCTTTAAGTGTAACCTGGTATCTAAGGGGAAAGCATGGCAACATGCTGTGAATAGCTGACCTGTGACTGCGGTGCTCCATGAGAGCTGGTTGAAATGAGACTGCAGAGACAGAAAGCTTAATAACAGAGGACAAGAGATGAGAGGGAGCGGGAGAAGAGAGATGCAGAAGACAAATGGTAGAAAAAAAGGAAGGAATATAGAGGAGGAATGAGCAGAGAACGACGAGATGAAGAAGGAGAGGGAGAGGAAGCAGTGAGGGGAGGAGATGGGAAGGAGGAGGAAAGGAGAGGAAAAGGGAAAGAGGAGATGATGAAAAGGATGGAGGGGAGACAAAAGAAAAAAGAGAATAAGAAAGGAGGGGGATGAAAAAAGGGAAGAAATGAGAAAGTAGAGAAGCAGATGAAGACAGAGAGGAGAGGAAAGGAGAGGAGAAAAGAGAGTGAGAAGAGGAAGAGATTGGAAAAGATGAAGGAGAAGATAAGGAAAGAGGAGATGAAAAATAGTAAAAATGAAGCAGAGGAAAGGAAGGACGGTAGGAGAAAGAGAGGAAAGGGTGAGGAGAGAAGAGAAGAATAAGCTGTTCTTTTCTACGGTGCTCATGGGTCCAATTTAAACCCAGGGCTTTAGAGATGAAGCATGAAAGTGTGTGTGTGTGTGTGTGTGTGCGCGCCTGCCAGGGCCAAAGGTATATATAGTACTGTATATATAAGAGAGAGAGAGAGACAGGCAACGGCTGAGCCCTCAGACTGACCTAATGACCTAATGAATTCCTCTGATATCACTTCTGATACTCAATAAAAACAATATGATGCTCCAGCTGAGCCAGACAGGTGAGGCTTCAGGTGGGGTTCTCGGGTCTTACCTGTCTCACAACGGCGTCCTGTGAATCCTGAGGGACAGACACACGTGTTAGGAGACACACAGGTCCCACCGCTCCTACAGCCCTCCTCACAGAAAGCTAGAAAGAAGAAAAAGAAATGTTTTACTTTGTCTTCATATGCTGGATATTGCAGCGGCAGCAGCACAAAAAAGCCTTGAAGTCTGCAGTTTAAGGCTTCATGAAGGAAAGACAAAGTGCAAAGTGGTTCCACTGACTATTTGTAAGAGCAGTGTAACTTGGAGGCAACAGACGTTGTCATTCACATCAGTTTATAAATGCTGCTTTTATGTTTAGCTGTGTGTGTGTGTGTGTGTGTGTGTGCGCGTATGTGCGTGTGTGTGTGTGTGTGTGTGTGTGTGTGTGTGTGTGTGTGTGTGCGTGTGTGTTAGTGTGTGTGTGTGTGCACTCAATAAGTTGAGTGCCATGCAGCAACATTATATATGAAATATCACTAGAATGGCAATATTGTGCATTTTAAAGAGGCACTGCAGAGTGATACACGGCTCAGAACCGTGACCTGTCCTCCTCAAATTCATTTTTGCATTCTTGAAAGTGTCGTATCTGAAATTTTTTTTTTTCAAGTGTTATCACCCACTGGACAGCTTTTCAGAGTTAAGTGAAGGTGATTAAAAGGCACCATGATTAAAAGGCACCAGACCAATGTCTTCGAGCGAGACTGGTGACAGTGCTGCAAGATGCACTTATTTAAGGGATAATGCAGAGCAAGATGGACCTTAAAGCGAATGGAACCTCAACATGGTGACACATCGTCCTGAAGTAATTTCAATACTAATTTGACACAAATATTGATTTCAACGTTTTTCCCCTGACTTTTTTCTGCCGACTGAAGGATGTTTTCTTCCAGACACTGGAGCAATTTCAGCTGACATTGGGTGTAAGGTACACCCTGCACAGGACATGAGTCTAGCACAGGGCACATAGACACAAACAGAGACGGGCACATAGAGGCAAACAGATACGGACAACCATCCACACACTCACACCTATGGGCAATTTATTTAGAGTCACCAATGAACCTAATACCTGCATGTCTTTGGACTGTGGGAGGAAACCGGAGAACCCGGAGAAAAACCACGCAGACACGGGGAGCACATGCAAACTCAACACAGAAGGGCCCCAGCCGGGATTGGAACTGGGAACCCTCTTGCTGTGGGGCGACAGTGCTAACCACCATACCACTGCGCTGCCCTACAGCAGGAGTCTGCTATTCAGAAATAGCAACCCATAGAATGTATTACCTAACCCTAACTAACTATATTTAGGCAAAAGAAAAATATTGTTTTGCTTGTGGGGACAAAATCAGAGCTTACAGTAGAGTAAATGTTGGCCTTACATTAATCAATCTTAATGCTATGCTTAATGCTTGTGTACCTCTATCCGCATTGAAAAAAAAAAAATTCAAACAGCTTCAAAGTTTTTATAAATTATACCCACGCGTTCCATCGAAATATTTAATGAGCTAAAGGAAAAAGTCCTTTTTTGTAATAACTTTAAACTTTCTGTAGCCTACCTGTGGAGCAACACCAGATACAGAAGTGGGGCAGAATCTAGCAGGACAAATATTTCTAGCTGTTATGTGAGAGCATGATGTATGCATTGAACAACTTCTTTTTACGGTGACTTCCTATTTTGAACTTTTATGTAAGCGAAAGCATGTTAATTCAGCTTTAGTTTGGTCTATTGCAGCATCGGTTATATTAACACTCATGAAGCTCATGTCACCTAATGCTTCTCCTGCAAAACTGATCTGAACATAACATGTGGTGGATGGACAGCACAACGATGCCAGAGATTTTATTGCTCCAAAGCACGTTGAGTGTTTTTGAAGGCCATAGCACATTTATCCTGAAAACATTGTAAGCACTTTACAAAGCCTCACATCCACCCACCCACACACTGACTGTGGAAGAACTACCACGCAAAGAGCTCAGTGTCAAGGACCACCTGCTCAACCGCCTGAGCTGTTGTGTTATACCTGAAAGAAATATGCTAAAATTCTTGCATGAATGGATTTGATGCCTCACATTTTGACTTGTAGGGTATATTTTGTAGTGCTGGTAAGGCCATGGCACCAAAATACAAATAACTTACTTTATTGAGACAAACTGATCCACACGGCTGTTACAAAAAGGCATCATGAGCATTTTCTGATCTGCTACCACACTAGTTAACTGTTGTCTGGCTGAATTTAAAACAGCTTAGTTGAAGTCATGGAAAGATCCCCCCCATGGCTTAAATAAACCAGTAGTGAGATGGGCGCAAACCATACTAGTAGTGTTTGTTGTTAGTCATACCAGAGGCTTTAGAACATAAAGGCCACAAGGTGAAATGTGTCTGGCAAACTCTAGTAGTTCTATATACATAAGTGTTTCTGGAGTTTTGACCTCTTTAGACTTTCTCCATTCAATGAACCTTGGTAGTAGGTGAAGCTCTGCCAGAAACCCTCAATAGTCTTACACAAGAAGCAGCCACAGTGGAATTTAGTTTTTTCTCACAAATAGGTGAGAAAATAAATACAGTTGTGACATTGCTCTAGGAGGTCACACAAGTTTGCCTTTGGAGCCACTGGCTCTAAAAAATAAAAAAGTCCCATTGTATACAAGTCAATAGGGAAATGATCTTCTCACCTGATTTATTACCTCAATAAGGGTTAAGGTTAATGACAAAATAATCCACATGGCTGTTACTCATCAACGAGGGACCTGTTGTTCTTCTAATGATTATTATTCTTATTTTACCGTATGACTTGGCTTTTGGAGGACCTTAACATACATACAAAGTCTCCAAAATTTTGAAAAATCTTATAGTTCATCTCCTGGGCACTGCCGAGGTGCTCTTGAGCAAGGAACCGAAGCCCCAACTGCTCGGGGCGCTGATCCATCTCTAAAATAATTGCATGTTTGTAGCTCCTGTTTATGCATGTGTGTGTATTTCGGGCCTGTGTGTGTATAATGAGAATAATAAAATAACAGAGTGAAAAAATTGAATTTCCCCTTGCCGGATGAATAAAGGCATTCTTTCTTTTCTGTCTTTATATCTTGGCCTGGGTAACCTTCAGGACAGATGGACACAGGACACATCCTCAGCAGTGTATCCTTGCCTTACTTGGTGTTCCAGCCTTCGACTGATATGTTCTTTGAGTGCACATTTGAGTGTCATGCATCAACATGGCTGAGACAAACAGACAAAGAAGAAGAGGAGGAAGGAGCGGGAGAGCCGGCAGACGAATGTACTCGACGAAACAAAAGGAAGAGTGAATGTGGGGAGAGACAGTGAGACGGAGCCGTTAGTCAGTGCTTAAAGCGAAAAGGATTAAACTGAAAAAGAGGGCAGACTTAATTGAGCAAGTTCATTAAAGAGAAATTACTTGAGTATTTCTAAGCTTAATTAATGACACGATTTGAAAGATGGGCCTTAATGGGCTGAAAAGTCTATTTATAGACACTTGCATAGGGTGTGTGAGCCTAATATATCTGTGTGTGTGTAATGTAAGTGCGACAGCTTGTCTTGTGAATCCAAAGAAACATGATTGATCTGTGTAAATGATTACCCTTGTGTTAAAGAAAGAAGTGCTACATATACAAATGAATACATAAGTGCAATAAATAAAAGCAGAGTCCCACGCCAGAAGCTATTAGTCCTATTAATGTGACTGGTTCCACTATTTAAGAAGTTCTATCAGGCCCTCATTAGGAGCCTGATTGCCTCTGTACTAATAAACCTCACACTTAAAAATTAATTACACTTATATTGACTCAATCTATCTCCAGCTCTAATTATCATTTTACTGCCATCAGCATAATGCAGCCTGTCTGTCGAACTAATGACTCCGAAAGATGAGGGGGCTTCACTGGGGATGGGGGTCTTGTGTGTTCTGTAAGACCTGCATTTTTCAATCAAAGCTGCAACAATTTTCTCGCCCAGAGTCGTAGCCCCCGATTTGCATCAGCCTCCAGTATTTTATTCTTGTTAGAGTGAAAAGAAAACACCCTTGGCCTACTAGAACTCTCCACTGAGACTCACGTTTATCAAAATAATACCATGCATAGGGGGAGCAGATGTCCCACAGAATTTAGGAATTGTCAGCAGTCCAGAATCCCAAATCCATGTACAGTAGTGCTGTGAATTGATAAACAACTGTGCATGGTGTGTGTGTGTGTGTGTGTGTGTGTGTGTGTGTGTGTGTGTGTGTGTGTGTGTGTGTGTATGTGTGTGTGTGTGTGTGTGTGTGTGTGTGTGTGTGTGTGTGTGTGTGTGTGTGTGTGTGTGTGTGTGTGTGTGTGTGTGTGTGTGTGTGTGAAATTCAGTGAGGCTTGAACACCCTTCTTGCAGTTTGCCAGATATAGTATGTCTGCAGGAAGGGTCAGGCTATGGAGTGCATCTCTAGCAGATTGCAATTGTGTTGACACTCTTTCTTTTTTTCTAAAATCAATGTTCGGAAGTGGCAAATGTAAACAAAAAGATCTGCCCTTCAAATTGCTTTGCTAGATCTTTGATGGATGTACAGTGTGTACTCTCTAAGGGCTTTGTCTGAGAGAAGAACTCTGAGGTTTTTTTCTACATAGACTATACATAGAAAGTGTGATGCTTTATTATTACAGTAAAAAACACTCAGAAAGATGAGTTTCGTAGCTGCAATTTGTTTTGCTCCATTTCTTTCTCCTGTGGTTTTAGAAATGGAATTCTACACAGAGACCTGATGTTTACCATTGATGCTACAAATCGCTATCATGCTCCATTAGGTACATTTCCATTAGGGTACAATGTAGTCGCTTGGAAAGTTTCAGGCCACGCCCTCTCAAATGGCTGTTCACTCGCTGTGTTTCTATTACAAAAAATAGTGTGTGTGTGTGTGTGTGTGTGTGTGTGTGTGTGTGTGTGTGTGTGTGTGTGTGTGTGTGTGTGTGTGTGTGTGTGTGTGTGTGTGTGTGTGTGTGTGTGTGTGTGTGTGTGTGTGTGTGTGTGTGTGTAAATGGAACAGAGAAAGAGAGGGATCATGCAACAAAGGGCCTTAGGTCAGAATCCGGCCAATCCGGCCGCTGCAGCACTCATTTTAACAAGCCCGTGCACAGATAATTTTCTGCGCTGCATTCTACCAGTGGATAAATGTGTCTACTCTACTCCGCGTTGTTGTTTAGGCGTCTGTACTTCCCCACCAAGTCACATCCTGCTGAGAGTTACAACCAATCAGCAATGGCCCTGCTCTCCCACAGGACCAACAAACAGCCGGTCAAACGACCACTCGAGCGACTCACATGCAAATTAGGGACGTTTCGACAAGATGGACCTGCCTCGTTCCGGGTATTCGACCCTAATGGAAGCGCACCTATTGTTGCTGGAAATATCGCAAGCCTCCACAAACTCTCACCATGTATGCTGCAACCCAGTTTTACTCAGATGTAGGAAATACACAGTCCAAAATTTCAACTGCCAGCCCCCCTGAAGTCGGAATTACTGAGTAAGCAGTCGGAGATCCCGAAGAACCCAGGCCTCCCAATCCAACGTGGAGGCACCCAGCATCCACAGCACTTAAAGCTGTAGGAATACACTGTTTATTCACACTTATTTGTGTTATGCTCATTAAATCAGACGTAGAGACAGTGCTGTCCGTCTTCTATACGTGGACCAGTTCTGACTCAAGAGGTAAAAGGAATGCAGCATGACTTTTATACAGAGCATCTCACTAACCTCTTATTTTCTGCTTTCTGTGCCTTGTTTGAAATATTATCCACAATCCACCCTTCCCCATTTCTCCTCCTTGCCCCTCCCTCTGCTCCTCCTCCACTTTACATTACAGGACCCCTGCTACAGGGACAAATAGCCTGTGCTGAGGCTGAGAGGAGGAGATTGCCCTCCCTCATTGTCGTCCCTGTGACCTCCAGCTAAACTATCTCACTGCTTAACTGAGCCTGTTGCTGACTCGTGACTTCCTGAGACATGCTTATATCCACAGATTTGCTATTTGAGTTTCCCATTACGCGGCCTAGATTGCTTTCCAGTGGGTGGTGAGAATGGAATCATTCCACTCGGTGCCGTGGCTAACAGCCACATTCACGGTCGTTGGGCATCCAAGGAGCCATCTCAGAATTAAGAGTAAGGGTATCACAGAGAAAGCCAATGTATATTCCACAAATTCAAGTAGATATGAAAGGAGAAAAGAAAAAGGAGAGGAGATTTCTAATTCTATGGTAGAATAAAACTGAACTAATAATTTGCGTCCCATGGAGCATACCACAGCCTCTTGATAACGATCTCATCTCTAACTTTAAATTCAAATCTCGAGGAGTTTAAAGCTCCATTTTTAAATATTTTTCATTTTTAATGTCATGTGAAAAGGGTCACACATATCCCTAATAAGCGTCACATTTGAGTTATAGTACTAAGCATCCATTTATCTGAAAGCTAATACCTGGCAATGTTTGAAAAGCCCAGAAGGTTGTTTAACAACACTTACAAAGACCCAAAATCCTTCTCATAACCTCCTATAATAACCATCTGGATGAAAAATGATTCCATCTGCTGCATCAAGAAAAATATTTTGAATCCCTTTCACTCTGTTTTCTGTCTGCAACCGGTAACCATCTTTGTTTGGATTAGGAAACCAATGGAGTCGCAACATGGGAGATTGGGATAAAAATATTTTTGATTGTGAAGCAGATGGGAAATTATTTTCATCCAGATGGTTGGAACAGTCTTTGAGGTAACACAAATGCATGAGAGGCACAAACTGGGACTGGGTCACCCAGTGATGAAAGAACAGAGAAATATTATCCAACTCAGAGATTTAAAGGCTCTTTTAGCTCATTGTTTTTGGCTTTACGGCGCATGTATCGAATGTGTCAGTCTCACAGGAATTCCTGACAACAGTATTTTCTTTTTAAATATATCTGGAGCACTTTTTAGATGTCTCACTCATCCATTTTGAACTGTTTCTACAAATCTATCAATCTCTGTTCAGATTGAGTGAGACTTAAATTGAAAACCCCAACTGTATGTTTTCATGCATCAAGTCTAATTTACTTTTGTCTTGTATGCCAAGTCAAGCCCAATGGCTACACGAAGCCAATAACAATAATATCCTGTCAAAAATATTAAGTACTATATGTCTCTAGTGATCAATCAAGGCCCTATTGTTTAATTCTAAATACATAAACACAGAGTAAACACTTTGGTAGTATTTCTGACACTTCTCAGACTGGAAAAAGACAGTTTGGCTGTTTGCTGTCTGTGCTGCTGGAAAGGGTTTTGAAGACAGTGACAGCCATAACAGAGGTTAGAGTCAGTCTGGATTGTAAGGTTGTGAGTCTATAAAGCATTTAAGCGCTGCTGACATCTTTCTTTTAGTCTGACTTTCAGGTAAGCCACTGCACCGACCCCCCGACTCCAGCAGGAGCAACACGCTCTGATAAATCTGCCCATCAGCAAACAGCTGACAGATGACGTTAGAGACTGGCTGGTGAGGAAAGGTAGACATTTAGCAGCTAAAGAGACAGATATTTGTGTTGGTGACCAACCTAAAACTAAAAACAGGGTACACTTAGACATCCATTAGGTCACTCGTCGCACATTTTCAAATGAATGATAATGTTGCTCTGTGTCTGGTGGATCTGTTTGCTAAACAATTTACTGTTGTATATTATACAATTTTATTATAATAATGTTGAAATGTAAAAATGTGTCAGGGCTGTTTTTCTGCCAGCATATTACTGCCACTGCCAGAAAAAGAAAAACAGATCCGTATTACATTACGTCGTGAAAAGTTTGTCATGACAAGATACTTTTCATGTTTTAACAATATAATTCCATGTTATTATGACATACAAACTTATCACATTATAACAAACTTTCATATTAAAACAATTAACCTATGTATCTTTTATAACATGATATATTGTTTCAAAAGGAGAAGTTTCACATTAAAACGTGATTAACTGTTGAATGAGGAAACTGTGTGCAGAGAACGGATTAATTGAGGAATATGACTAATTTACACAACTTAATTAGTTCTACTTCATTCTGCTGTTACTGAGCATGTGTGTGGAAAAAGATCATTCATTCATTCATTCATCCATCTTCAACCGCTTGTCTCTGCTGGGGTCGCGGGGGGCTGGAGCCGATCCCAGCTGACATCGGGCGTGAGGCAGGGTACACCTTGGACAGGACGCCAGTCTATCGCATGATCCGCTAAATAAATACATTTGTTTCTTTAAATTCAGTTTCTATTGAATGGCAGCATTACACTTCTGTAAAAATAAAGGCAGCTTTTAAATCTAAACATGTCTTCCTACAGATGCTGGTATTAAAAAGAGGGAGAACGTACAACAAACATGACTTAGTTCTCCTGAACACATCATTAGTACTTCTGACAGCGGAACAGAGGGGTATGTAGATAATGGACACTCTCCATCCCACCAAGCTGATCTCAGAGGATGAGAGGATTCCCTCTCTGCAGTGTGCTTATATTATCTGTCTAGCAGCCCGGCTAATGAATGCACAACAGCAGGCTTAAATTCAGAGGTTGAAGTCCACTGTCAGCCTGCAAAGAAGAGCTGAGCAGGGCACAAATTCAGCTAAGAAAGAATTAACGCCAACCCATTTACTCATGCAAATGCCTCACTTTGTTATGCATCAGAGTAGAGGCAGTTCACCCTTGGCTGTACTCTCGGTTGGGCATTTACTGAACATAACACATCATGACCGCACTTACAAGACAATAAGGACTCGGGCCAGGCAGTCAACGCAGATTAAAGTAGCGTTAAGGAAAATTTTCACAGCCATAATGTATCAGCAGAGGGTAAAAGGGTGGTTGATCAATAAGGCTTACACGGAAATTAATCCTGCATGGTGCTTTCAGAGACTTCTCTCTGTGGAACAAACCTCCGCACATTTCAAACGGCTCAAGGATAATGAGAGACCAACACGTGGATATCCAAGTGAGCTACAAATTACAAAGCAATTACAGGAATAATTTTGGTAGCATACCATTAGCTATTTTTTCTTCGCCCAAGTGATGTTTTTACTGCTTTTAAAAGGCCACTCTTGCTGTTGCTGGGTTACACCCTAGACTGTTTATTAAGATAGAAAACCGGGCTAACATGGGAGTGATGTCCATACACCTGCCTGACCCATCGTGTCGTTTCACCCCGTTTTTATAGCATCAAATAACTAATTCAAATCAAACGTACAAAACACTTGAAAAAAAAACAAACATTGAGAGAAACTCATCTCATCTCATATCATCTTCAGCCTCTTATCCGGGGTCGGGTCATGGGGGCAGCAGCTTTAGCAGGGGACCCCAAACTCCCCTTTCCCGGGCCACATTAACCAGCTCTAACTGGGGGATCCCAAGAGAAACTATCTTTGGGAATAATTTATTTGAGGTGTAGTCCAAGTTTTTTTTTACTATATCCACTAACATGGAACACATATAATGCAGCCAAGCCGTCCATTGTATATGCAGTCTATGGGTTACACATGGTGTTATGTAAATGTATTTAATCTAAAAACTGCATGTAGGAGGGATAATTGGCAATTAATTAGATTTCTCAGCAATTACTCTTGAATCACTTTGCCATATTGGATATATACCGGAGGTGCCACCATAGTTAGAATGGACGTTATTATGCTCAGTAATAATACTGTGGCCTTATTCAGCTCAATTACTTTTGTTCTTGCATTCAGTCCGAGTGCTGCGATACCTGTCAGTCCTTGCAGATATGATCTTTAATTAAACTAAGCCTAACAGTGAACTACAGTGCCCTTAATTGCTGTAATTCAACTGTTGCCATGTGTGCAGAAACACGGTTTTAAATGTTGCCTTCATGACCAGACAGCTACCGAAGGCTGAGGTAACACTACGGTGCCATTACTTTATGTTAAGACAGGGAGACTGAAAAGCATGAGCAAACTGACATCCAGATTTTCTTCTCTGCCACAAATTCTAGATGTAAAACAGCTGTCAGTGTTTAAACAGCCCTCTGAGATACTTTTTCTCCAGCCAATACATTTTTAGGCAGCATGACACAACTACAGTTCTTTGTGTCTATAGTTATCCATTCCCGAACAGCTTAATGCCACTTTGATATCAGAGGATGGCTGCCTCTTAGACTGATCTAAGAGGCTGCCAGGTATGTTGGTTGCTGCTTCCAGATGGTTCTGTGAAACAAATCATCACCAATTTTGTGGATTTCAGATTGCTTTGGTTTTATGAACATCAACTTTACTGTTGTTGTTGACTCTCACGGCTCTTGTCAGTGATGTTTCCAGACACAGCAGACACTTATCCTCATCCAAAATATTAAACATTAAGCAATATATGCTATCTATTCATCACCAAACCACAGACAGGGGAAGTTGCAACTAGATGGTGAACACTGTGGAGCATTAAGCAGCTAAAGAACCAAATGTGTCTCTTATGAGCCGGTTAGAAGCAAAAACAGAGCTAGAGGGAGAGTGATTATTGGATTAGGTGGACACAAACACAACTCCAAATGAATGTTAATGTTCTGTGTCTGCTGGATGTTCGCTAACAAGTCCGCCATAACTTTACAAGATAGAAATAAAGAAAATATTCCCGCTTAGATGCTGGTGCGTTTATGTTTATGGATGTAATTATGCGTATAAAAAAATCTCCAGCCGAAGGACAAATTAAGTTGAATTGTGTTTAGGAAGAGTTTGGAAAATGTAGATCTAGCAGGATGCTGTGATTAAATACAAACAAACAAGTCAGAACAGTTCTCTCTGTTTCTTCTGTTTCATATTTTCTCTTTATGTAAAACAATCCATTGCTGAATAACAACAAAAAGAGATAAAACCATATTCTTGTGACTTCCTCCTTTTCCTCTGAATCAGTGTGGCCAACATTAACTGGCTGTTCACGCCACGTCCGGATGATTTTATCTATTTTCATCTGTGGAAGAGTCGTGGGGGCATGAACCTATCAGAGCAGGGAGAAGGGGAGGAACAGGGACGCCCTTGGCAGCTGGATGTGAGGTGCTTTCATAACAAAGGGCGGTGCAGGACGCACGACTCCCTCTATCTGAATCCATTACTGAGACACACAGGTAGGCATCTGACAACACTGTTTTCCCCAAACTCTGCAGATTAGAAGAAGTTTACTGCTGAGAGATGCATTGGTGGAAATGCCCATGAGCCATGCTGCTGGAATCTAGGGGAAGAGATATGCATCACATCAAGCCATGATGTGAATTCGATTTGAAGAGGAAGATTGTGTTGAAAAGGTGCCACTTGTCGATCCATAATCTTATTTATTCTCCTTCGGTTTTCCATTACAATTAAGTTTGCCCTCTCGAGCTACAAGGCAAAATTCACTGCGTTTTATTTGCATTCTTCTGCAACACAGGTATAACCCCAAAAGTCAGTTCACCTCACAAAAATACTATCTAGCTATTTAGTTGAAGCGTTTTGCCTCTACCCTAGTACGATGGAGATGAATGAAGTTGAGTTTTCAGCTCACAGCATTCAAGGATTAAAAAAGCAGCTTGTCTTTCTGGAATTAATGTCCCGATCATTGGAGAGTAATAATCATTCATTCATTCATTCATCGTCAACCGCTTGTCCCTGTCGGGGTCGCGGGGGGCTTGCTGATCCCAGCTGACATCAGGCGCAAGACGGGGTACACCCTGGACAGGACGCCAGTCTATCGCAGGGCACATAGAGCGTACTCACACTGTCCTTCCGGACCGCGACCCGGACTTTAGGGTACTTGTCCCCCCTCCCTCTCCCAGCCCCGTTTGTACTCACACTGCCAGGGCCGGCCAATGCTTCTTGCTGTCCATACGCCATCACGCCGTAACACGTCACACGCATTGATCGTGTGTGTGTGGCTTTGTTTACAAATCTTTCCACAGACCTCGGAGTTTTTGTGCATCTTGTCGACTGTTTTTGAATATTTTCATCCGACTAAATCTGCAGTAAACACTCCACCTCCGAATCACATCAACGTGAACCTCTCACCGCCATTGTTGTTGTTAAATGTCCGCGAACAGAGACAGACAGCCATTCACACCTACGGGCAATTTTAGAGTCATCAATTATCCTAACACGGGCATGTCTTTGGACTGTGCGAGGAAACCGGAGAACCCGGAGAAAACCCACCAACCAGGAACCCTCTCACTGTAAGGGACAATAATAATAATAAAAAAATGTAAAAAAAAAAAAATAAATAGCCAAAGAACTTGGACAAGAAATGATTTTGTTCTTTGTTTTTTTTAAGTAGGATAAACTGACCCTGTAGGACTTAAGCTTTCAATTTTCTATATTTTAAAAAATACACAAAAAAATGTTTGGAACAGAAAATTAAGAGAAATCACATCAAGTTTTACGTAGATTTTTCAATTCCATTACTGAATATTTAAAATTAACTCCTTTTTCGGGCTAGTGACTGAAAACAATGAACGTTAGCCTTGTTTTAATCTATTGGCCATCATTCCAACTAGTTCATTGTGCAGATGTTGAGACAAATGTTGCTGGACCCAAATTCAAAATAAGCTTTATCTTTAGATTGTAAGGAAAGATGCAGCTGTATCTGTATCATTGTGAGTAAAAAAAACCTGCAAGAAGATTTTTATCCAAAATAAACGTTCAGTCATAGCAGATAGAAGTCTGTAGTTAAGACGTCCAGCTTTGACCTACTGTACACATGATACTTTCATATCTGGACGAAATGAGCCAAATCTCCACATGTCCCAACACTGAGTTAACCCCTTCATAGATACTCAGCATGAAAGCTGGGTCATGACCGAAAGAACAAGGTCGCAGGTACAAGCGGCCGAAATGGGTTTTCTCAGGAGGGGGGCTGGAGTCTCCCTTAGAGAGAGGGGGAGAAGTTCAGCCATCCTTGAGGAACTCGGATCAGAGCCGCTGCTCCTTAGCGTTGAAAGGAGCCAGTTGAGGTGGTTCGGGCATCTAGTAAGGATGCCCCCTGGGCGCCTCCCTAGGGAGCTGGGAGGAGGCCTCGGGGAAGACCCAGGACTAGGTGGAGAGATTATACCTCCACACTGGCCTGGGAACTCGGGATCCCCCAGTTAGAGCTGGTTAATGTGGCCCGGGAAAGGGAAGTTTGGGGTCCCCTGCTGGAGCTGCTGCCCCCGAGACCCGACCCCGGATAAGCGGATGAAGATGAGATGAGATGAGATGAAAACATTTTATTGCAATATGACTCTGAATACTAGACCTGTCAGTGTCGCACTGACAGACAGCGAGGGAAGAGAGGGAGGATAGGAACAGACGGATGATGAGAGAAGAAGGAAAAGAAGTACGATGATGGAAGTGAGATCTGCATTAAAAGAGGCAGCAGATATGAAGTGAATGCGGATGTGCGTTCATGTGTCTCATGCAGGTGAAAGCCCATTAGGCGGAGCCGCCACCGCCGCTATTAAAGGCAGCTGAAAAGAACAGAAACCATCATGCTATCCTCCAAGGATACGGCTGCTGTTTCATTTCTTTCACAACACACTAATCCGTCTTTCCGACTCTGTGACCTCTGGTTCAACCTTTCTAGCCATAGTGACAGGGCTTTAATTAATTCATGCTAATTAGCCACTGGTAGAATAAAGTCCATTATTCAAAATTTTACTCAAGTAAAAGTATGTAAAAGAGTATTATTAGAAAAATTGACTTAATGTATTAAAGTACTCACTATGCAGCCAAATGGGCTCATTCAGTGTTATATTATTACACTATATGATTAATATGAGTAATTTTATTTATCAGGTGGTTTGATTGCCTTTGTAACAATACTAATATAATAATAGTATATTTTAAATGCCCGTTATAGGTTTTAAAAATATCAATCTGAAAATGAACGAGTTGCTATGTTTGGAAAATAAATGAAGTATAAAACTAAAATACTCAAGTAAAGTAACTTAGTATTGTACTTTGAAACAGTCCTTGACTAACTACTTAGTTTTGTTTCACCACTGTAATTAGCAAATGTTAGCATGCTAACATCCTAACTAAGATGGTGAATATGGCAAACATAGCTTGCGTAGCAGGTACATGTGTTCGGTGGTTCAGGTGGTTTTATTTTTTGCACTATCCATTTGCACTTTGCATTATGTTGTTAGGATTATGTCCATGTGTAAGTGGCGTCTGAACAACTGAATGTATACTTCATTATTTATCCATCACCAACATAAAAATATATCATGAATAAGAATCATTTGGATTTTAATTTTGACACTTTCTGTTCCGTCTTACTTCCATGTAGGGAGATTTCTTTCTTTCTCCCTCTCCCTCTCTCCCTCCCTCTCCCTCTCTCCCTCTCCGGCAGAAACATAGCACTAATTGGCTGAATAAACCTGGTTATCAGATTCTCACACACGGACGCAGGCACACAAACACCTTGCCACATCACATATCCTGGATCTATATCCAACAGATTCCATCAACTGCATTGATGAGACACTGCCTGACTTTCTCTTTGTATCTTTGTTCATATATTCTTTATTGATATGAAAGCATCAATAGTATAAAAAAAAGGCACAGATCATATCCTGACTGGCACATAATACAGAATAGCAGAGGGGGCTAGATGCTTTGAGTAGAATGGCCCAAGTTTCAAGGCGTTTTCCGAGTAAAGTAATTCCTCTACTTCTCTATCTGTTATTTATATTTGTGTGTTTGTGTGTGCAGCCTGCAGTCTGCCATAAATCAGTCAGGGCCCTAAGATCTAAACTAAAGTGTTTTGGAGACCGGAGCCTCTGGGCTTTGTGCTTTTCAGTCCCAGTCGAGACCCTATCTGTGTTTGAAAACAGGCTTTTTTTAAAAACACCACAGCTTTGTACTAGATGAATTTCTTTATGCTATTAGTGTAGGTTACAAACTAAATTCACTATAATTAAGAGAGCGGAAAAGTTACACATTCTGAGCAAAATGTGTTTTCGGTGAACTTTCAGTCGATTGGGAAAAGGAAGAATTTAAGAGAACATGAGATGTTAAGCACAACTTCGTCAACATAATATAATGCATTATTTATGCTATACACACTTCAATGAATGGTTTACTTTGAAACTTTTTTCATATATAAGGCGCACCGCATTAGAAGGCGCATAGAATAGACGCTACAGTCGAGGCTGGGGTTACGTTATGCATCCATTGGATGAAGCTGCGCTAAAGGGAATGTCAACAAGGGGAGGTCATCTTGTTGCTTCCTCCACTTCCGCACCATTGATTGGTTCATGTTAAACTCTCTGGCTGCTGCTCTATTCCCGTGTTCCACTGCGTGACTAATCGCCTTGAGTTTAAACTCTGCGTCGTAAGCGTGTCTCTTAACAGGAGCCATCTTGGGCTCTTTACACAAACACACAAATGGAAATGAAACGGCACGCTTCGCACAGTCGTATATCTCAACATGCACCGCACGCTACTTCTTCTACGGGGGAAAATAGAGTCGGCGGCTGCTCACCGTAGTTGCGAGACCTGTTGTGGCTCAATATTGGTCCATATATAAGGCGCACCAGATTACAAGGCGCACTGTCGGCTTTTAAGAAATTTTAAGGTTTTTAGGTGCAACTTATAGTGCGGAAAATACGGTACTAGAAAATAGGGAGCAGTATTACAGCATAAAAACTGAAACTGATGACAGATCTAGTTCAGTAGATCAGTACAATTTATTTTTCACTGTGATATGTACATCAATATTCATTGTAAAGAGCAATATGTTAACACAAACAGTTTTTATTTCATTTTTGCAGTGTACACTAGGGAATGTTTCCTTTATGTGTTCATTTTGTGTATTATGATTCACTGTCTCTTTCCATTTGTAACAGCAGCACCCAGGAAAATAACCAACAGCTAATAACCTATTGTTATCTTAATTGTAACCTGTGTGGGAAAGTGTTACTTTCACTTACTGAAAGTAAGAAAACATGCCAGAAATGTGTCAATCACAGCTGCTCTGTATGTGTGAATTTACTGTACATGGACACAGTATCCCAAATATACACTAAACAACTACTGTTGGCGTATTTTGTAGTCTTGTGACTATGGTGCTTTTTGTGTTTTCTTTGCTGTAGATTATTTTCCACATGACAGAGCTGCCAAGAGATTTGCAGGAGATACCAAGGTGTTAGGATAGGATATTTCACTGTAAAGCATAAGTGGATAATATACAGTAAGGTCATCAAGCTGCCTGATGAGGTCCATCACATTGGTATGTGCGAGAAATAAATTGTATAGTCACTCTTGTGCTGTTGTACTGACTGTTTATGGTTTTTTTTCTCATGTTTGTGTGCATGTGTATGTATATGTATACATGTATATATATATATACACACACAGGATTTAAAAAAAGTTTTCTCTTGCCTTTCAGTGTAAAGCACTTTGAGTTAATGTGTAATGAGATGTGCTATATAAATAAAGTTGCCATCTTTTTTCTCATTGCCTTTATCAAAACCTCCAACTCTATGAAAAGCCCATGTCAGATGATATGTTCCCACACGACAATTACAGGAGACTTAGCGTAAAAGTGCTTTAATAGGCCCACTTTTAAATGGTCACTAAATGCGCGCTTACAGCCGAGGTGAAGTTCTCCTTTCTTTACAATGTGGCTCGGTTGACAGAGCGGGTCAGCAGTTAGATCCCCGCAGCTTGCCTTGTGAATGTGTATGAGCGTTGTATGTCTGAGGAGGTGGTCGGAGGGGCCGTAGGCGCTGATTAGCAGCCGCGCTTCCGTCAGTCTGCCCCAGGGGAGCTGTGACTATTATAGTAGGTTACCACCACCATGTATGTCTGTGTGAATGAATGGGACCTGGACTCTGTATAGCGCCTTGAGTACTGAGAAAGGCGCTATATAAATCCGATCCAAATCATAAACTCAGGTCTCAATGTAACTTATTTTCTGGTGACAACTTCAGTTGAGTAAGATTTGAATGTTAAGCAAAGGGTATACATTAGGACATTTGATAGACTTACATGTGTCTGTCTAAGCCAGTAACAGTTAGCGATGGTGGTTGCCACTTCCCCGCTTCACCCAGGCTTCATCCAAGTAGCATAAACCCACAGGACCCGTTACATAAACTGCAGACCACATAACATCTATTCATACTCTAGGTCAGTGGTTTTCCCAACCTGGGGTTGAGACCCTACCCAAGGGACCCATGAAAAATATGAAGGTTCACTAGATAATTTAAAGGAAAAGATAAAATAACCACATTGACATACCACAGAGGGCATAAGAGTGATGTCTCTACTTTCCTGCATTGGGCCTAGTGTCCCCTCACACCTCCTCCTGTTTCACATTCACCTTAAGGAGAAAAAACAGCCGAGGAAACAGGGAGAAAAGACAAAAGGGCAATACAACCATGAAATAGAACCCTGATGAAAGCATCTACAGAACCATATCAGACACCCTCTGGATGATAAGATTTCATCTAAATGCAGCCAGAGCGGTCTTCTTACACACTCCTCGGCAAACTTTGCTTCCTCTTTTGAACTGTCAATCCATTAAAGGCACAAGTATGTGTAAACTCTGAAGGGTAAATCTCAAATCAAGTGTGTCACAGCAGGTCTTCATAAAAAGAAAATCAAGACGCAGATGAAGACATGCAGCTTCCTGAATGCTGATCAATACAATGTCACGATCTCAAGTAAGTCTCTAGTCCAAGTCAAATCTTGTGACGTCGTTGCACTGACTTCAATGAGTCTAATCTTACTTGAGTCCAAGTCTACAGCTCTAAACAGTACTAATATTAAACAAGCACAAGTGCAATGAATACGTCTCAGCGTTACAGTTGCAATGCCCTGGTGTTAAAGTTGGTATTATGATCCTCTCTATCACACTGCATCACTGACAAGCGTTTCCACGTTGAACAAAGAATATTCTTTTCACAGATACTTCACTGACACAAGACTGATAGAAGACAAAAACACACACACACTAGATGAGATAGAATGAGGACAGCATGTTAGATTTCCTCCTGCTGCATTAAATTATATGACAAGAGTGGATCTGATAGAGCCGAACACAAGGGAGGATTTTTCTCTGTATCTAACAGCAGGGCACAGACTAAAAATAATTGCCTCAAATGATAATTGCTACAAAGCTTCAAAAACAAGTAGGTTTTTTTCTTTCTCGTACATTTTTTCCCCCCCGCATTTGCAATTAATCATAGCTTCAGATACTGGGGTTTCCAGCCAATTAAATGTTGTAAAACACTATGCCCTCTAGCACAGAGCTACACAGCAAAAGAGCCACTAAATGTGTTGTTCCTATCAAAAAAGGGATGAAGGGGACCAATAATTATGTAAACAGAAAATTAAACGCTTCAGACTTGCAGGGCAATGGAGGCTGAATACCTCCCCTCACCCCCCCAATTTCTCTTTTTTCCCACTTCCTGCAGCAAACACCTCCCTCACTCCATCTCTGAGAATACATTAGCCTGGGTTTTGCTCCTCCGTTCAGCTGCTTGTAACATGGTTTCTCTGCGATTAGCTCCGATAGCAAGATGAGAAAAGCACGAGTCAATGCCTTTGTCCTCTGCGCAACTGTTTAGATTCGCTACTCAAATCCTCTCTATTTAAAACCCCTTTGTCTATACAAACCAGTCCTAGGGAATGAAACGGACCATTAACCAGATTACCTCACTCACTCTGCTGCCGACAAAGGCTCTGCAATAGGCTGCTGATCATTAGGCTGGCAGTGGGAACAATGCTGATCTATAATTTTATGCCATGCTCCGATTGAACTATTGCGGCTTATTTATTGTGCTCTGAAGGGAGATGACATAATGGTAGCCTTTTTTCTCCCCCCGGGGAATTGCAATACAAAAGGAGGGGGAGAGAAAGAGAGAGAAAGGGGAGGGAGAAAGAGAGAGAAAGGGGAGGAAGAGAGAGTGAGTAAAGGTAGAGGGAGTCTTAACCTCTCATTTCTTCTCACTTCCAGTCAGCCCGGACAATCAATAGCTGCGAGATGGGCTCTTGAGATGGAGGCCTTTCTTTATGTGCCCCTGCAATCATTTCAGTCAGAAGGCAGATAGCGGGGCCAGCTGCAGGCTCACTAGGAGCTGGGTCCCTTGGTACATATGGAGTTAAATTTGATGTATGTGATGAACAAGTGCACTTACAAGCTCTCTTTTTCCAGCGTAGATGTGTGTAAAATTTGAGACTCGGAAATCGCTCAAGCTGAGATTAATACAGTCATTTTAAAATAAATATGGGAAATAGTGTTTTTAAATGAAAGCTGAAGTAAAGCTGAAAAATATGAGCCTCTACAATAGCAGCATTGTCTGTCTGCACAATATCAGCAGCAGGCAAACCTCTTTAAAAAGACACAGAAAGGGCATGACATGGCTGTAGCAATAATATTAAACATGATTATTTTCCTGTAATAGAAATGAGATGTGAGTTGACACGGGAGAAGCATTATACACATGACAACACACCAGGTTGCTTGTCGGGAAAACTTAGATAGATTTGAACAAATCACCAGTTGTCAGTTTTCCGTTGAGGACAATCTCCAGATGTCAGGTCTCGGTGTCTGTCACAGTGAATCAACAGGCGTGGGCATCTTCCCAGAGCTGCCAATCTAACGGGGGATATTAATTATATAATAAGCAGTTGGTGATGCAAAAAAACACGATGTCTTTCCATCGAGTAAGACCGCTCCAGGTAAACACCAAAACTCCAGTACACAGGTGTTGTTTAAAGTCCTCCGGGGGAAACGTAGGCATTCAATAAATGAAAAAGAAGGTGTCCCTGCGAGTTGAGGGGGAAACGATAAGACAAAAACAAAATCTGTAATTCATGAAGCACCACTCGATGAGATCTAAGAGAGGACAAAGATCTGAGAGGGTTTTTAAATGAAGGATTAAGAGATTTACAGTCATTGAGTATGCAAAACCACATTTGTCGCTATCTTTCCCAGCCTCTGAGTCACCACAAATACAAAAGGTCAAATTATGCCTTTGCAAATAAAGCGCTCTCTCTTTGTAAACTAATTAGCTATCGGCAAGAATGGAAGTTGAAGACGCTTTCACAGGAACTAAGCCACTGTCACTCAAGGTCGCTCGTCACCTGTTTAGCGTTTAACACGCCGAGTTAAACACATCCTTTTCTCGCTCGGCAACCTGATTTTGCCTCGACTATTATGGAGTCATTGCTCAAGGCTGGCCAAACACAGGTTTTTTTTCTTCGCCTTATTAACATTAGCAGGGACAGGCTGTGGAGCTGCAGTCACACTCAGACTAATTCCCTTTTTCCTGAGAGGGCTGCAGTGATGTATGAGGGGAACGAGATGGGAGGCGCAGGTCGATTGGCCAACACTGTCGCCATCACACAGTAATGAGATCTCAGGGGGAGGGGAAAATAGAGGCAGATTCCTCCAACTCCCTGCTCGCATAATACTAATTGGCCAGAATAGGATAGGTAAGACATAGGAAGTTTTAATGGCATTATTAAAAAAGTATAGTATTTCCTCACCTGCTTCTGACAAATATCATCAGTGATTAGGATTGACAGTGTCATATGTGGTTACTATATACTGGCTGGTCATAGATTAGCCACACTATGTAGTTAAAAGTATGTACAATACCAGTGTACTTGTCTGCTCTGGGGCCAATTTTGGTTTGGGTACGACCCCTTACTATAAAATAAATCTAATGTTGTAGCATACAGTGATATTTTAGAGATTAAATGTTTGTTCTAATTGTTTGGGAAAGGCCCTTCCTTGAACTCCGCAACCTGACAAAATGAGTTCAACAAATAAATGATTGTCCTTGTTTGGTGTGGAAGAACTTGACTGGCCTGCACAGAGACCCTGACCTTAACCCGAACCGACGCCTTTGGGATGAATTAAACCCTCAAAGCTCAATATCAGTGAAAAATGAGGAGGTAGTGCTACAATCAGGTACCATAATGTCTGCAAGTGTGTGAGTGGAGCATGAGCCTTGAGACAATCCAAAGGCAGAAATTGTGTGGAAGGCACATTGCAAATTGCATTGATCTCACCCTAGACCTGCCGCCCATCCTAATGTCTGTGTGACACAGGGGTAGAGGGCGGCGAATGCAATTGGATACACCTACTTCTTTTTCTTGCATTGCTCTCTTTAATATCTCGATTGCATTTTTCGAACATAACAACAAATAGTAATGCACACTAATTTCTCTGTATTCCATGCATTTATTTTGTGTGTATCCGACGTATTGAAAGCATAGGACGTAGTATAAGACAGCAGATAGTCACGTAAGGAGGGAGGTTGGTGGTGGATGGATCCTAAAACACACGACTTTCACCCTGGTGGTTCATTTCTCAGGTCATGGCAGTTCATGTCCCGGTGCCATTTAAGTCCCAGACGTAATGAACCAAACCACTGCCTTTTTTCTAATTCTAACCAAGTATTTTTGGTGCCTTCACCGTTTCGTAAGATATCATGTGAATGTGTTTGCAGAACATTCATATATATATATATATAGATTTAAATAAAGAGAGAGATATACATCCATGTGCAGGTGCATCATTTGTAGGACAGACGTCCTTTTGACCCGTCATTAGCAGTTGACACGGTGATAAGCAACAGTGCAGGTACAGAACAGGACTTAATGAGGGAGGAATCATCGTGGAACATCGTAGGGTCAAAATTAACCATGTTTTGACCTCAAGTTAAACAGGAAGAAACATGATCACAAAGGAACTCAGTCTGGTAATCTCGACTTTGAACTTACATTTGTAATTTCAGGGACTTTGAAGCCAAAAAACTGAAATAGATAAAGACAAACAAAAAAAAACAACCCAAATTGCCATTTTTTACAGTTGCAGCCCAAAAGCTGCAGTTGTTTAGTTTTGGTAGAACCAGCACTGAGGTTGCGCCTGCAAGGATCAGTCTGATCCAGTGATGTGCCTTGGCTTTTTGACAGCAAATGATATCCCATGATACAACATATTTTGCTGAAAGTTTATCATTTAGGTAGCCTAATTAAGCTTAATGATACTCCCCTCTTTTGGACAGCACGTACACAGTCATGAACATTACATGGAAGGGCTTCTTGTGAGCTCATGGGATCTCTTTAAAGAATAAAATAACCGACTGAGATCTGCAGCCCTGCTCATGTCTAATGCTTCATTTGTACATAAACACATTCAAATTCAATTTACTAAAAATAAAAGGTTTGTGCTATCAATTACAATATTGAATCACAATTAATCAGAAGATTGTCCGTAGCTAGCTCTTGATTAATTTGCAATTAATCACACATCTCATCTCATCTTCAACCTCTAATCCGGGGTCGGGTCGCGGGGGAAGCAGCTTTAGCAAGGGACCCCAAACTTCCCTTTCCCGGGCCACACATATATAATTAATCACACATATATTTTTTATATGGTCAAAATGGGGATATTTTTCAAGGTTTTAATACTTATCAACATGTGAGTAGATAAATATGCTTGCTTTGTGTACATGTACTGTATGTTTATTATTACTGCGACAATCCAAAACTACGACAAATACTGTCCGGATTATTCTTCAGAATAACCTCAAAGGTGCTATGCTGAAAAAAGCAATAAAGAAGAAGATTATATCAAGTTAGAACAAGTGCTGCTGCTTCACGAGGAACGTAACAAGTTTAAATGGTGCAGGCTATTGTTTCCTCCATGTTTCTCAACTCTTGTTCTGATTCTGTAGTTGTGTCTGAATTGTATGTGCTGTATATGCATTGAAGTTGAAGCTCAGAGACATTTTTATCAAACAAGAATCCAGTATCAAATCTGCTTATCAAAATCTTAATCTTTCCAAATCCTTTAGTCAATTCATGTGATTTGAGCTTTCAACAGAAGTCAGACACAAAATGGGAAAACAGGAATTTTAACAATGCAGACCTGGATTTAAAATGTAACCAACTAACAGAACACAACATTGATATTATCTATTCTATGTTTCTATTTGACCAGGTGTTTCCAGAAAAAAGATATTATATTTCAGACATCATGGTTTCTTATCCCAACACGGAGCTTTTCCCCCGGTCCACATGTCGAAGTGTCCTTTGGCAAGACACTGAACCCCAAATTGCTCCCTGTGCTGCGCATGGGTGTGTAAATGTGGTGTGAATGGTTAGATTAGATGGTGTGTAGATGTCCACTGCCATCAGTGTGAATGTCTGTGTGAATGGGTGAATGTGACAAACACTGTGAAAGCGCCTTGAGTAGTCAGAAGATTAGAAAGGGGCTATATAAGTACAAGTCCATTTACAGTGTATTTCCTTCTCTCACTCCCATTGGCTCCAGTGTAAATATGGCTGTTAATACTCAGGTGGACAGGGGAATCCAGCTCCCTGGATATTTCTGCAGCTGTGATAATGGACCCTAGAGATATTTGTAGTACTTATCAGGGAGCCCGAGCCGTGACCCTCCTCTGGCTTGTAGAAGCTGCCAATGCTTTAACGAGTCTCCTCAGACTCCATAAGGCATCTACATGGACTGCTATCGAATGGTCTGCTTCATATCCCCTGAACCTGAAGCCATGGTCCCACTGCGGCAGTCTTCAGTGCAAATATATAGTTAAATATAGTTCATACAGTGTAAGGCTGAGTGGACACAAACTGGTTTTGTGTGTACATGCACACTTAAAAATGCCAGAGGGGATGTAAACAGCTATACAGCCCTCCACAACTCTCATTAACACAGTCACAGAACTACAATAGAGAAACAAATGCCACCTCTCAAAGTGCTTTTCATGTAAGTGGTAATTTATTGGCCTTTTTTAATTTGTCATTTTATTGTTCGTTTAGCTAAAGGAGTTGTTAAACAGTGCAGCTTCACCTGAATTGGAAATCATTAAACTGCAATAAATCATTCTTGTTGTGACTCTGACATTCAATAAAATGTGCTCACAGAGTTCATTAAAGATGCCATTTCCGAATTGGCCAGCCAATGAAAATCGCTGGTTCAGGCTTAACGCAGATGTTTATTAGCAAGACATCTGCATTGAGTGTGACAAGCTACCGAAATCAAGTATCATATCAAGGGTTTGGAGCAGGATGCTCATGACTTCCAATGCTCACTTTACATGGCAGCAGGCATGTTTTTAGACTAATTTTACCAAAGATAACACTTTAAATTTATGGGGTATACAAAGCTTGATTTCTTATTAACTTAAAGTGCCACTCCAGACACGGGAGCATGATTAATGTTTTGCAGTATGCAGATCAGGATCACAGGAGCACTGCTGGTGCCCCTCAAACCACCGGTGCTCTTGCAAAGGTAACAGATCTGGTTGGTTTGAAAAAGTTAAAACCCCTTTATTTTAGTGGGTTCAATTTTTAAAAAACACCAACACGTATTGGCTCGCGCCTTCTTCAGGGTGTATGTTTGTGAATGGGAAAAAAAAGAGTGCCTGCACTTATTCTTTATGATTAATATTTAAGATTTACTATTATTATTATTATTATTATTTACCACCCAGTCCGCCGCTGCTCGTGCCCAGGTGTGCCCCACTAGCTTAAGCTCTTCCGTAACTACTACCGAGGTTAAAACTTAACCACACAAACGACTCATCAAGATGCATTAAAAGCAGCGTCTAGCAGACAAATCATTATGGTAAGTGTAGCTTTCATCTTTTATTAGTTTCTGCTGCTGAAAGTTATGATGGCATTGTGTTTTATCTCTGTACTGACAGTTCGCTCTGCAGTGGAGGTTTCAGGTTTCTTTGCCGGTATTGTGTCGAAGTTTGTCTCTATTGAACAGTGCTTCACATATAAGACAGCAATTGGTTTATTTACTAATGGCATTCCAACTAAAGCTGCCTGGATACGTTTGAATCTCAGAGCTCACAGAAGTGCACAGACATTTCCTCCTCCAGGAGAGGAATGTAAAAATACTTTGCTCGGATACAAGTCACTATAGTCGGTGTCAGACATTGTAGAGGATGGAAACAGAAGAGAAGCACATTTTTGAGTGTAGGGGTACTTTAAATTGGAAAATAAAAATGTTAATTTCACAGGTGCATCCCACCACTAAAGTCCTACCGTGGATTTGAAATTTTGGATGATATACTTAACATTATGAGACATTGCATTGACCTGCAGTCATTTTAATATAGGTACCATCACAATTTCAAAATCACACTCAAATAAAAAATAAAATAATGCAATTCATGCTCAGTGCAATGAAGAGTTTAGCCGGTCGGCTTTACATCATACAAAACCCGTCAAATGTGTAACAATGAAACTAACTTAAGAAGCTATCACGTTTGCAAATTCAAACATCTTATCTCATCTCATCTTCAGCCTCTTATCCGGGGTCGGGTCGCGGGGGCAGCAGCTCTAGCAGGGGACCCCAAACTTCCCTTTCCCGGGCCACATTAACCAGCTCTAACTGGGGGATCCCGAGGCCTCCTCCCAGCTGGATGTGCCTGGAACACCTCCCTAGGGAGGCGCCCAGGGGGCATCCTTACTAGATGATCCCGAACCACCTCAACTGGCTCCTTTCAACGCAAAGGAGCAGCGGCTCTACTCCAAGTTCCTCACGGATGGCTGAACTTCTCACCCTCTCTCTAAGGGAGACTCCAGCAATCCTCCTGAGAAAACCCATTTTGGACGCTTGAACCCGCAACCTGGTTCTTTGGGTCCTGACCCAGCTTTCATGACCATTGGTGAGGGTAGGAACCAATATTGACCGGTCGATCGAGAGCTTTGCCTAACGGCTCAGCTCTCTTTTCGACACTACGGTGCGGTAGAGCGACTGCAACACCGGCCCCGCTGCTCCGATTCTCCGGCCAAACTCACGCTCCATCGTCCCCTCACTCGTGAACATGATCCCGAGGTACTTGAACTCCTTCACTTGGGTTCAGGACTCATTCCCTACCAAATTCAAACGATAATAATTCCACTGATGAGTCTACAAATGATATGAGTGAATTATCTTCCTGCCCTAGCTGTTGAGTTTGTACTGCGCAATTCACTTATATAATAGAAGTCTTGGCACATACTTATAACTTATCAGGAACATATAAATATGGATGGTGTGAGTCACATAATAAGGCTCAAATGAAGAGTTACATGTTTTTTTTAATTTCTAAGTTACATATAACTATTGTTTTGACATCATTTAAATTACTATATTTCAACATCAAACACATGCTAACTTCAATAAAATACACTGCAGTCATTGAAATTAGGTTTAAACAAACATTATGTTAACTAGATGTCCAAAATACAGTATGTTCCATTAATGCCAACGATGCCTATGCCTTTGATGAGTTAAGTACCCATTTCAGGATTTATTAATGTTCTTTTATTGAGACACTTTAACACTTTGATTTAATCACTGGCTGTTTTCATTTTCTGGAGATGACAACCCACAAGTGCTTAGGCACTAAGAGGGTCTCTGCAACAGACTGAATTTACAAAAAGATTAGTTTCCCTGCATATTCTTCAACTGTTTGTGCTATGCAGGTCACAACCACACACTGTACAAATACATTTCTCATTCCTGCCCTCCTTCCTTCCTCCATCTGTATGATACGAGCCAATCTGGTGAGGCGCCTGGACAAGGCGACAAGGCGACGGGTCAACAGGGACTAGGTTGTGCAGTGAGTGAGAGGAGGCACACATGGAAAAACAGGCTGAAAATGCTCCAGAATCAATTTTCATCATCTCTGCGACAGCTGCTGCTTGCTTAGGTGATGTGAACCAGACCGACCAGGATGTTGCGGAGCAGGGGATCAGCTACCATCAAACTATGTGGAGGGTCTGTATCTTTTGTCTGGGAGGCTGTTCCAGGGCAGGAACTTACCTCTGCAGATGGTGCCGTTGCCCATGTAGCCCGGCTTGCAGGTACACAGGTGTCCTCTGATGGTGTTGGTGCAGATGGCGTTTTCATCACACAAATTTGGGCCGGTGGCACACTCGTCATGCTCTGAGGGAGAGATGGAGAGATAGAGTCCACGGTCAGAATAGGTGTGTGTGTGTGTGTGTGTGTGTGTGTGTGTGTGTGTGTGTGTGTGTGTGTTTGTTGTGTGAAAGATGGGGAGGTCAATGTAAAAATGCTAATTTCTTATTGAATTCAGCAGCCATGTGATGAGAGGACAGTCAACAAGCTAGTTAGATGAGAATATGAGGTCACAGCTGAACTTTTCAGGCATGGGGGGGCATTATATTTCTGCTAGTATTATATAATACACTGTGATCTGAAAATAGTAAAAAAAATTTTGCTTCACATAATTTATACAATCTCAATATCTGAGCAGTGCCATGTAACTTCCAGTTAAAGCTGATTAATGCTTCCCATTCTGTTATTAAAACTCATCACAACAACGTAACATTACAAATGCATGCATAATAGCTGTTAACTCATGATTTGCCTGTTTAAAAGGCTTTGGCTGCTTACGGCTGAAGAGATGCAAAATGAACCAATCAAACAGCGGACAACCGAGAGCAGGACTGATGTGTCAAAACTGTGCTGCTGCAATTTTGGCTTCCTTCTGGCTTCTTCTTCATTGAATTGAAACTTACATGGCCCTTCAAGGACTGAATAGAATCTAGGACCATAAAACTGAGACTAATTTATTTTAGAAAACAGTGCAAGGTCAGCATAATGAAAATATGTGACATAACTTTCTTCCATTCATGTAATGCTGACTCACTAATAACACAGCACACTACCCAGTGCAGTAATGCACCGCACATCCTCAGGGTCATTGTTTTATATTCTGCTGGGTACCATGAAGCGCTCTCTTGACTTTTATAATTTTAATGTTAGCAAGAGGGAATGTTGCAGGTGGCGCAGTGCAGCTACAAAACTTTAGCTTTGCTTTCCAGATGTTCGGTAAATTACCTTGACTTTAATCAGACTTTGGTGGTTGGAGGCATATGCTGAGGCCCCCAGAGAAAGTTAATGAAAAACTTCCCTGTGGAGTGCCAAACACTCGACACGTACAGCCTGAAAGGTTGCCCAGAAAAATGTGCAGCTTGGATTTCACAGAGAAATCATATGTACACCCAACCCACAAGTGCTTTAGCTAATAGGCTCGACATTGAAAGGTTCAACCCGTAGGCTAAATTGAGGCTTTTATAAAGAGATCAGATTAAGGTATGTTCCAAAAATCATTATTTTGGAATAAATATTCCCAAACAAAGCTCTTATTTTACTAGCACGATAAGATGACCCTCTTTACCTGTTTGATTACATTGATTGCAAATGTAAGCAGTTAACTTAATTTCTATTTTCCAATGTTTGGAACATAAAATAGATACGAGTGGAAAGAAGAAAAATGAATTATGCTGTATTAGAAGTTTGATTTCTTTTCTGTATTTGTTGTGAAAGCGTGTCACAATCCATTGTTACGTGTTATGAATCCTCAGCCTTAGAAATCAATCCGAATGCCTGTACTGGTACAATTTCTGGTGTCAATTAGATTCCGCAATGTAATAACAATATCAACTGAAATAATAAAGTAAAAAAATGTGCCATAAATTTGCATATTCCAAAACTAATTTGAAGTTATTCAAATGATCACAGACCAAGATACACACATGGTGCCCCTGTGATCCTGCAGTCCTGGGACAATTTCCAACTTCTCTGACCTTTTGGTAATCCAAAATCATCCAATAACTTTTGTAAATGAGGCCCCACATTTCAGCAGAACTGCTCTAAAAATAAAGTGAATGGACCCATGACTGTGCAAGAAGCTTAAGTATGATCTAAGTTGAATGCTAGTGACTCAAACTTAAGAATTTTTTACTTTGCTTCCCCATTTTCTTCCAGTTTGGAATGTAATATCTCTCGGCTAACACCACTGTTGACCTGTGGAGGGCTACAGACATGACAACCTACATGACACTTGGTGTGTCAAGCTTGCTCTTTGAACCTTTATTTAAATCACACATGCAAATTGTATGCACAAAAAGACATCCATAGCATGGCCGCTACCTTTTCCCTAAAATGTCAACAATAGACCATTTTCACGGCACACATTTTGTTTCATCAACAGAGGTGTTCTTAATCAGGCTGTTCTCATGGATTTCTTCATACATATAATGGAGGTAGATTGGGGGTGGGGGTGGTGGATGGGTCCCAAAACCCAGGACTTTCACCCGGGCAAGCAGGGTTTGTTTCCCGTTGCCTTTCATGCCCAGGATGAAATAAACCAAGCCACAATATTTTTCCTAATCCTGACAAAGTGGCTTTCATAGCTACCCTTTACCGTCACCTTTTGTAGACTAAAACCGGTCACGTAACGGTAGTTTTGGTGCCTAAAACTAATCAACACCAAAAGCAACCGTCAGGGCCCACTTAAGTCCTTTGCCATCACGCGGTGAACTTTCATTCCATGTTCTGAAGATATCATACAAACTTCTGTGCAGAACTTTTTTATAAAGTTTCCTACTGACCTTTCCATGACAATCTGTTGTATTAATATCCTAAACAATGACTCTCTTCTAGTATCCCAGTAAGTCATTACAGTGTGAGACAACATTCACAATACCAGAACACTAAAACTTGAAACGCCCGAACAAAATTCAACCATCATTTATTAAACTTTTACCACGTCAAAATGCCAAAGGTTTCCTAATGAGAGTTGATTATGTCATCAATTAGGTTTACTTTCAACTCATGTTTCTTAAGACCACTGTTCAGCAATATTTTAGCCTGCTGCAGCATGCTAATCACACCAGAATCAACATGTCACACAAGACATACTACATGTTCCACTAATGAGCCCCACACTAAACATCCTAATGAGGCTGCTCGGGAGTTGACCTGAGGCCACCACTAACCTGCAGAAGTGGCAATGCACTATTAGAGAAAAAAGGGGAATCGGATTCATGCGTTTTGAAAGGAGCATAATTATGACAACATGAAATAATAATTATGCACATCTCTGTTGCGTATAAATATGGAATTAATTGATTTTGGCAACGTGTTAATTGATTCAAGACTTACTGCTGAGCTTTTCAAATTGATTAAGCTGCAGTTAATACAACTTCAGTCGACTCCAACATGATTTTAGATGATTATAAACAAAAAATTAAAAATCAGCCTTTGATGATGATGCGGTGGGGATTTAAAACAAAACTACACCGCAGAAGTACCTTTTTTATATTAAAACAATGAACTGTGTTTCTAAGTGCCAGTCAGTGCCTGGCCTGAGGCTGCCTCCACTCACGAGGTACACACTCACAAAAACACACTCCTCATTAATATGGAAAAGCTTTGGTGGGAGTCATGACTAATACATTCCCCTTAATTAATGAGTGGTGCTCATGCAGCCCCGGAGCAACTAGAAGGAATTATTTAGCTTTTCTCTTCCCCCAGTTTTTCCTCCTCATACTGAACTATAAAGTGGAGGTGAATGTCAACTGTGCTGGTGGGATGTGTAAGAGTTTATGTGAAGGGATATGAAATGTAGGCTGCATTAATGGTAGAGTAATAGAGGAAGAGTTACATGATTAAATATTCAGCGTGTTAATGGCTGTGAGCTGATGGAGGAAAGAGCAACACAATCAAAACACTGACAGCCCCGACTGCTTATTAATGCTGTTTAATGTCCGCTGGCCAATTTGAAATTATAGAGTTGGAGGGATAAACAGGCAGATGCATCGGCTGAATATGTGCATAATAAGCAAGTGAAACACTGCCAAGATGAATATGCAATAAATACCCCCTAGAACACATGGAAAGGCCCTATTTTGATGGCAATGACCAGCAAAAGCAGTACAGTTTGGTAATTTTTTTTTTTTTTTGTAGCTTGCCAATCCGTGCAAATGTAAAATATCGCTGTCCACACTGCACCGAACGCAAGAAGCATGGAACGCATTTAATGCACGCAAAAAGTTCAAATGTAAGTGTTATCAGTGTGAGAGATAACATTTTAAGATATCAACCCTTTCAACTTAGGAGAAATCCCCATGAGCATAAAAGCTTTAAGCTGCTGTTTTTGTCCTGCACTTCAGAACGACTACAAAGCTCGAGCCAGAGCACCTGAGGAGCCTCCTGGTTCATACTTTAAAAGCACTGCAGAGTAATTAAGTAGGTGTAACACTAAAAAACTGTAATCAAAATGTAAAGAGTATGTGTGTGTGTGTGTGTGTGTGTGTGTGTGTGTTTGAGGGCTGCTCAATTCTCATTGTATAAGAAGTCATATGCATTAATGCATTTTCGCATGCTGCAGTAGTTGCTGCAGTAGTTGCTGCAGTGTTCATAATCTACTGTATGAATTAAGTTTATTATTATCTGGATTGGGCAAAGGGCTGTTCGACATTGAAACTCATTTGATTCAGTGAAGTAAAAAAATGTGCTTAATGCAGCTTTAATATCACATTTCAGTTGCTTTGTATTTCTATGGGAATGTGTTTTATTTTTCTAACCAAAACCCACTCACTAATGGATGAGCTGCACTTTAATGCCGCTGTACACTGGTTTCAAAAACCAGCTGCTCTTTGGCTGGTGGACTGAAAATTAAATTAGAGCTCTCACAGAATAATTAAAGCGGTTAAAGGAATATTTATTTTCTCAACAATACAATAATTATGGTTTCATACATTCATACAATGATGAATTATGGTGTCCCTGGAAAGTTATTACATTGACAGTAGTAAGCCCAGTGGAGATAACAACAGCCCTGTCTGATCATGCTGTTTGGCTCTGTCAGGTTTGGTCTAATTAGTAATGATTATAGGGTGATGCGGTGTCAGGCCTGGGTTTGTTGAGGTGACCCCCCAACCTGCGGGGCTAATAGCGCGCCATAAATCCAATAGAGAGGAGACATTTACAATACCAGTACATTTTCACCACACAATCTGCTTCATACTGAACACAAAATGATAATTTGCGTTGCTTAATTCACACGAATACCTCAGTTACTGACAGAAAAAGCAGCAGTAGTTCTAGTGCTTTTTCTCCAGTTTCAGCCCTTTTGCCTTTTGATTCTGTAGTTATGTCAAAGCCTTGGAATAAAAGCTAATTTTACGCTCAAGCTGAAACCTTTCCAATGCACGGGCAAGTACTGGCCTCCATTTGCACCTCCTAGAGCTAATGATCTGTGCCCACTCTTCTCTTCACATCGACTTTGTATAAATCACTTCGCCTGTAAAATTTACTTCATGCTCAGTCTGAATTAAACACACACAAGTTAAATGTGAGGAAGCAATGGTAACCAAGAAACCTATCTGCATATAAAGTTATTCAAACTTGCTCCAGATACTACAGTGAAATACTGCTTAGATTTTGATGCATTAACAGTCTAACAATGTCAATAGTATATCAGCAACAGGAGCCACTTTACTGCAGAATGAAAGTTGTACACCATTGGTACTTTAAGCACTTTGGTGAGAATACTTCCTACTTAAGTAGAGTTTTGCATGTAGGACTTTTGCTTGTAATGGAGTTTTTTTATATCGTAGTATTGCATTAAAGTGCACTATCAACAGTGATTACGACCATGTTACAAGTGAAGAGACAGAAGACCATACGTGGGAGTAATGAAATTAAGATAAAAGGCCATTTTTTTCCTGACAAACAACATCTTATGGTTTTCCTAACGTTAACCAACTTTTTTTAGTACCAAAAAGTCATGAATCAACAGTAGTTTGTCACGGTGTGTGAGGGCAGATTGCCAGATCAGAAAAGGGTCATATGAATTACTCGGTCAGTGACAGGTCAGTGATGACTTGTTTTGCAGTTTCCAGCTTTTATATAAATGTTTCTGTGTTACATTATTTTCCACTGCTGTCTGATTTATGGCTCTTCGCTTCTACTTTCTCTTCATGCTAACCTCTTAGAATTTAAGCTTCCTGGACTGTAGCCCTCACACTGGATAAGACTAAGCTAAACGCTATCAAATGTAACTTTATTTATGTTAACTAGCTCTGACCTAGTGTGAAATTCAAAGTAATCTGTGTTGAAGAGCGGATGATAAAGCTAATACATTATGACATTATGTAGAGTGAGCGTCAGTGGTGTGTACAGTGTGCAAATCAAACACATGAAGACAGACTAAGGAGGGCAGTTTGAAATACTGTACTTTAAACACGGAGATAATTGTGAATGGACGGATTCAATTCTGAAGAGATTTTTTGTGAGATATGGGAGCTACTTTTAAAAAGATAGCTGGCAATATATGTGAACCACTGCTAATGTGTGTGCTGCTGTGGCCCAGGCATCTCCTGAGCCTTAAAACGCCCTCTCAGCCCACTAACCCTCCCTGCAGCAGCAGTGTCTCCACACAACAGAACACAGATTGTACACCCTTTTTGTTTTGATGCTATTAAACTTGCATTTGGTTTCTTGTAAGTTTCTCTCATTACAACTTTTACTCAAGATGGATTGGCAATGTCAATTCACATTAAGTTTTTCATGTCACAGAGATACTGAACTGAAGTCAGCGTTGTTCGTGTCATAGTAATCAGTCCTGAACATATTTGTTTTTTGTAAATGCTCTGTAAAACTTAAAAGATACAGATTTTGTGTGTATTATGGAATATATGACTAAAACCAACCCTTCAGGATTAATTTTTACTTTGCATACTAAATGTCTATAACATGTTCTCCGCTTCCAGCGTTATCCTGTTCAATAATGTCAAGCAGAACACTTCAGTAATGTGAAATTTAATGACCAGTGACTAGCCCATAAAAAAGGAACAGAACGTGCAAGGATTTTTTCTGTTTCTTCTTTTGTGCCAACGCAAAGTCGTCATGCTCACTTTTTGCCTCGGCCTTGCTGCTCACCTTGACGTGATGTGAACTCAGCAGGGATCCGTCCACTGTCACAGGGGAAAAAATATTGATTGCCTGACATAGTATTAAGCCTAAAGGACTTGGATTTCCATAAAATGAGTTGGAGAAAAATCTGTATTTCCTGCAGCAATCCACTTGGAGTTCCAGAGGCTGTTTTATTTTAACCCAGCAGTCAATGAATTCCACCTTACACTGCTGCGCCTCAATACTACTGCATGCAATTAATGTGTGTGCTGGGAAATAAGAAGATTGCATCATGAAGATTTTATTAAGACAAAGTGGGACTTAAAAGGCTCCTTTTATATGGCAGTAAAGACTTAGGGGCCTTTATGTATTCTATATATGTATGTACGTATGTATGTCTTTTTCTTTATCTGTCCTTTTATGATGCAGATGGTCCTTTTTTTACAGTATCACTGAACTAAGGAAAGATATGTATGTCTGACTTTGAAATTGGAGACCAGGGGTTCACATCTGGTTTCCCACCAACAGTTGATGTAATTTATTTTAACCATAAATACAATCTTTGCTTTACAATATACCTCTCATCCACCTACGCATCAAGGCACACATATTTGCAGGTAATGAGATTTATAGGAATTAGCATTGTGAAAGGAAAGTTGTGCCATGTGCCACCAGAAGATAAATCTGCACAGTGGCTCAGGGAGTGCATGTGTTACATGTTATTATTAACATGAAGCACTAAAGATGTGGCCCTTTAAAACACAAGTGCTTCTCACTATGCTGCAAATTTACATCATGAATTACAACTGCTTCTTTAGTGGCATTAGCTCAGTTTGCTTTATAGCGTCCTCATCACCCAGTTCATATCCTCTAGCCCTGTGTAGCAGCAGCACAGAGTCTGCAAGGTAATGCAGCTCATTTACTACCCAATGAAATATACAGTTTTAGGTAATAAAAATGCAGAGGCTGCAATTCACATTAATGAAAGCATGTTCCATTAATGTGCTCTGTCTGTAAACATCCACCCTATAGCCACAGTGAATTTTTATTCCACACATCTTTATGTGTACAGTTTCTTTAAGAGGCGTGACACCCAGGATTACACCGCCTCCTGTGAGGAGCTACTCAAAGCGCTCCTCGTGGAAGAACCCCAGTACCCACCCCTTCAGTCTGGAGGATGTACAGCAGCAGCTGGACAGGTGCAAAGTTGGCAAGGCACCGGGGCCAGATGGCATCCCGGCAAGGGTGCTAAAGCTTTGTGCCATGGTGCTTTCCCAAGTCTTCCATTCTATCTTCTGGGAATCATAAAGAACAGCCAAAGGTTCTACCCTCTGAAAAACCTCAACCATTGCACCAAAACCCCCTAAAACCCTCCCGTCAGAACCCAACCACTTCCTTCCCATTGCACTCACACCCATTGTCATGAAGTGCGTGGAAAAAATAATGCTTCACCTCATCCTGCCAACTGTCAGACCACAACTGGACCCTCACCAATTTGCACACAGGCCGAAACGGGGGAAAGAGGATGCAGTGACATGCCTCCTCCTCCCTTCACCATCTCCAGACACCAAACAACTTTGCATCAGTCCTGTTCATCGACTTCAGCTCAGAATTCAAAACTATTAAGTGGCACCAGCTCATCAAGAAGCTATACATCATCACCAACATCGAAGCACCCCAAGGCTGCGTTCTCAGTCCCTTTCTGTACACCCTCTAAACAAATGACTGCAGCAGCCCATCTCCCATCACCACTTACTACAAATATGCAGACGACACAGCCATAGTAGATCTTCTTAGTGATAACAATTCCATCACAGCATACCAACAGTCAATAACACAGTTTTCCCAGTGGTGCATAGACAACTGCCTCCAGTTAAACATCAACAAAACAAAGGAAATATTCATACACACATCCAAGACACCCCCTGCATTCAGTCACACATCCATCAAAGGACAGTTGAACAGGTCAGTCATTTCAAATACCTTGGACTCACCATAGACAACCAACTCAACTTTACCAAACATGTCATCACCACACACAAACGTGCACAGCAAAGACTCTACATCACATGTGTTAAACTGATCCAGTAAAGGGCCACTGTGGCTGCAGGTTTTTATTCCAACCAAGCAAGAACACACCTGACTCGACTTACTCAATCACCAGAACTGCCTTCACACGGTTGATTTGTTGGACCAGGTGTCTTTTTGCTTGGTTGGAATGAAAACCTGCAGCCACAGCGGCCCTTTACTGGATCAGTTTGACACCCCTGCTCTACATCATACGCCATCTGAAACCACTGTCTGTAGCCCCCCACCTACTCTTACTCCTCGACAAAAGCATCATCCAACTTATCCTCACGTACTGTTCCCCCTGCTTCTTCACCCTGCTCACTGTGACGAGCAGAAACAAACTCCTCCAAATCTCACACACAGCAGCCAAGATAATCAGCCTCCCAACCCCAAGCCTTACAGAAACAAATGATCTTGCAATCATACGCCTGACATGTGTGATAGACAGCAGCCCCGACCACCCCCTGAAACCACACTTCACTCTCCTCCCATCTGGCTGCAGATATTGGGTGTTTGACTGGAGGAAAGCCCATTTTAAAAGAAGTTTTTTCCCCTCAGCCATCACAGCGCTGAAACAAAACATGTAGATCATGTATGTGCTGTCTGTGTGTCTATATGTTGGTCTGAGTATATGTATGAAGAGGGTCTATTTGTTATTTGTGGGGAGAGGGTGTGTTATCTGTATTTGATATCCATGTGCTGTGCCTTTTTAAAATGTAAAATGCCATGGAAAATAACTGAATTGTGAGAAAATGATTATCCCCTTGGGGACAATAAAGAACCTAACCTTACCTAGTATTCAGCCAGAAGAACAACAATGCAATGCAGAAGAAGAGACACAGCTTACAGAAAAGCAGCCTAAGATGAGGATAGACATCATTCTGGATGGTTGTATAGTCTGTTGCCGAGTAGGAAGAAACACTGCTTACATCAAACCTTTATGGGGAAGCTAATTATAAACACCATCTTTAACCAATTACAATTGGATGAAAGTGAGGATGGAGGAAAACTTGTCGGACTCCTTCCTAGACTATGTTTGATGGGCTTATTAAATTGGCTGGTGCCAAGCCAGCCTGACAGCCTGACCTCCATTTTTGAAGAGTTAATGTATACGGGGGATGGTTGCCAAGGTTTTTCAGGCTCGTCACACCTGAGCTCCACATTCATTATATGTATAATTGGAATTGGATTTGATTAAATTTTCATTAAACATATAATGTGTCTGGGAGGGGGGATTTTCCCAATGCTAGAATTTTGGAGAATCTATGTTGCAACTGATGCATGAAATTAATGGCAGCTTATTTTGGTCAGCCATACAGCGGAGCCTGCACAAACAGTCTATAAATGGCATCTTGACCAGGAAATGAAAAAAAATATTGATCATTGCAGATGAGGATAGAAGAGAAATATACATTAGAGAGGCCTGATAATGATCTCATTTGTCCAGGTCATCGTTATCCCCAAAGCAATTCCAGTCAAAAGCAACTGGACTTGGTTATTTGTCTAGGAAGACGTTCACCTCTCATTCAAGAGGCATCAGTTCATGTACATATCTGACCAGGCTGGGACTGGTCCAACTAACTGGTGTTGAGATCCAGGTATTTAACCTCTCACAAAGCCGATGATGTCACTGGAACCCTTTGTGCTCCAAGTGCCAACGACCGTCCTTAGAGTGGCAGTCATTGGTGGGAAGTTGGTTTCGACTTTGTTAGTGCTGAGTCTTAATGACAGTCGTGTGGGGTCACAGGTGGCCATTTGTGAAGAGCTGCTCTTTGAGGTTAGATTGTTGAATCTCCTGGGAAGGGATGAAAGGGCCGCATTGTAAATTGGAGATAAGTGGTGTCTCAGACCTCCTCCTCTGTTTGGCGATGGTTTCTCTACTTTTGCATAGATGGCTTCTTTCACTCCTCTTTCAACCCATCTGTCCTCTCTGTCCAGGATATGGACATTGTTGTCATCAAAGGAGTGGGCTTTCTCCTTGAGATGTAAGTGGACAGCAGTCCAGGCCTGATGAGTTAGCTCCCCTGTGTTGGGCCATGCGTTTTTGCAGTGGTTGTTTTGATTCTCCAATGTAAAGATCTTTGCATTCCTCGTTGCATTGGACATCATAAACCAGATTGCTTTTGTGGGTGTGTGTTGTTCTGTCCTTGGGATGTACTAGTCTCTGTCTGAGTGTGTTACTGGGTTTGAAATACACAGGGATGCAGTGTTTGTTGAATATCCTCCCGAGTTTCTCTGATACCCCAGCCACATACGGAATGACTATGTTGTTTCTCTTGTTTTCTTTTTCTTTCCCAACCACTTTGGTTTTCTTTCTGGAGGCAGCTGCCGTTTTAACAAAGGTCCAGCTGGGGTAGCCACAAGTTGTGAGGGCGCCTCTCAGGTGCTTGCGTTCTTCCCCTTGGGCCTGTGAGCTGGTGGGTACGTTATCAGCTCTATGCTGCAGTGTTCTGATAACTCCAAGTTTGTGTTCCAGGGGGTGGTGAGAGTCAAACAGTAGATATTGATCTGTGCAAGTGGGTTTTCTGTATACCCCAATGTGGAGGCTCCATACATTAGAGAGTCAAAGACAACAGCATGTGATGTGGCTGATAACAATTACTGTAAGTCTGCTTATTTCAATCAATACAGTTTAAAATAACCACAATGTGTTTATGGAACTGTAAAGGAGTTGCGGGTGAACAGATTCATTGTATAAATTAAAGCTTGATTTACGGGATTTTGAATAAATAACAGCAAAAACAAAAAACTAACAAAAAATCTGGAGTCTGAAATGATTTCTAGAGCTGAAGCTTGCTCTCCTCACCTTAATCAATGCCAATTGTGCCAGAGTTCACATTCCCAAATCTCTAAGTGGGAAGTAAAATGTGGTTATATGAATAAAGCTCACTGACAAATAGCTTTAACAGAACAAAATATTATGTTGACCTGGCAATACTTTGGTCAAGTGGTATTAGTTCCTACACTACACTGTCTTGAGACCACTGTGAATAAAAGCAGTCAGTGTGCTCTTTAATCTATTGGAGATGTTCAGTGTCTTTACCCAGTCATACAGTGTACAGCTTCTAAGTGATGACAAATTCATGTTAAAATGGTTATAATTCACCTTATCTCCAGGCCCGAGCTGAACCTGCTTTGGGAGTTTATTAACAGGACGGAAAGTAAGGAAAGATCTTAAACCTCTCATTGCAGTGGTAAATCTGTAAATGCGAGCGTTATCCATGTCTACTTAATGCAGAAAACAATTCTTCTAAAACTCAGAGATCAAAAATTTAAGTACACAGTGGGAGTTGGAAAATTTACAGTTACCTATGGCATACAACTGATATCCACCAACACATGAAGTAGGAGATCATAATGACCTTCTGCAGGAAAAATCCCTTGAGTTGTGCCTTCACTGCACCATGTCATCTATACTTTAGCAAAGCGTTTAGCGAGTCTAAGCTCAACACCAACAATGATCCACATTTTAACATTAAAAATAAATATCTATTTTAAAAATGTCCCTCTCTTTGTATTCATCCAATAGCGGTAAAGCTTTTCCATTCCTCAAAACTCAAACTGTACACATAGTCACATCAAATGTTCTTCAAATGTGGACAACAAGTGTTATTTTGAACACCATATAAAGTCATTCTGTGAACTGATTTGGGCTGAAATAAACACAAATGTGACTGCACTGTGGCATTTTGAGAAGGGGAGATACAGAACCTCAAACTGCCTGCCACATCTCTTCTTCCCTTTGTCCATCCCCTGTTTCCCCAGAGCTGCTTGGCTGCTTCCATAGTGGTGAAATCAAGTGGAACCACAATTACCGCAGCCTCCTATTGTTTACAGGGAGCCATCTCCACAAAGGACAGGCCCCTCCGCCAGGCAGGAGGGACAGAGAGAGATGAGGCTGAGAGTGTTCAATGCAAAAGGTGCTACATGATGTGTCACGTCAAAAGCTGCAATAGGTGACATTTTATTCTCTGGGGTAGGAGCTGCTCAGATTGCAATATTGAAGGTAAATGTGTAGAGCGGATGGTGCCTACAGTGATGTAAAGGAAGTTTGTGCGTAAACACGCCTAGAGCTGTCTGATGTCCATAGAGAAACAGAGACAGTACATGCAAACACTGTCCCGAAGCTAAAAGACAAGAACAAGCACAATGCACTCACACAAATAGCGGATTTGGTGATTGTCACCAGACATATTTGTCATGCATTCCCTACATTTTTCTCTCAACTCTGCTGCATTGTAATGATTCAGGTGACGTCTTTAAATGTGACTGACTTTAGGTATGTAATGACACTGTATGGTCACTCCCCACTGAGAGGCAAACATGAAACACTTGCATTGTGCATTCAAATAAAAAAAACAACATAAAAATGGAATTGTGAAGAGCTGTTTGTGCACAACAGCTCTTCACAATTCCATGTTTTTGCAGGTTTTCACAAGGCTAAAGAGCAGAGAAGTAATGCGAGGAGCTGTGCAAAATATCAACAGTGCTACGTAAAATTTTTTGCAAGTTACTTACATATTTAGGTAACATTTTGCGCTTTTTAACACAACTGCATGCTAGAGGGAAATATCTTACTCTACTTGTGACAGCTGTAGTTACTGACAGAAGGTTATATTCCCTCGGAGTCAAATATCGTCGTCTTGTCAGGGCCCGCAGCGGTTGGCATCGACACACGTGAGTGCCTTGTAACTGGAAATCTGTCTGCGGGGATATTAGCTGCTCAGAGCAAGTGCTCCAGGATTAAGAGCGGCAAACTCTGTGTAAGGAGACAGGTGGAGGTGGTGGATGGGTCAAACAAACCCTGGACTTTCACCCAGGAGACAGAGGTTGTCCCATGTGCCCTGTGCATCACTGTAGTTACATTACATAAGCCCACCAAAGATCTTTTTCTGAAACTTAACCAAGTGGGTTTGTTTCCTAAACCTAACCACGCAGTTTTGTTTAATATTCATGAACAACATATGTTTAAAACAGGGACTGTTATAGAGCGTCATGTGTTTGGCACAGTGTGTTTACGTGTGATGCCAAAGGGTCCTGACAAAACAGAAGTTGGAATGAGGAGGGGATGTTTCTGGTCTGTTACTGCATTGCCTATTTCTTGCATAAAGTGCTTTCAGAAACATATTTAGTGTACTGTTTAGCTGAAAAAAAACAAAAAAAACAAGCACCACTCAACAGCCTGCCAGACAACCTCTCATTTACCAGTTAACATTATACTAGAATATGTTCCTGAAAACACTTTATGCAAGAAAAATGCAATGGCGTAACAGAATCTTGATTCATATTTGATAAGCGCTGCCTAGTCTCACAGTTTGATCATGTCTGCTCTGCTCGGTTAGGTTGAGGGTCAGGCGTGGTGGAATCAAGCAGATGCCATTAGTAGCACACAGGGAGCAGCAGCTTGATGCAGAGGTACATGACTTTCTCACAGAACTCATAGTGCTGTTAGGATTTTAAAAAAAAATGTATTTTTCATAAGAAGTTAGCAACTTCAGGTTTATATAAAGGACATAAATAATTCCTTTAGCACGAATAACCAAGCAACCCATTTTCTGAATGATAAGTATTATGCATGACCTTGTGATTTTGGCGGACAAATCTAGCTTAAACCTCCATGATGCCACCACTATGGATATATAAAAGACTTCACAGTCAAAATAAGTTCAAAATAATTATGTAATACTCTTTTCAATAAAGGTCATAATTTTCAAAAAGAACGTTCTGTCATAAAAGTAATCCAGCGACAATAGCTCATACAACTCAAACCTCCAGATATGGTGACTTCCACTTACAAAGCAGAGTGGGTGTTCTATTACTTACCCTTTACAACCCAAAGCCTTGTGTCTGTCAGGAAAATCTTTATCTGGTCACATTTATACATCCACAGAACACAGAATGTATGATACAGCAAAGGGATTACTGGCTTTTTTATTTGTTCTCTACCTGCCTGCAGGTCTACCAATTCATAGCAGCTGTAAGCTGCAGGTTGTTTGCCCATTCACTGGTTTGAGGAGGTGATGTTGCAGAACAAAGTGACATCAATGCATACCTTGTATTATATTATATTACAAAAGCAGCCTAATCTGAGCAGAAAGTGGACTTCCTGACTTAACTTGCTCCTCGCTAAACGCTTAATTGAACAAGAAACCATAAACCAGCATGTCTGTGTGTGTCCTCTTTAATGCAGCGACGACAACATAATTACTAGAAACCTCTCCAGATCCAGTTCACAATGAAGAATAACAATACAGATTTCAGCACAACACACCAATTACAGAAGCTAATGTGCAATCGTGTTAGCTTGTGAAATATGACCAGTCGCCTTCGTGCACCGTCAACGCTAACTCTGTATCACATTCATGCAGAGGATCTGAAACCCTCGAGAAGAAGCTGAAGGAGAAGCAGGGAGAGATAATAGGACACAGAGAAAGGATTTATCTCTCCCAGCAGATGTAGAGCAAGCTCCTAGGGCTCCCAGTCAGCAGCACGGACAGTTTACAAGCTGGAAAATAGATTGATTGTCTATGGATCACTGTCGCTGAGAGGCCGCCAACTCTGAGCTAATTAAAGAACACCTACGGAGAAACAGTGAGCAGCAACCGAGCACATCCTATTCACTCTTGAGAAAACACGTTGCTCTTAACCCCATCCCGGAAAATCTCTGTAAACCAGAACAGGTGTCACCGTTCTTCATGTTGAGAAATAACTTGAGCCACAGAGGTAAACTTGGTAAGAGCATTTGCACTGTTTCGTTGTAATTAAATATGGTGAAATTGTTTACATACTTACCCCTGACATTCAGGAATGAGAAGGTTAGGGATGTAGAGGAAGCAGGATATTTTAAATTATGATATTTACACACTATCATTTCAGATAACTAAAGATACAGCGTCACAGTTGCAGAGCCAACTGGCTTGCATTGACGGAAGCTAACATAAGCATGAAAACTGCGACCAAAGTTACTGTATTGAGGGGTAAAACTGACAAAGACAGGAGGCAACGCACATATTGGAACGATTTACTTCTGGACTTTCCTTATACGGGAAAGTGGAAAGTAAGAAGATGCTCAAGCACAAGATTTATGAACAATTGTGAGGTGCTTTACTTGAGAATTGCCATAATTGTGACTGTAACACTGTTTTAATGGTGACAAAACACATTTTCATTGCCTCTTTGCGGTGTGTATAAAGAGTCTACAGCCCAGATAGAGGCTCTTTGAGGCTGTACTTATACACAGTAGTGCTTTAAGCTAAATGCCAATGGCTGAATTCAAATGTTCACCATCGGGACATACAGATGAAGCCTCAAGTCTGAGAGCTGGCTGGGGATGAAATGAGGCAGAACTTGCTTTAAGTGATTCCGTGTCTATGAACTGACCCTATAAGTCATCGCAAAGTATTTTACAGGAATTGATTTTGGCAGTGTATGCAGAATTTTAACCATTTGTTTAGGGATAAAAAAAGTTATATATTACCTTATACCATATGTGCAGGGGCTGCACTTTTGCATAGATTTAGAATCAATATGGTAGGAATGCACACTAAAACATTTCTCTTACATGAGCTGCCAAACACAATGTTAGAAACCAACATTCATCTGAGATCCCTGCATCATAGATGGACAAAAACCGTAGATCAAAATTATTCAGCCTAAGTATATTCTATAAGTGAATTATAACACGTTATTACATCAATGAACGTATACAACTAAAACTAAAACAGTCAATAATCTTCATTATTATAATCATTCTTTTCTTTTTTAAAGATTATTTATTTAGGGTGAATAAGGAGAAGTTGACAATAAATAACATTTTCTTCTGTGTTGTCCTTATTCTGATGAGTTAAGACATTCTGATTGAAATTTATTTTGAAGTGTGTTGTTGCACTGACAATGACAGAAGGGTGTCTTAATGGTGTCTTGCCCCTGCCCAATAGATCTCCTTTCCTTGCTTCATCATTCGAAAGTTGAAAGTGAAAAAAGTTAGTTTTATTTATATATATTTATATATATTATATATATTTCCCTGACTGGTGTTGGTGCTATTACAGTATGTAAAAAGATCTGATGAACCAGTAATCTGTTTGCGTGCATGCAGACGTACCGGTGCAGGAGTATTCGTCCACTCTGATGAAACCAGGCAGACAATCACAGCGATGGCTGCCGGGCAGGTTGACACACACGATGTTGGACTGGCAGTAATGCATCTGAGTCGCACACTCATCGATATCTGAAGACAAACAGAGCAGATACTGTGGATTAATAACTTCCTGAAAGACACTCTCGGGACACAGAGCGAATCCTCGGGTGACTGATGAAGCGGGTGGATGAAGCTTATTGAATTGCTCCAACACTGTTGCTTTATTCTCATTACAAAGGACTCGTCTCTGCATGTTACCTTGTTGCTTGGTCATTAATTATGCAAAAACTGCCCTCAGTCATCAACCACACAGACAAATTAGACTTTTTCAAAAGATGGCTTGGTTTTTCCCCACTTAAATATATATATATATATTACAGTGTGCTGTTTTGTTAGAGCAATATAAATAACGAGTATCAGGCATGAGGGGACAAGAAAGAAAGAAAAAATAGGGGTTGACAAGAGGGAAGAGATTGAGAGGAAACAAAAGGTCCAGAAGGGAATGTTAAAGACATTTGGGAGAGGAGAAAAAATTTAATTCAAAACTGGGGATAAAAAACTAGATGAGGACATTTAAACTGAAGACGACAACGGTAAGCAGGGAGAGCAGCATATCTCCTGACATCCTCAATGTTTTCTCTCTCTCTCTCTCTCTCTCTCTCTCTCTCTCTCTCTCTCTCTCTCTCTCTCTCTCTCTCTCTCTCTCTCTCTCTCTCTCTCTCTCTCTCTCTCTCTCTCTCTCTCTCTCTCTCTCTCTCTCTCTCTCTCTCTCTCTCTCTCTCTCTCTCTCTCTCTCTCTCTCTCTCTCTCTCTCTCTCTCTCTCTCTCTCTCTCTCTCTCTCTCTCTCTCTCTCTCTCTCTCTCATGTAGCTTGAAAGACATTGTTGTATGAGCATTGAAACACAGAGCTCGGGGAGGCATTAGCTGAGCTGGATGACTGCTGATGAAAAGGGATCGGAAATGCACAAGGGAGGTGTTATGCACACGGGCCTAAGTTTGTGTGTGTATGCGTGTTCATGTAAAGTACAGAGTATTTATGTGGATGTGAGCAGACGAGAACTGGTTTCCTGAGGCAAACAGGCCTTTCCACCACTTAAGGGACTGTGTGTGCTACACTTAAGGGATGGGGAGAGTGAGGAGAGTATTTCCATATCCTCTCCTTGGATAAATACATTCCAGCTTTGAGGTTTTCAGCTCACACTTTCCCCTTACAACAGAATAAATTTGTATGAAGTATGTAATTGACTTACATGCAACACCCAGAGGTTTTTTCTCGGCAAATTTCATCCTTGGAGAGTGTACAGTAGGAGTGTTGAATTGCACAATCAAAAAGAGACGGATCGTGTATTCAGGCGTACAAAGCCTCGCCGGCCTTCAGCGTAAAAGGCATTGATCTGCTACATCAAAAACATGGAACTTACTCAAGTGCTTTGAGGCTGCAAAACAGTACCTGAATCCAATTATCATTGTGTCTTGAAGCAATACTCAGTCCTGAAAGCTGCTTATTTGGTTACCCCTTGTACGCGAAAGGCGCCATATGACGGCTGCCGGCCTGTGATGTCGCAGACAATGGACTCAATAAGTCAAAGCTGAGAGCTCGCTGTTTTTGTCAGCTCTCCTTTAAAGTGGGAAAAGCATACAGTCAAGGCCGATGCATGGTGAGGCCTGCTGATCTCTGTCGCACCAAGGTCTTGGATCCATTGTGTGTCTCATTGTGTGTGTGTGTGTGTGTGTGTGTGTGTGTGTGTGTGTGTGTGTGTGTGTGGGTGGGTGTGGGTGGGTGTCTGTGTAAGTGTCCGCCCTCTGCAGCCTCCTCTGGGAGTGTTGTAACAGGTGAGGTCTGCATTTCACACAGGGGGAATTCATTTTTCTGGATTAGCTGGTGTGTCTCTCTGCGTATCCCTCCCTCCCTCCTTCACCTAAGACCTTCTCCTCCTCCTCCTCCTCCCTCTGAGCTCAGTGTCTTCATCTCTCTACTGCTTTATTCATGCTGTGATGTAGGTCAAGGCTGGGGAGGGGAACAGCTAAAAATAAGGCATGTTAGGTCTCTCTATGTGCATGTACACGCAGGGTGTGTGTGTGTTTGTGTGTGTGTGTGTGTGTGTGTGTGTGTGCGTGCGTGCGTGCGTGTGTGCGTGTGTGTGTATTTGTGCTAGCATCCCTGTGTATATTTGTGTGTTTGGGAGAGAAAGAGAGACTGAGTGTCTGGAAGTTGAGTGTTTGGATGCTGTGTGACAGAAGAAGAGAAAACCCTTCATATTTGTGTGTGTTTGTGTGTGTGTGTGTGTGTGTGTGTGTGTGTGTGTGTGTCTGTGCGTTTGTGTGCGTAGGTGTGTTTGTGCACTTGGGAGTGTATGCGCTCCCTAGTATCTCCAACCCCCCTTACTGCCAGAGGTAGATCGAAATGGTCTTTGTGTGTGTGTGTGTGTGTGTGTGTCCACAATTGTCGTCCCGGCTGCTGATCAGTCTCTGAGCAACTCATTTTTTGGTCTGTTTGAAGCCGACTGTAAGAAGCTGCTGCCTAAAAATGAGAGAGACATGGAACCAAATCCAGAGATAAATACTTCTCTAGACTTCAAACGTATTCACCAGATTGGTTTTTCTTTTCCTAAACATTAAACTTTGGCGCTTTGCTAAGGCAAGGAGACAAGTGCATGTGTGTGTGTTTGTACACCCCCACGTTTCTTACTGCTTTTCCACTTAACTCAGAATTGTTAATCAGTTCTCTTTCCAGGTTTCAGTTTGTCTCTCACTCAGCAGGTTGTTTGCAAGAACTCACAAACAGAGTTTTGTGGACTTTGGTTGAAAGACTGTGTGGTGTTTGGCAACAGAACAATTGACTTTTTACTTTGGTGACAACTCAAACCTCAGATACGCATCACTAAACATGCACCGCGCCACAGTTAGGTATGTTTGAGTGCCCTGTCCTTTACATGATTTCTCATTTGAACTTTTGTATGATTGTTGTGTCATAGATTCAGGCACCGCTTTAATAATGATTAACTTTTTTTGGTTGATGTACTCACTGCTATGTAGTGGATGGAAGGCTTTGGCAATAATACTTCTATAGCTATAGCTTCATGCTTATAGAGCTTTTTTTGAAGGATTTCATAGATCTGATAACGATGGAGCAAGCAGCCATTCCTCTGCTGGAATCCTACGGGGACAATGGTTTAAACAATTTATGGACTTCTGTTCGGGAATATGTAGAGGAAAGACAATAAAAGAAAGAAAAGCATTAGGCTCTGTAGTCTCCCCCCCCCCCCCCCTTCCTTCCCTGAGAAGAATGAAACTTTGATTTAATACTCATCAAGAAATAAATGAATACCTTTTTGTAATGTAATTGATTTGTGCTCCCCTGACGCATGTACTGTTATTGTTGTGTTTGTATTGTTTTATGTCTATGTCAAACACAAGACTTAGACATGTTGGGAAACAACAACAATAGTGAGAAGTGTTCAGAGTTGTGCAGTTTGAGTGCCCTGTCCTTTACATAATTTCTCATTTGAACTTTTGTATGATTGCTCTGTCATAGATTCAGGCACCGCTTTAATAGTGATTAACTTTTTTTGGTTGATGTACTCACTGCTGTGTAATGGATGGAAGGCTTTGGCAATATTACTTTTATAGCATGCATGCTTATAGAGCTAACTTACATTATTGCCGTTACGGTTATTTGCATATTCATTAGTTCTGGGATTTGGGATCAATGAGGGAGAGGAAGTTAATGTAATTCTGAGAATTTCTAACGAGATAATTTTACTTTTTTGTCAAGCTTGTCCTTCCCATAACTCGATTTTGGTAGGATCTAAAATTATGCCCACATATATTTTTTTAGTAGAGGGTCTCAAGTTAATTATGAGCCTTTTGATTGGTATCCAGAACCTTTTTTCACAGGTGATCTCTCCTTCCCCGCATGTATGGGAGTGAACAGGCGAATGGGCTTCCGGGCACAGGACTGCCACATAAACAGGCGAGTGCTGCAGTACTGCGCTTGGTTGCCACGCCCATAGGGGCGTACGATGAGCGCTCCTGTCCTGGGGACCTTAAATGGTCATTTCAGTATTTTTCACTCTTACTTCCTCATGCATTTCTGTGTCCAGTACTGAGTGTGAGTACTGCAGCCTGGCCGCCATGAATGTGGCTATAATTTAACAGGCTCAGATTGTGTCTGACTGAACTAGAGAAAGATGAAGAAGTTGTTGTTATCCTGCCATGCTTTGGTGTTTAGCTACTGATGCAGGTCAACACAGTAACTTTAGCTGATAGGATTAGCCTAGCCTACCCCCACTCTGTCTGCAGCATGTGTCTCCAATCTTAGAACAGCATTTTTCTTTTGGAAAATGTGGTAGGATGTCTTTCCTCTTTGGTCAAACTGCAGAACCGATTGCGAGATGCAGTCTATCCAGTGCTGTACTTCTGCCTGCCTGCATGCAAGATAACATTAGTCTAAAGCTGCATGAAGTGTAGCTCTACATTTTTAGCACAATTAGGAAATGTGCAAAAACAAGCCGTTATTTCGATTAAAATTCATTAAGACAACACAAAAGTACGCTTCACAATACTCTTCCTCTCTTTCTCTGAAGTTCCTGCGAGATTTCAGAACAAAACTTCGCCCTCTTTTCACAATAAAGTGAGACACTTAAAATAACAATATGAGCCTGTCAGTGAAGAAAACACGCATTTTTAGTGGACATATTATCACTGAGCGGGTGCCCTGTTGGATTACTTTGTAACCAAGTTCACAGCAGCCAGGCTGTAGCGCTCGCGCTCAATACAGGACCAGTTTGAAAAAAAAAAAAAAGTTGTTGCTGATGTCATTTATGCATATGTATACGTTACAGGTATTGAAATACCAAAATTCCCATCAGCATTCCCCTCTTCTTTGACCTCTCTCTCACTTTTTCTATCTGTAATTTCATGTACACAGAAGTTAATCTCATCCAGCAATTACACACCATGATAATGGCTTACACTGAGCATTGCTTTCAGCACACTCATTCACACACACACACACACACACACACACACACACACACACACACACACACACACACACACACAGGCTGTGTTGAAGAGGGATGGGACAATTCATTTATTTTCTCTAATGCATTTTGTGTAAACAGCTAATCAGCTTCTTTTTTTTTCTCCATTTGACTCCACTGAACCGTAATAAAAAAACAACAGTGTGAGTGAATTGAAATATTTTCCAATAATTGCCATTTTTACACAAATGATTCTGTCTTTATGAAAGTCATTGATATTAAAATGTATGAAATTACAACATTAACCAGCACAGCAACACTTAATAATGGAGATGTTTTGACTGCAAACAATAGTCTGTGTTGGGCAGTTACTGGGGCACGGTATTGTGATTACCTTGTTTTAGTAACAAATCATAGCCACATTCATTAATTTCCAATTCCGGTAGAGCTTATTTACTCCAACAGTTTAGAGGGTCTGCTTACTGGCGTCTTAATGGAACTTGGGTCAGATGATCATTGTCAACGTTGTCTCTATGTTTTCAATGCAAAGACTGGTCTGAGAAGTGTCAGCTCAGCCCAGGGGCTGCTAGAATACACCTTAAATTGGACTTGGACTTTATTTAAAGTTGAACTTCGACAGAGCTGGGTTGAGTAATGGAAAGTAAAGTAGCAAGTCATGTAACTAATTACTTCTGCTCTTGAGTAGTTAGTACAGCAGTGTCTTAACTCTTTCATTGAGTAATAGATAAACTGAAGTGACATCAAACGTATACTGTTGTCTAATACTGTACCTATGGCCTGATCCTCCAATTATTCCGCAATGCACATTTTGTTATGTAGTCTGGAAAGCAGATGAATGTGAAACAGTCATGCGTCCGTTGTTCTGGCAGATACATCTGGCTCCTCTCCCATTCAGACACATTTACAGTAATCCTGGCCCCATGCAGAACAGTCACAAGCATTTATCCCATGTGGGGCGGGTTTAAGGCGATGACTGACAGCATCGGCGTCTACAGGTCTGTTCAGTGCAACGTCTCAGGCCTACAAAACTCAGATCAAACTTTCAATCTAGGCAGCGCTTATCAAATATGACTGGATATTATTCTACTGTGTTTCCTAGTTCTCACTTAAAGTGTTTTCAGAATTGCATTTTAATGTACTGTTGAGCTTTAATTTGCAAAAGTTTCTTACCCGGTCACCATCGTTTACCACTGAGCAAGCACCACCATTTTATTGCTGTTGTTTGTTATAGGTCAGGTTTTGTTGCTGTGATTTGTAATAGGTCTATCCACTTGCGTCTAGAAACATTTTGCTCTGCACCTTGGATAACGAAAAATGAACTGAGAGGGCCCAGACTAATAAACATTTAAATTAGTCTGGTGATGGCAGGCTATCATTTATACACATTACAAATAGAGTTAAGCGTTTACTTTTTTAAAATAAAACCTAAATGACGTTACCACACACCTGAAGCTGAAACACTTCAGTCAGTCTTCAGTCAGTGCAACACTGCAGTCTATAAGTCAGAGCATCGACTGTCATGACTCCCAAAAATAAATAAAAAGCTTTACCAGTGTTGTGTTGCATCAATGTGACCAGCCAATCATAACCCTTCTTCATAAAAATCCATACAAATACATTTCACAGCATTACATTTTGCTCTGTTGTCAGCAAATCTCACATTCATCCCAATACCTCTGTCCCTATAGGATGCCTTAGTGCAAATGCAGCAGAACCTCAAATCTTATTACGGATTTGCTGCTATTGAAATGCACGGATACCTATTTGAGTCAGAGATAGTGAGCTTACCTGTTTGCATGCAGAGTTAATATGATTATCAAGCTCAATTTTAGGATTTCAGTTGGTCACCTCACTGCTCTGTTGTAGTGGACATTGATTTAAAAACTTGAGTTTTTACGGGTTTCTCTGACACCGATATCTTCTTGTGTGATTGACAAGCAACATTCTCATTCCTGTGATATACTTCTATCCCTGGGTAGACAATGTTTTGCATACTGAATAAAAAAGAACAGCAGAAATATGACCTCCTCTGAAGGAATATTTATTCTCACCCAGCAATTACATACCAGGATAATTGATCAATATACGCAGTGTTGTTTTCAACAACTTTCACTTGTGAGGGAGGAAAGTGAGCCTGGATATCTCCCACTATGCTCCATTCTTCCCGCAGCCGTGGGAACTTAGATTACTGGCACTAACTTGAAAAGAACTATAATACGGACTGAGCCGCAGAGAGGACCAAATGATTTTCATGACAGGGTTTCATTTACACAATAAAAGGCGCACAGAGGCTTCAAATGGCTGAACTCAATGACTGAACTCTCTTATCGTCGCGAGCTGTAAACAAATCAAACACAAAAAAACAACAATCAACATGCAGCGCAGGATGCTGTGAGCCCCCTCTTGAAGCCAGAGGGGAAAAAGAACTACTGGTGCATTTAATTAGAGAGCCTTTAGAGAGCAGCGGCTCTTATCGCCATCCTTGTCCTCCTAGAAGACACATAAAAAGCAGGAAGTGGTCTGGTTGAGCCGATTAGAGCCAGAACACGAACATGCTCTTTTTGCATTGTCTGCCAGAGAACAGCTTGTGAGTAGGCAAACCAAATGATGGCGTGGTTCTCCATCAGGGGAAGGAAGCAGTGTGAGCAAGGCGGTTTAATCTTCCTGTCACTCTGCAAATGAAATGAGGAGCTGCCATTCACTGAGTTGCACACTGACAAACTTTCCGACAGATGCTCCGAAGAAGAGACAGAGTCCTTCTGTCACACAGAGCGGAACAGTTTACCTAGATGACAGGTGCTGTGTGTGTGTGCGCTGGGTGTTCACCCAGGTATATTTACTGCAAAGCTTAGAAAGGTACTCCTGGGTGCCCACTAACTGAAATAAATCCATATATCAGGCAGAAGAAGGCGGTGCAGTGTATGCCTTCCCTCACACTTTAACGGATTACTGCACAGTGCAGGTCTTATCGTTGCAAGTGAAACTCAAAGTGAATTTGCTTTGTTGGAGCAAAGAGATGTATATCACAGAAGACAGACACAATCCACTGTAGCAGTCTCTGGTGTTTTATAATGAAACACATCCAGACAGTGTTATAAAGACACCTATACATTTTCCTGTTGCTGACTCAGCGCATCTTAAGCCCAGTTCACACCAAATATTTGCTATGGGACAAGTTGAAATGTGCAACTACTTGCAATATGCAGAACTGCAAAGTCCTGACACCTGCCTGTGTACATCAGTGCGACGAGACAGTGTATCATCTCCATAGCAATGACTCTCTGCACTTCTGTTCTAACTTCGGACTTTTCAGGCTTTTGTTGTGACAGCTTAAATAAGAACGAGGACAGTGATAGTGAGATACGTACAGTGAAAAATGGAAATGTAAGGTAACGTGTGTGTATATGTATGTTAGAGAAATAAAAAGGTATGTACTCTCAGACTCTATATTACTGTATGGTGACTTACAGCAGCGGCGGCTTGGGGAATGACAGACTTCTTGAATACTTTGATTGGACTGGATTTCAAAAACCTGCACTCACCTGCAATTTAACCGATAGTATTAGCAATTCACACCTGCCTCCTTCACTTTTTCCAATCATTCATCAGTATTAAGAGGTGGTGTTATTGTAGAAATTGGAGTTCTCATGTTTGCCACACTGAATAACATTGTTATGTAGGACTCATCTGACCGTAGATTCTAAATACAGTTTTACAGAAAGACACATCTCCTTGAGTATGTTTAATGACAACTGTGACAGTTTATTTTAAAGCACAAGCGGAGGGTTTTTTACCATAGACTGTATAAAAAATGGACGTAGCCTCTTCGTCGAGGTCCATTCTCTCAACCTGATCCAATCGTCTTCGCCTATGAGTCGCCATCTTGTCAGACTTTGACTCCACCTTGTTTCCTCTTACCAAAAAGGGGCATTGATGTGATGTTGTGGGGAGGGAGATACTCTAAGTCCATCTGGCTGACGTATACAAGGCAAAGTGAGGGCCGGCCTCAAGAGGCTGCGCCCCTAATTATTCAGAAACTTTAACCTCCAATAAAATAAAAACTAGCCTGGTACAAAATAATTCACCATCCTCATTGTTTTCATGGAGAAATGAGCTAAACATACAGACTAGAATGTTTTGTTTTTTCAACAGGCCTTAAACAGGTTTAATTATGCTGTGAAAACGGCCTATTTATTATGGGGGGTCAATGAGAAATTGCTCTATTATGAAATCTTACCCTAGTGGACACTCAGAGAACTGCTATTTTTGGCACTTTGGTGTTGGATCATCCAGGTTGGGCGCTTGTTTTCTGCTTATAGCTGTTCTTCAAAATTCATTGTCACTACCACCACAGAGGCGATTGGTGACTTTTAGCCGAAAACACAGACAGTGGAGATACAGTAGGAGGAATATGAGGAATATGGAAGATATAATTTTTCAGAGCACTTTAAGCGCTGCTCATGTGTGAAAGAGTACGTGTTTACTTGTACAATTAGAGTCAACTTTGAGGAAAAAGGTAGAGCTCACCATATTTTCCTGATTTACTCATCCTGGTGTCAGTGCATCTAGCATGACCATGTGGGCTAACCCAGGATAAGAGCTTTAAGTCAGCCTTGTACTCCAAAACAATTGGATTAAAGAAAAACAACAGGCTGAGATGCATATGTGGGTCCTCACACTCGCGCACACACAGAGTTGTTCCAGTGACAGGGTGATAATCAGCATGCGGCACAGATGCTGTTGTGTATGAAGACAGGGTAAGAAGATGAGAGGTAAACACAGAAGCTACCAAAGGAAAACCGTGACAAAAGCTGCCAGCAGTATTGCAGAGCTGTGGACTTAATTAGGACTTTTTCTTTTGTTTTCAGGACACGATACTGTTGCAGTCCTGTGGACAGATTCTTATTATCAGGGAAACATAACATGATTGATTAGCTCAAAGAAATGTATTTCCCTCTGCTTTTGGACTACAGATGAATCCTGCACAGACCTGCAGTAAAAACTCAACCCAAACCCTGTTTTCGTTCAGGCCCCTGAAGCTCAAAAACATTTTAAGGATTGAACCTGACACAAAGGTTATGTTTAGACATTAAACCTTCCTCTCCTTGACACACCAACAAACCCAGTTAGTTAGTGCTTCCAAAACAGACTCAATTTGTTTTTTGATCTACCATCTCTAACGTGTTGGGTAAGGATGATGTAATACTTTTTTTTTCACCTTATTGCTTCTGAGAGATGACAGTTATTATTCACATGCCAACAAGAGGTTGCTTGCCAGAAAAGAACAAAGGAGCAATGCTGTTGTTTTTCTGCTGAGGCACTGTCTCTAACATATTTTTATATTCCAGAGGGATGCATAACACACATATATATAAATATGAAGTCAACAAACTGTGCAAAGAACATCACATTGGCAAATAAAATATACATCCAAATAAGAATGGATCAACTACCAACTGACCGAGTACACACACACACACGCTCACACAGTGTGTGCAGACTGGTACATCGTAAGTTGTTTAAACAAGAGACAAAGTAATGCAATTGACCATAAAGTAGATTTGATCCGGAAACTAATACAGCATCATTATGCGCTCACTAACCCCTTTGCAAGGGCCTCAGCTTAAAAATGATTGTGCTCTTGTTTAACGTGCGTGCCCTTGAGACAATAGTGGACAGTTAAAAAGGCGTTGCAGGATGACACATCATCGTATAAACCACCGAGTCGTCAAAACCTACAGGACACTGTTGGATGACTTCAAGGAAGTTAAATATAGGAATCTAAAATTTTTTAGCACATTGTTAAATCTCAATGACTTGACACTGTGGCCCTCCTCTATATTGCTACATTAGACAACATGACTACTCTCCTGAAATGTACAACCTACAGTAAGATGTCCCTGATGGTGTCACACTGTAAACATTCAGACCAAGGATTAGCTAGCCAACATCACACAGCCTCAAACAATCAAAACTGTAAACCAGCGTAAAAAAGCTTTTAAAATAGAAGCTGTATCCCCAGTCTGCCTGGATGCTGTTGGTTCACGATGACTTAAAAGCAAGTTTACAAGCTGCTTTTCCGAAACATCATTAAATAGATAAACACACCCTCCAGAAAAACGTTTCTCCAAAACACAGACGACACACAACACATTTGGCCAGTGTGCGGTTTGTGTGTCTTGTTGTGTACTTTGGTCCCACTGTATTTCCACAAGATCTAGGTTTTTCCCCAGGCATAGCTAGCATGCATTACTATTCTATAAGCTGGATCAGTCTCACAGACACAAACGCACGCACGCACCCTTGGTTGACCCTGTGCTGAGGACCGTGGGCAGGGCAGCAGCAGCAGATGGTTGAATTTAACTTTCATTTTGTCAGGTTGCTGCAACACGCACACGCATGCTCACTCACACACACACACACACACAAACACAAATTTGTTAGGAAGGTCATCCCCATAATATTATGCAAGATGAGAACTTGTTTCAGATTATTGGCCATATTCAACCATGAGTAAACAGTTGCTAGGTAACAGCGTTGCCTAATGCCTAACAACCTGAATGACCTAACTGACATCAGTCATTGTTCACCTTGCAGATGACGAGCTACAAGGCACGGAGCAGTTATTACCCTACCAGCGTATCCTTCAACCATTTCTTTGGTTACTATGATAAATTAACATCCATCTTTCTGACTCACTGTACATTATGGAAAGTAATGGAGGGAGATGGACCGACCCATATCGACACATTCAAACAGGGACAGACATGGAAATAGAGATAGAAACATGAATACAAGAGAAAACGGAGGGAAAGATAGAAGCAGAGCACAAAAACTGAGACGGAAAAAGATGCAGAGACTGTAAGAAACATGAACAGAAACTGAGGGAGAAAATCTCAGTGCTGAGGATACAGAAATAACCCGTGAGACATCAGAGTAGCAACGTTGCACTTGTTATGACTTCATTGATGACTGTAATCATTTGACAGGAGAGCCGATATTGGGTATACATATTTGACAACGCAGTGTGGGAGCGCTTAATTAGCTTTATTGTTATTCCCGACGAGGCAGCTGCTACCCGGAGTGGATGCTGACAAAACACTTGTGTGTGGGTGCAGGTGTAAATGTGGATATCACATGAAGTTTTAATTTGATATTAATTTTTTATTTTGAGTTCAGTTTTAATTTAGAGGTGGTAGTGGGTGTTAGGAGATTGATTCAGTTTGAGTTTTATGTGAGAGGCACAAACAAGAAGGAAAAGAAAGTTTAAACTTTTTTAGAGACTAGTTTGTGATCCTGAGAGAGAACTAACTTTAGACATGTGCTGCTAATAGAAATGGTTGTTTCAGCCATTTTACCACTGTGATGCTTCCATTTATGATCAACTGCTCTGATTTTAATACCTGAGCATAATTAAAATCAATAAATTCATCATTTCATTAAAATCTAAAGTTTTTTATGGTGTCAGTTGTACAACTGCAGGTCAAAGTAATGTTTGAACTACAGCAAATACGGCAGCGTCGCCATATGCTTGAATTTGATTTAATGCATCATACTACAAACAAAACTAGAGATTTCATATGCTGAATAGAAATTTGTGAGGATGCGTGGAAAAGCTGCCGCTAAACTGAAATTGAAACTGAAAAAACCTACATTTACTGTATAAGCCCTGTATTCAAATCAAAGCCACAATGTCTCAGAAATGTTTGATTTTTTTAATCTCCGATCATCAGTCCCACAGAGGTGAGCAACTGGCACAGCGGCCTGATTGATCGAAGAGAAAGAGGTTCAAATCCGAAACAGAAGCAGATGAAATATGACTTTAACTTCACGGCATAAATGAAGTCAAATAGCTAAAGATTTTGACATTTGCATAGTTTCTGGCGACTGCGGCTCAGTCGAGTGGGTCGTCCTCCATTAAATAGATCGGCGGTTCGATCGCCACCTCCCCCGGTCCACATGTCGAAGTGTCCTTGGGCAAGACACTGAACCCTGAATTGCTCCTCGTGCTGTGCTTGTGTAAATGTGGTGTGAATGATTAGATTAGATGGTATGAAGACGTCCACTGCCATCTGCGGCGGCAGTAGCTCAGTCCATAGGTGACTTGGCTGGAAACTGGAGGGACACTGGTTCGAGTCCCTGTGTTGACCGTGAATGGAGCGTGGACTGGTGGCTGGAGAGTGCCCGTTCCTCTCCTGGGCACTGCCAAGGTGCTGTTGAGCAAGGCACCAAACCCCCAACTGCTCGGGGGGGCCGGTCCACTGGCAGCCCCCTCGCTCTGACATCTTTCCATTAATTGCATGTATATAGGTCCTGTTTGTGCATGAGTGTGTATTTCGGGCCTGTGTGTGTGTAAAATAAATAAACAATATAGTGAAGATCGAAGTTTCCCGTTGCGGGACTAATAAAGGAATTCTTCTTCATCTGTGTGAATGGGTGAATGTGACAAACACTGTGAAAGCGCCTTGAGTATTCAGCAGACTAGAAAGGCGCTATATAAGTACAAGTCCATTTACCATTTCTGTAGCTCAAAACACGCATGAGTACTAGTCGACCAATAACATGCAGAACAATAATAATTAAGATTCAGAGGACAATAGTGTGAGCTCTTTCAGCATTCACACATTGACTGAGTTTTAAACGATAGCTCCCTAGAGGATTATCAAACTGCTATCCTGAACAATGAGACTGAAGAGCAGAGCATAATCATGTGCATGTGTCAGGCAAGATAAAGACGACGTAAATGAAGCTACCAATTTAAAGATACTTTTTTTAAATTAACAATGCATCACATGATTACTGTAATGTAAAAGAGTTGCTTGTGGTGACGGACATGCAGACAATTGTACCATGACACTGCAGGTTCGAGCATTTTAAAACTGATATGTTTTTACTGCGTTTTTACTGCTTTTTTCACCGCATCTCATCAACCAAGCTAAAATGAAAACTGATTCTACCCTACCTGCACAGCCCAGCACCAAACCACAGACAAAGTCAGCTGATGAACTAAGTTTAGGATTCATCTGCTAAAGAGCCTTCTCAGGAGTTGGTGGAGCCCAAAATAACATGAGCGAGATTTTTTTTACCTTACATTCACCAGGGTGTCAAAAGCAAAACTCCAATTGAATGCTAATGATGCTACATATGTGCCTGTGTTTAAAGTTTGATGTGCTCTGGCCAAAAAAATCTATGACTGCAGGTTTGAGCTTTAACGGATTTCTTTAAAATGAAATACCAAAGTTCTGCTTTAACATCTTTCTGTCCTTGTTCTTGTCTGGAGGCTTCACAACACATTTTACATTTCTCTTGATAATGACAGTCAACAGAGATTGTCACTTAGGGCGCACTCACACTGTCCTTCCGCACTGGGCCCAAACAGGTTTTTTGGCTAAAGCCTGGTGTGTTTGACCAGTGTGAGTGCACCCGCTCCGTGCATAGCTGCATGAGGCAACAGTGTTGCATGAGGCAACAGTGTTTAATGAAAAGAAAAGTTTTGCATTCTTTGAGCAAGGTATTGTAATGAACAACTTCTAATGCGAAGTTCAAGTTCATCTTCCACCCTATTAGCTTCTCACTTCAGGTCAACAAGCCGATTTACGTTTTAGTCTTGCGTAAAACTATAAATGCATTTTGATAATTTTCAGGGCCTTTTTTTTTTTTTACCTCTGGCTTTTTCACAGATTCCGACATTTTTAAATGTTTTTACATGCCCTGCTGCTTCTGTGGCCCATTATCCTGAAAGGTAGATGTGCCAGCATGGGGCCCAGTGGGAGAAACAGAAAAGTGACAGTAGAGTAGCAGGAGGAGAAGGCTGACGCACGCGCACGCGCACGCACACACACACACACACACACACACACACACGCACACACACACACGCACACACACACACTCTTATTTGTCCCTGAGCCACGGATTGTTGGGAGGGCAGCGGAAGCAGATGGTCTGCAATGGCTCTCATTGTCTCTGGTTGTGGCAACAGGGAATGAGGCGCCCTGGCCTAGAGACGCCACCACCACGTCCTGCGTCAGTGTCACACTCAACCTTTTCAGCGTAATTAAGGCCAGCCCCTCTGGTTCCCTTTGACAGCAGAGAGCAGCTGGAGGACAGAGGAGGAGGAGGAGAGGTTGAATCCTCCAGACCAAGGGCAGCTGAGGTGCTCTCATGATCCAACATGTGCACAAAAACACAAGAAGAAGTGAAACACCCCTTTGCTGTGTGTGTTGCAAAATATGTAGAAATGTGTTCATCTGAAATGTCCTTTAGTAATGCAACTATAATATAAAATGGGAGTACACATTGTGAAGAAATCTGGAATTTTTGACAAAATGTCAAAAAAAGGAATACAAAAGTATACAAAATTAAATTTGTCTAACAAACAAAGAGAGAACAACATATACACAATTAATTATGTCTGAAAAGGAGTAGGAGGAAGTTTTCACTTATCTAATCCCTCCCCTTATTTACAATTCAGTCATTGCTGTAATGTGTATCTTTTATCCACTTTATGTACAATTTGTAAATCTAATTATACAATAATCAATAATATACAATTGTATTAATAACAAAATATATATTAAGTAACATCATATTATGTATAGGCTTACATATAAACAACCATACAAGCACATATACATATGGATATATAACCGTAAATATACATATATAGCCCATATTTCTTCACAAAACTATTTTGTTTGTTTGTTTGTTTTTAAAGCCCTTCCTCGTCCTTGTACCTTCTGAAAATCATTCCTTTGTACCTTTTTTTAAACTGGACCATGTTTGGACATTTATTTAGCTCCGTGCTCATACAGTTTCACACCAGCCACTAAAATGCATTGACTTTTTAAAGTCGTGCGAACTGCTGGCTTCTTGAAATTAAACTTTTCCCTCAAATTTATAAACCCCCTCTCTGTCATTAAGTGTTTGAATATTATCTGGTAACAGTTTGTTTCTTTCTATAAACATAATTAGTGCCGTTTGATAGTTAACCAGGTCACTGAACTTTAATGTACGGGAATGTAAGAACAGGAGGTTGTTGTGATCATAATAACCAGGTTTATTGATTGCTCTTATTGCTCGTTTTTGAAGTGGGACTAGTGACAGTGAGCTTTCGTAAGTGGTCCCCCACACCTCCACACAGTAATTTAGATAAAGTAAGATCATTGAACAGAAGAGAATATGCAATGATTTCTGATCCAGTATATACTTTGCTTTGCATAGGACTGAGATGCTACCTGACAGTATAGATTTAACATGTGTTATGTGAGGTTTCCAGCAGAGCTTGAGGGCTATGTCACACCTAGGAATATATTCACATACACTCTTTCAATATTAAAACCATCTATCTTAACATTTACGTCATTATTTAAATTACAATTTCAAAACAGCATGATTTTGCTTCAATTCAAGGATAATTTAATATTGTCAAACCACCTTTTTAGTTTGCTCATTTCAGATGAAATTAACTCCAGAAGCTGCTGCTGCAAATCCTCTCCCGTACAAAAAATGGGTGTGTCATCTGCAAATAACACAAATTGTAGAATATTTGAGGTTTTACATATATCATTTATGTAGAGAATAAAAAGAATTGGGCCCAACACTGACCCCTGGGGGACACCACAAGCAATGACCAAACAAGATGACATGTATTCACCTATCTGCATAAACTGTTGCCTGTTTTGTAAACAGCTCCTCAGCCAGTTTAATACAACCCCCCTGAAACCGTACCGTTCCAATTTATTAATTGATCTGTTGTGATGTATTGTGTCAATTGCTTTTTTTTTTAGATCAATAAAAACACCAGCTGCATAACTCTTTTTGTCCAGGGAATTTGTGATTTTTTCAGTTAGCTCAATGACTGCCAATGAAGTTGATCTGTTGGGTCTGAATCCATATTGGCTGTCAGTTAGTAAGTTGCGTTTACAGGTGACTTTTTGTCTGTCAGCAAAGAGTTTTAAAATTGAGGAAGCAGTGAAACAGGACTGTAGTTTGTGAAGTGGTGTTTGTCTCCAGTTTTGTACAGCAGTATGACTTTTGCAGTTTTCATTTTTCTTGGGAATTGACCAGTTTAAAATGATAAGTTACAGATGTGCATTAATGGTTTAATAATTCCCAGAATGACCGGTTTAACCATTCTCATGTCAATGTCATTGTAATCAGTAGGCGTTTTGTTTTTACATTTATGAACAATCTCTATAATTTCACTCTCTTCCGCAGCTGTTAGAAACATGGATTTTGGATTCATGTCTATGAAATCATAATTCTTGTCTTCAGAGCTCATCGAAACAGGGATTTTCGCAGCCAGTATTGGTCCAACATTCACAAAATAATCATTGAAGCCATTAACTGCATCATCCATATTATCAATAGTTAAATCGTTATTAATAAAGTCATGTGGATAATGAATTTGTCTAGCACCATTACCAATAACACTATTTAATATATCCCATAGACCTTTAATATTGTTTTTATTATCTAATAAATTACTGTAATCGTCTTTCCTTCTGTTTCTCATAACACTAGTTAGCTTGTTTTTATATTTCTTATATTTATTTTCGTCATCTTCTTGAATGATTGTTGTGCAAGTTCATTTGACCAGTATACTTATAGTGTTAAAGTTGCTTGTTACACTGTGCACCTCTTGTTTTATCTGTATTGATTGTTTTATTTCATTTTCAATGTTTTACTGGTCTTGCTGGCTTGTTTGCACTCCATACTTATCTTGTACACGGGTCAGTAAGGACTGTAAGGACACAGTAAGGAACTAATGTAGCGATGGAATTATCTTGATTTGGTTCAGGGTCAGTAAATATAATGGAAAAAAGATAGGTGCAAAACAGTTATCTTTTAACCTTCATCCTAACTTAATCCCAAATTTTTATCTTTATCGTAATCCCTACAACTCAAATACATCTCACACACAAAGCGAACCCTTGTCCTGTTCTGCACACACATTCTTCTGTCTTCCAGTTTTCAAGACGAAACGCCCAGTTGGCCTTTAATTTGAAAATATAAAACTCAACAACGAAAACAACAGTAACATTGTTCTGGACAATCTGACAAATGAAGGCCAGCTCCTGTCCATGTTGCAACTCTAATAAACACATATTCACTCCTGTTTCTCTACATTGCAGGTTTTCTTTTAAGACAAGACGTTGACAACTAATTTTTGCAATGCTTCAGCAATGTAGGAGGCACCACATCTGTTTCTGACAACATTCACACTTGTCATCTGCTCTGCCAGCTGCAAGACAGCCCACTTCCAAAACTACAAAGCGAAAGAGGCATCATAATCAGTCCAGGGAAGTTTGTGCATCTGAATCGACCAGTGACCCATGTTTATGAACAACATGTTGTTTATCAGACAGACAGTCGCATCAAAGTGAGTCCATCATAACTGCTCATTATTTTAGACAGTGGCTTTTTCTTTAAGATTAAAGCGAATTGATTCCACAATATTATCTGTCACGTGTTGTGACAGCAGTTGTGGTATCTCCAGTAAATATAATTTGACGGGATGTGGAGCCAAAGAACCAGCCAGCAAAATGAAATGAGAGCTTCCTAAATAGATCTGTATCTAATAAAAACAACTTTCCTTGAGATGTTGTTCCTTAATTTTGTAAGTGCCCTTGTTGCATCCATTTTTACACATAAAAAGTGGCTTCTCATCTCAATCCTGAGAACACTTTATGTGGTTTAGCTTAATGCATTCTGGAGGAAATTGAATTACTACCTGGATCATGTTCATTGGCAACATTTCTTTCTGGCTATGAAGTGCTACATTCTTGAACCAGACACAAGTTGTAAGGATGTGGTTGGAGTGGGTGGTGGGTTTATAAAGTGCAAGACTTGGATACTGCCGACCTTGGACCAGCATGTGGTTTCGTTGAGTTCAGTCTCAGAACCCATCATCTATTGGTCAGAAGACAATTTAGCCTCTGGGGGCAATGGCTAATATTTCAGGCTTTTCGGTGTAGGCGGGGGCTATCTGGGCCAATAACTTCTCTTCTGAGTGTTGCTCATTGTTTACATCCCGATTAGCAACTTGAGACATGAGAATAGAGTTGGAGTATCTGTTTACAGAGATTAGGTTAGGGCTGGGCAATAAAAACATCAACATCAACTTGCTTGGACATAGTTTGTGGGGTCCCACAGGGGTCAGTTCTGGGTCCAGGGCTGTTTATACTATATATAAATGACATATGCAAAGTATCTAATATCCTGAAATTAATATTATTCTCAGATACTATGCTATACTATATATATATATATATATATATATATGAGGAGCTCTTTTCCAAAACGCTATAAATCCATTTTAATAGTTTTCAGGAAAATTACATTTTTTTACTTAGACCCACACATTTGGTTTATATTCAATGTATCTTGTCAAAATGGTTTATGGCTCAGTCTGAACATGTCGAACAGACGGACGAAACAAAAAACTCTCCCGCTTCAGAGCGCGGCCATGTTGGATCGCATAGAACGCTCACTGAATTCTGATTGGTCGAGAGGACGTATCGCATTTAGGCTAAAAATAGGTTTGGCGCTGGTCGCGGTTTGGAAAGGAACTGCATCTTGAGGAACATTTTAAACAAGGAAATATAGCGATTTGGATTGAAACACTGATGAAGCAGTGAATAGGTTCTGTATACAGCAAAGTGGCATGACAAGCTTTTTTTTTTAAAATTTGGCTTTTATCTCGTTTTGGAAAAGAGCTCTTCTTGAAAAAGAGCTCTTCTTGGAAAAGAGCGTCCTGTGGGCGCAGATGTGCTGAAGTCATTCAAAACAAGGGCCTCTACACTTCCTATTCATTTTTGAATCCTATAGCCACTTAATATAAAATAAAGGTTTTTGTGAAAGTGGCCTGGTTATTTAAAAAAAAAAACAGGATAGGACAGCAGTGGTATAGACACTACTGATATTCTTTCAAATTCTGAACAGTACAAAAACAACTATTTCAGAATAAGTCTAGTATTCATACTCTTTTCTCTAATTTTGATCTCTCCAGTGTTTACAGTGATTTAATGGTCTCTAAATTCTAAATGTTTCCATAATTACATACTCCAGAAATAAAAGTCAATATCCACTTAAATGTCAGACTTAATCTCTCTCTAGTCTGTCATATACTTTGTCTTGCTCTGTAGTGCCTCCTTTGAATTCACTATAGTCAATACATTTTTAAAATCATCGCTCACTTTAACATTCATTGCATTTTACTGTGGAGCCCTTGTAAGAAGCTGTCTTGTCTTTGTCTCCCTGAAGAGAGCTAACAAGTAACAGCCTCATCCTGAGCGTGAGCCAACTGTCATTTCAGACACAAGCCAAACAACTTTTTGTAAAGATTTTCATTAACTGTCAAGTTACTGTTTCTTCACTCTGTCGTGTGCAAAAGTTTAAATTAAATTTGATGCGTTCGTTATAAATGTCACTTTACCATATAATTTGACTTTCAAGTTTTGATTTCAGAAATGTTTTCTTCATTCAAACTCTCATTTGAACAATGACTCTTTATCATTATGCAAATTGTTTCCTGTTTCCTTATTGCAGTTCTTCTACTCATTAAACACCTTGTTAAATTGTCACTGATTAACTTTGGCCTTTTGTGTGCAAGAATCAATGTTATATTCTCCTGAACAAATGTGATGATGACATAACTAAAACTCTCAACTCAAATTTAAACAAAAAAAAAACAGAGGAGAATTTGTTCTCGGCAACTTCCAGTGGTATTACTGCTCATTTAATCTGTGCCCTGTCGCCAAATCTGTAGTTCAATCCGACTGTTCATGTGTCTTAGAGGCCAATAGAGGAGAACATTGAGCACCCTTACAGGTTACAAGACCTGTGGGACCAAGGGTACTGGTCTCAGCAGTATATTGTATCTTGCTGATGGCCTCCTCTAAGGCTAACCTCTCCTCAAATGGCCCCAAACTAAACTTGCGGCACAATTGGCAGACCGTGCAACTCCTTGCAGGAACCTCTTTTCACTCCTCACACATTACATGAAATTAGAGTTATACCATAACCAACCAAGCTGCATCCTGTGCATTCAAGATGCCCCGGGCACATGCTTCATATGGTCTGGGGTGCCCAGGGGTTGTGGATATCTGGAAGAGGGTTTCATAGATGCTGTCAAGCATACTGTCCAAACCAGTTCCTTAGAGTACCACCTTTGAACTGTGTTGAGTAGAAGCGTGTTTGGCTAGCTGGATTTACAGCTACCAAATGACTAATATCCTGAAGATGGAAAGCTCTTCACTATGTCAATATATAAAGATGGCTTCTTGAATTCATAGATTTAGCAAGCATAGAATACTATATTAACATCTTCACTGTAGTAGAAATGCTAATCCATACGACTCAGGGTGAGTGGGAAGGTGTTAACGGGGTTGGATGTGTATGCGCTCATATCTGTCTGCTTGTGAATTTTATTTTGGTTAATGCATGGATACCTGAGATAACAAATAATGTGCCTTTTCTACGCCTAAAACTTCATTTATTAAATCTCAATATAAAATGTATTACAACGCTTTGTATACAAGTCAATATGCAGTGATAGTTATGATTAAATTGAAAAACACAAGACCTTTTGCTGACAGGACTTTCCCCACAAAAACTGCAACTCAAAGCCGTTCATCAAAGTTTCTTGATCAGTGGTGTGAGCCATCGTGGGACACATTACACAGATTTTGTGCCAGGTTTCAGTTCAACTATACTTAACTTGACCCCACATACGCTGACCCTGACAATACGCATCCAACTGGATTTTGGAACTGACGAGAGGATAAAGGTATTGCAACTACTAATTTACTGTGATGACAAAAAAATCAACATTTTGAGCCTGAGGATTTGACATCATCCCTGCTTTCCTAACATTATCAGCCACTTGAATAGCCGTTATCAGCTGCTTACCCCTATTTTAAATATGAGGTGATATGGCCATATCACCTCTACCTCCCAGTTAGCTCAGTAGGCCCTTATCTATTCTCTTAGTAAGCCAGATCACTCATCTGTGTCCCTCTCAACTACTCACTTGCGACGCTGTCATGACGTAGTATGAGCTGCAACAACCATAACTCTGTGTAAGAATGGGACATGAAGGGGTGTTGGATGGGTCAAAAACACAAGACTTTCATGCAGGAGTGTGGAGTTTGTGTCCCAAGTAAAACCAAAAGTCAACGGTAACTTTTTCTTAAATTAGTCTACGTACGTTAACTTTCTTACAACACATTCATTGCGTAAAAAAATTCTTAACCAATGCCACAATTTTTTATTATTCTAATGCAAGCCACAATCTTTCCTAAACCTAACCAGGTAGTTGTGTTGTTTGAATTCACAATGGTGCTTCCAAAAAGTAAAAAAAGTGACACCAAGGGGTCCTAAACAAGCTAACGATAACCATTACCATGCTAATAGTTGATAATAGCCTTCTGAGCAAACTGGTAGGTGTAACAGGCCCTAACTTTGAACAACATTAAATGGAGTGATAGGATAAAAAAATCAGGCGCCTAACTAAGTAGTAGCTAGTAAATAGTAACTAGTAGTGTCTAGTGTCAGAATGCTAGTCCTGGAGGGCAGGAAGTCAATATAAAAACATATGTGTTAGAAAAGCGGTAATCTCAACTGGGCATCACAGGTCCATGATGAGCACAGATTCCTTTTTTTAATAATATTAGAACTGGAACGTGACATACAGAAGTTGATAAAAACTGAGCAACTAATTTTCAGTATAGCAGTAACAACCTCTGCTGCTTTCCACATTAAATTTCTCATTAAATTCTCCCTCTAAATCTTCAATATCTTTTCTACAGTAGTTTATCCAGAGGTGACTTGCAGTCTGCATTGGCTATCTACCCGTGTCCTTCTTCTGGCCGTGGCTCTATATCTACCTGTGCTGAGCTCGCCCTCCTTCTCTTACCCGCCAGTGCTGATGCTATCAGCTCCTGATTCACTGTAGCCGCTTCAACTCTTATAATTGATACCGAATCCCAATGCCCCGAGCAGCTGACATTCAACGTAGTCTGAAGGACAGCTAGGGAAATGAGGAGCATATAATGGAATACGCCGCCAGCACAAACAGGAGGAAGAGCCACTTCTAATGTGATCTGCTCCAGCGCTTAAATATCAAGTACAATTAAATGCCAGTGACGGCGAGTTGGAGACGTGCTCCATGTGTGTCTGGAAACCAATTTGCTCTCAATCGGCAGTGACATCCATAATATAGTCAGCTATCATTTACTGTATGTGAGGGAAACAGCCAGTTCCTGTCTTAGCAGGGAGTAAACAGTCTCACTCGATTCTGTGAAATGAGGACAAACTCTGAGAAGTAGATGACATTTTGCAGACACAAACTATGTGCCAATTGTTCCTCCACCATGAGGTGACATGCATCGAACACCTTTTACTTCGTCTAACCTTGGGTTGTCTTTAGCTATGGCTGAGTTAAAGGTTTCAGTATAAACTTCCTGAGAAGATCCCTGTCACATTAAATGCAAATTGCAACCTCATTGTCCACATTTGCAACAGATGATTATGTCCATATTCTGCACCAGTTTAACATATTCTCATCAATGGTTTCTTTTGATGTCTACAAAAACTTCTGTAAAACAACTCATATGATGTTCAGTGAAAAATGACAGTATTTAAGAAGAAGAAGAAGAAGAAGAAGAAGAAGAAGAATTACTTTATTAATCCCACACGGGGAAATTGGATTTTTTCACTCTTATTATTATACGTGTTACACACACAGACCCGAAATACACACATGCACAAACAGGGCCTATACATGCAAGTAAGGAGAGATGTTAGAGCGAGGGGGCTGCCAGTGACCAGCGCCCCGAGCAGTTGGGGGTTTGGTGCCTTGCTCAACAGCACCTCGGAAGTGCCCAGGAGATGAACTGGCACCTCTCCAGCCACCAGTCCACACTCCATACATGGTCCACACGGGGACTTGAACCAGCGACCCTACGGTTCCCAGCCAAGTCACCTATGGACTGAGCTACTTCCGCCCCCAGCTACTTAACCCTGTGAAACAGTGACCGGAGCAAGTTAAGTTTAGGCAACAAAACACCTTGGTTAAGGTTGTTAACAAGCCAAAACAACAACCTTAAAAAAGGTTGTTGTTTGGCTTCGTTTTTCTGGTACACAAACGACGGCCCCCTGGGTGAAAGTGCTATATTTTGGGACCTGTCCACCACCTGACCCTCCTTCATACGCAGAATTTAGTGCTCCTATATTACATCACCTGATTTTCTTCTTTGTTTCAGACATAATTTCTACAGTAATAAATATGTGGATTAAATATGATTTACAGTGCACTACTTTTCGTAGTTATATGTACAGACAGTTAATAAATACAGGCAGACCAGTTCAGTCCTTCTGGTCAAAGGTCACAAAAGGCTGTCTCAGCACTGTCCAACCATCGCCCACCCACTTCATAACACACAACACTTTTAAGGGACAACGTCAAATAGTTTTGACAACTTTTTTTCAGTACATTAGAAACCCATTCCTCAACAATCCAGATAAGTAGCATGGATATTTGACATAATACTATATAACACTTAACTTAGACTCATCCAGGAAGAAAATGGCAATTGTATCTCAATTCATGTATTTGTTAGTAAGAAATGTAAACATATGCTGGGACCTAAGAAAAGGAGGCTTGAAAAACCTACCCACATCCAGGAAGCACATCAGGGACATATACCGATGGAATCAGGGTTGAAGAGATTAAGATACAATGCTCATATCTTTTAGGGTTAGGTTGCTAGGTTCAGTGTAAATGTTTTTGTAATTAAGTATTCTACCGATTATTCCATCAATTAATCGAGCAATCGGATTGAAACAATAAATCAATTTTGCATAAAACATTATTAGAAGTTGCATTATTTTGCAAAAAATATATATATTATGCCTGGGGTAGGCCTGTTTGGTGTGGTGACCTAAAAGGGGTGTGTGTGTGCTTGTGTTTGAATGTGCACGTGTGCGTGAGGGGGAGAGAGAGCGAGAGAGAGACGAGATAAATGTGTGTTGAAGGGAATACACTCGCAGTTTACTATTTAAACAATTCAAAGTGGTGCAAAAAATTCTACGTGACACACGTGTTTACTCAAACAGGTTTCAAAGACAAATAGATTTATTTAGAAAATTAATTAGAGATAAATATTGTAAGGAAGAGCAACTCGCTCGCTTCCCGTTTCCCGTAAAAACAAGCAACGTACAAAACGCCACTGACACATTTACTTAAACAAAACTATAAAGCCTGATCAGGTAGGAAATGTTATGTTTAACCTCCTGAAAAACTAAACATAGAGGCATTTACGAGGACAGCCATTGTTATGAATCACTACAGCAACCTCCCTCCTCAAGCCGGAACAGTGGCGCTCGGTGAAGTGACGTTAACAACGGGCTGCTTTGGGCTCAGATGTCGTGCTGTTGTGGTTTAACAGTTCTAGTTAACAGTGGACACATTACACCTTTGTGTGAAATGATCCTCCACCTTTTCCGGATGTAGTGGTGTGCATCTGCAAAAACGGTCCGTGTGGAACAATGATCCCTGCACTGAAACAACTGTAATCGAGTAACTCAAGATATTGTTTCAGCCCTAGTTCATCGTTGTCCCTACTTTTGTTGTGTAGCTTGTTTCTCTGACTCAGGTTGTAAACTCTTGTCCTCTGTCATCAGCCCCAGCAGTGAACTCTTGTCTCCCCCGATGGGAGGGGTTGTCTCTGGGCAGGGCAGGGCGATACGGAGATGTGCACTCAACAGAGCACCAGGTCAGCCATTTCGTTCATCTTTTTTTTATGTTTCACAAGTTGTACACTGTATGACTCTACCTGGGAGCGACAGAGTGGTGAGCAAATATATAATGTAGTGCGTGTGTGTGTGTGTGTGTGTGTGTGCGCACGTGTGTGTGTGTGTGTGTCCGTCCACGCGTGTGTGTGTGAATGTCTGAGACCTTTCCACAAGGGCACTGAGCTCAGGGGGGCAGACAGAGATTAATGATAGGAGATGACAACTCTCTTTCAATATTAAGGGAAGGAAGTTCTGTCATTGTATGGACAGCAGGGGGAAGTGTGTGTGAGAGAGAGCGAGAGAGAGAGAGAGCGAGAGAGAGAGAGAGAGAGAGAGAGAGAGAGAGAGAGAATTAATTAAAATGTGATGAGAGATTATTATGGATTTTTTTAATTAATTTTTTTGCCCAACGATATCAAACAAACTGCCTACCACAGGTTTAAGTTGCTGTTGTTGAGCTCCCCCAGCCATGTCATCATCTCTGCTATATAAATCATCTACGCTGTTCAGCCCTCACAGTATGCCGCCACTCTACTTTTCTTTCCGAAGTCCATCAAGCTGGCTATAAACAGCCAAAACAACAATTTTACATTTAGCCTATAAGAATTCATGATCATTGTCAAATTTCAGAGTTTCTTACTTCTCGAACCAAACCCAGTCATCCTCCTTTCAATTAAATTCTCTACAGATATTGATCGAATGTCTTCAGCCATATCCCTGAAGGAGAGTAGGCTTGTTTGTCGACACTCAGCACAGCTGGAGAAACGGGTGTCACATCACTCCGCAGTTAAACATTCATATATATGATCCCTTTGGGGCAATAACCTGCAGGTAAAACACAAGCTGTTAAATTAAAAACTTCTACATGACACCGGTATCTCTACCCCAAGTTGTGCTTTGATCAGAGGAAGAGCGGGACAGCATTTTGACATCCATCACCACAAACCTGCCAAACACTCCTAATCATAGCCAGTGTTGCTTGTCAGAATAAAGACTTCCATTTTAAATGACTAAAGTCTCCGGCATCCCTTCAAGCAACTTGTTTCTTCACACTCTTTCTACCATAATTTTTCTTTAACAACTGCTGCCAGGACACATTCAGTTTGGGAATTTGCAACAAAGGGCAAGCATACATTGAACCTCAATGTGTATAGTATACTGTATACCAGGGGTGCCCAATTCCGGTCCTGGAGGCCCACTGTCCTGCATGTTTTAGGTTTCTACCTGCTCCAATACACCTGATTCTAATAATATGCTCGTTATTAAGCACCTGAAGCTTTTCAAGTGTTTGCAAATCGTTGGAATCAGGTGCGTTAGAGCGGGGAGAAACCTCAAATACGCAGGACAGTGGCCCTCCAGAAGGCACCCCTGCTGTATCCTGTATAGTGCTCCCACTGTGGTAATATTGATGAAAGTGCTATGATGGCAAAATAGATTGATTGTACTTTTCACACTGGAACTTAAGTGAAACATATAGTAGTGGTCCACCTAAAAACATGGTGCTTTTACAAGAATCAGGCACATACCAAGAAACAACATCAAAGTAAGTTGGGTGGTCTGATACGGACTCCAGTTGAACTGCTAATGTAAACAATATATGTTGCCTTGGAGGAGAGTGGAAGAGCAGCACTCATGCATCAGTTATTTGTAACTCATTTTGGGGTTCGTGCTCCCTTTAGTTGAAATCACGCAGGTCCATCTGGCCGTACATCGTTCTCTTCTTTCCCTGTGTACACCAATCAGGGTGCCAGTCTTGTTCCCTGGCAACAGAGGTAAACAGCTGCATTAACTGACAAATGGGTGTAGCGGGCTGTGGACCGGACCAATTGTAAGACACTATCCGATTGTATTCAGTTAAGGGCGTACTCAGGTATCTCAAACGCCATGTAAACACTGTAGCCCGGGTAAAATCAGAGTCTCGTACCCTGGTTAACAGACCTAGACAACTAATATTATTATTAAGTATTCATGCATGTAAACAGCTTAATCCGCAATGGGGAAATTCAATTTTCACTCTATTATTATTATTCATGTTACACACACATAGGCCCGAAATACACACACATGCACAGACAGGACCTATATACATGCAACCAATGGAGAGATGTTAGAGCGAGGGGGCTCCCAGTGACCGGCGCCGCGAGCAATTGGGGGTTCGGTGCCTTGCTCAACACCTCGGCAGTGCCCAGGAGATGAACTGGCAACTCTCCTGCCACGAGTCCATGCTCCATTCATGGGAATCCTCCGGTTCCCAGCCAAGTCACCTATGGACTGAGCTACTGCCGCCCCCTATGAAACCCCTTCCCCTGTCCACGGCAGTGGCTTTTGACCTGGATATAGAATAAACCAGGAAGGAACGGCGCAGAAAACAACGTTAAAAAAAACAAAACAACAACAACAACATGAGCTTTACCTTTAAACCGAGGTGCAATCAAACTGCAATTAAACTACTACAAAGTGACAAGCAATACAACGTTGTTTAGAGTTGCAGACAGAACATTTGAAATGTGTCACGGTTTATGCCCTGTTGCAGTGTATGTTAGACAACAACATACAGATGATTTCTAAGAATCTGGTTGCCATAGGGATTACATGTGTTTGACCTCAGGTTGGCATTTAAGGAAGAGGTCATGGAAACACTACATGCATCTTTATTCTTCTGAGGGGCTTGAATTTGCTTTAAACATCAATTATTTTTCTGTGAGTTATGGCAATTGGGCAAGTGGGAAAGCTGTGGGATCACCAAAATCAATAGGTGTCAGCATCTGGAGACCATAAATAGATTAAAAAAAGTTATTGCTTCATAATTGAATGAAAATAAGTTCCAAAAACCTACGGTGATGTCTCGAAATTATTTGTTTTATCAGATGTTGGTCAGTGTTAATTTGGTTAAAGATAATTATGTCGAAATATGATGGCCAACATGTTTTTTTCCCACCACTTAGTGTTACATAATGGTGATGCTGTCTCATCTAACTGTGATGATTATACACATGTGATATAGGTGACGATTAAAGGCTAAATAAATACATTTATCTTTGCAACCGTCCATCTTTTCTTCCCCTCTCTGTCTGTCGCTCAAACAGGAATGACTGACCCGTGCACCACTGATGAGTCACACACAGAACTGCATTGTGTCACGTTTAATTAGTAAATGCATTTGTTTGGCAGTTTCATACATCAGTGTTATATTCTGCAGCGGCGCACCTCCGTGAGTCCGTGGATGAAGCAAGTGTCTGTGGTTAGTTCACATGTCTGTAATAAAAGCACAGTGGGGTTTCTGTTATCCCAAAGTGCTGAACAGCTGAAGTGAAAATAATGTTGTTGGTAGCCACCTGGGTTTTTCATCAGATAATGATAAGATAAAAGATTAAATCAGTTTGACTAAAACAACAAAATGATTGGTTCTGGCTAGGCTCTGTACGTCTCTATATGCCCTGCGATAGATTGGCGTCCTCTCCAGGGTGTACCCCGCCTCACGCCCGATGTCAGCTGAGATCGGCTCCAGCCCCCCGCGACCCTGACAGGGACAAGCGGTTGAAGATGAATGAATGAATGAATGTATTAACTGAAATGTCCAATGTAATTTGATAGATCATTTGACAAAGTCTTACAACAGTAGCTCAGTCCATAGGTGACATGGCTGGGAACTGGAGGTTCGCTGGTTCGAGTCCCTGTGTGGACCATGAATGTAACGTGGACTGGTGGCTGGAGAGGAGCCAGTTCACCTCCTGGGCACTGCCGAGGTGCTGTTGAGCAAGGCATCGAACCCCCAACTGCTCGGGGCGCCGGTCACTGGCAGCCCCCTCGCTCTAACATCTCTCCATTAGTTGCATGTATATAGGTTCTGTCTGTGCATGTGTGTGTATTTTGGGCCTATGTGTGTAAAATTAAAAAATAGAGTACGGGACGAATAAAGGAGTTCTTCTTCTTCTAAATAAAAGAAAAGTAGCAGAAAATAATAGGAGATAAAACTTAATGACTAAATATGTAATAACTATTTTCTGACCAAAACTGTACTAAAAAGACTAATACTGAATCTAAACAAGCTGCCAAAATGAACACTAATGTTAGCCTCAAGTGGAAAAGGTGAGGCATCACCGCAAACATTAGGATTCAAGCTCTGATGATTATCAACTACAATCTGGTATTCGTTTTTTTGCGATTCAATATCTTAAATATTTAAAATGCATCTTCCTTAGATAACGACTATCTACACACGGTTGTATGGTCAGTCCGTCAAGATACCTTGGACCAAAGTGTTTGACGGACTGATTGACCCACTGACACTGAAGCCCCTCAGCCTCTCACCTGGCAGGTCAACCACTGCTTTTATACAGGTACCGTAAATTTACATCAATACTCCTGGCTTTGCCCTTGCTCTTGCCTTTGTCCACTAAATAATTCCTTGCTGGCGTATTTCAATCCTCAGGAGACCAGAGCCAACTCTTATCTATGCAGGTTGCTGCTCAACACCCCAGAATGACATCACCCTCTTCACTTCAAGGTCACCTACGGGTGTGATACAGTATCAAGTCGATTTTAGCACAGAACTTCAACCTGCTTTTCTCTGGATTATTTCAATTCAGCAGTAAGTTTCCACTTCATCTCCTATGTGCATGTGTGGATGTAAGTGTGTGTGCGTGTGTGTCCTCCATCACTATGATGTCATGATGAATAGACGGCCAACAAAGCGGAGGAAAGGCGGCAAGAGAGAGGGGGAAAGTAAAAGCGATCGCTCCTCTGCCTTTTTATCACTCTATTTCATCATGGAAATCACCTCATTTACTCTGAGCACTTCTCCATTCATCTCTTATTGTCACTGGCAAAACCCATTTTCTTTTTGCACAGGCGCTGGCTGTCTGTGTGTGTGAGAGTCAAACAAGGGAAAAAGCAGAAAGGTCTCTGCATTTAGTTGCGTTTGCACATGAGCAGCTGCATTGACGAACTTCAAGTGTACAAGTGTCAACGTCAGCAAATAAACTGATGCAGGAATCCATTGTTCTTTTGTTATTTTATTCTGGTTCATATTCACTTATGTGGGAAAATCTATTTTAAACCTACTTACTACTGATCAAAAACTAAGAGGGCTTCAGTTCACCCGAAGTTCATTGCACTGATTCAATTCTTTCTCTCTCCTCCAGATTTATCTATGTTGGTCTATGTTGCCCTCTTCTCCATGAACCATCTCATCAAACTACTTTTTTCCTGCTTTCTTTTGCCTATCCCAAGCAAATTTTCAAATTGTATAGGGTTAATTTGCAAGACTGTTCTTGATGGATGTTATTTTATGTTCTGGTACAGAAACATGCCGTATTAAGGGAATGCCATTCATGATGAGGCTAATTATTGTCTACCACTTAGTACAGTGTACTGAGTGGTTCAATGTGTCCTCCTTTCTGACCATCAAGATTACTAAATCTGTGTATTTTGGTGGATTGTTGTGGTATCTGGGCTTTGTAGGCCTCGATAACCTTATAACATTTCACTATAGTTTATTTGCCTTGTTGACTGCAATCGGAAAATAAGAAGATATTAAGCGATTGCAGATGCCGCTGTTTATCTGCTGTGTTGAACCAATCTGTGGCGGTCAAATGTTGTTTTCAAAAGGTTAATAAGGCTTTTGAAGCAGTTCTCTTTCAAACAATCTTTCTCATGTGAAAAAAACAGAGTTTGTATGATTGAATTTTTGCTCCTTTAAAAATAGTGTAATACAGGGCCAAATGACTTCAAATAGTTCAGTTATCTCTTATAATTAAGATTTCTTAAATGGAAAAAAATAACAAAAACTAAACTTCCTTGAAAGTCTTCATTCCATCCTTGTTGCCCTCTGAGCGCTCTGGACCGAACCCTTTGCCGTTGCTATGTGCGGTCTGGCCGATGTCGTGTTTGGGTCCGTGTTCGTCCTCCTCCAGCTGTTCTAAGCCAACCGCCTCCAGCTACGCAGAGATGCTTTGCCCACCAAATGTTGCCGTTTTTTTTGTGCAAATGCAATTGTATTGAATGCTGCCTGAAATAAATGATTATGAAATGAAATGAAATGAGTTATCTTTTATAATTAAGATTTCTTAAACGGAAAAAAATAACAACAAAAACTAAATAAACAACAATAAAACCCCATTGATATCAGTCTGAGCTGTCAGCCAAATTATTATTTTAAGCATTCATATTCACAATCGGTGCCACCCTAATGCTTTAATCTTCTTCTTGATCTACTAAGGCTTGGATTGAACCGCATTTGTAAGTCTCTTTAAAAAAGTAAAAACATCTGTCAGGGCATGGTCTAGTTTAACTGGTAGTGTGTGCGTCCAATACACAAAGGCTGAGTCCTTGCCGAAGCAGGCAGGGTTTGACTTAGACCTGCGGACCCTCTCTCCCCCTTTTCCTATCAATCTTGAGCTGTGGTGTCAAATAAATCCAATAAAGCCAAAGACGGTATAAACAATATCACACCAATATGCTACAGCTGTTGCTATGGTTACAGCGTTGCTACACCAAAAGCATGAACGCTGTATTATATGGTTTCAGTTGTGCTATACTGTACACAGCCACAGATACTATCACTATCTACAAGTCTCTATGAGGTGATTATATTGTCAGTGGTCCTCAAATACACCTCAAGAGACATAATTAAGACCACGATGTCAAGCTCACATGATGCCTTAATGCATGTAATACTTGACTCTCTGCTGTTGTTTTAAGCTGCATTTCTAACAAGTCGTTTTTAATGTATCAATGTGGGTTTTTTTGAGCTACGTCTGCTGAGAATCTAATCAGAGCCTTGCTGTTTCCATCCCATGTGCTAGGGGGCCTTGGCTGGGGAGGCTGTGCGAGCTGGTTAATGACATGAATAGGATTAATAATTCAGAATGAACCCTATGTGGGTCTAAACAGAAATGTGCCACTGGGCCGGCGCCCCTAGTGTATACCAGCAGAGGAGAGAAGCTGCACGGCTCGTGGAGTAATCTGACATGACAGCATTCACCTCGGATGATAGAGAGTGGAAGAAAACTATCAAAATGCTTATAAATATCTTACGGAGCCACAGAGGAGCCGTGGAGCTGGGAGAGCGAGGAGGCTGTCAGATGCACCCCAGCTTGCTGCTGCAGAGGCAAACATCACTCTACTCACATGGAAGACAAGGATGATATTGGGGGTTTATCAGTGTACTCTGTGTGATTTCATGTGTGTGTAGCACAGCATGGATGACAGTGGATGACAGTGGCAAATTCAGGCAAGCAGCCGTGGGAGGGAAGGTGGCTATAACTTGACAGCGACACAATCACAAAAAATGGAATTTGGGGATTTCAAGGTGTGTATTTTATGTGTGAGTGTTGGAATGACCACACGCCAAACTGGAGCAGAGTAGGAGCTGCAGACTCAAAATAAAATAAAGAGTACCATTCCTGAGCTAAATCCGTCTTCCTCCTGGCTTGGCAAAATAACAGCTGGAAGTCTTTTTTCAGCGTGTTGTAACGTGTTTTCCCACAAAGAAAGCCCCAGGTCAGATATAATGAGAATACACAAGACTGCTCACATATGAACACTTCATCCTTGAGTGTTGTACAACAAAAACCTGGAGCGAAAAAAACAGTTTCAGCCTGTGGTGATGGGAGTCAGAAGAGTGAAGGTAATAAGGATAAAGCATCAGCGGATAAGGGTAAAACTCTTTAGAGACGCACTCGGCTTCCCATTCCTTTTTCTGTCTCAGTGTGTCTGGTAAGAGACACCAAGTTTGTCCAGGCACTCCTCCAGATTTCTTTCACCCCGTTTACTGTAACTGTAGTCACCTGGGTTAGATTAAGTTAAATTAAACTAATAATCCGCGTAGACCGGGTTACTGCATCATCACCGGGTAGATTCTACGGCCATTTGGCTGCGTCCACTTGTTCTGTATGTTAAATACATATTGGTGAAAATATACAGCATGGTGGCTCAGTAAGAAGGTCCTTGGTTCGAGCCCCAGTCCAGGCAGAGCTTTACTGTCTGGAGTTTGCATGCTCTCCCCACGTGCGCTTGGGTTTTCCTCAGGTGCTCCAGTTTCCTCACACCACCAAAAGCTTCACAACAATGAAGCTAGTAAAAATAAATATATCATAAATATATCAAGCTTAGCTACAGCCACAGGGCGACAGTAGTTTAGCCTAATACATCGAAGCGCTTTTTTTATACACCTATGTAATGTTAAACATCCATGAATGTCAGTGGCATGGGTTTTATTTCAGAAAGCAGCAGAAAGCTGGTTGAGCGTCAGAAATGCTTGGGGAAATGTAGACCCTTTTCATATTACACAGAGCAATTTAATTCAGCGTTAATGGAAAAAGCACTGATTTTCTGGGATTTAATTATACAAGGTGTCTTATAGGGAGAAATTCCAACTAAATATCCAAACCATGCGTGCTCGACACAAATATCACAGTGTTCTTTTAAGAGCCCTAAATGACCAAAAGAAAAGCAAAGGTCAAGAACAAAGATCATACCGTCCAATCAGAAGACACTGCTTCCTCCTTGGCACTAATCCTGTCTTCCAGGTCTTTTACTGAACCGTTTTTAAGCCTCCACGTTTTTTGAGCGTGTCTCTTACCTTAATAGAATGGTCTTTTGGACTTTGATGCTACATCTCAGAGGATTAAACACCTCCCAGTGGAGAGGAGCACTTCGTTCTCTTTAAATCTCTCCCCTGCCAGGCCCAGACCAACCAGACACATTATTGATCACAAGAGCCCCCCCTCCCAGCCGGCATCCTCATTTAGACCAGCTTCATTGTTTCCAGATGAAACTGCCGACAACAGCCATCCGCTCACTGAATTTAATGCATGCTGCTACCTTTAAAGCTCACGACTCTCACTCCATTTCTCTCATCTGTGTACGTGATCTCATCAATCTCTCGCTCTTAAAAGCCTTTCCTCGTCTCTCTCCAGTCACCACAGTATCCTCTAAATCAGGTTTCCTCTCCTTTCACTCCCCTCAGTATAAGAATTCCAAACCCAGATTGAAACTGGAGGAATGCCATGAAACACAATTGATGCATTTTGCACCAAACATTTCACCTCTTCTTCCCAGGGCCATGAATCAATCAAACTGAGGAGCTGAGATGTCATACACATGCTGCTAGAATCAGATTAAATGTAAAACACCCACAAGTCCATTGGGAAATCTTGTGAAAGAGGACCCTCCTTACAGCTCCTACCTGCATTGGCTAGTATCATAATGCACCGGTTACATCCATAGTCACAGTGCAAACAGTAAGTAGACTAAGAACTAATTCAGCATGATTTTTGCATCTTTAGACTAAATAAAAGGGTCTGCACAATGAAGCATGATGAAACATGTACCTGCAAACAATCCAAACATGCTTATCCGAAAAGGAAATCATAAAATGAAAACGACAAAATCAATAAGAATCATCCATCCATCCATCCTCAACCACTTGTCAGGATGCAGGGGGGCTGGAGCCGATCCCAGCTGATATCGGACGTGAGGCGGGGTACAATCTTGACAGGAGGCCAGTCTATCACAGGGCACATGGAGAAAAAAAAGATACAGACCCAAACCTAGAGAGAACCCACGCAGACACAGGGAGATCATGCAAACTCCGCACAGAAGGGCCTCAGCCCAGATTCGAACCAGGAACCCTCTTGCTGTGAGACAACAGTGCTAACCACCACACCACCGAATGAAAAATCCTGCTTCATATAAATACTAACACAGTGTGTGTGCATGGTTCTTACATCCAAGTTAACACTCAAGACCCAAGCCAACCCCCTGTGTCTTTGCTTGCTAACGACAAATTAAAATGAAGTTGAGTTAGCCCCGATCACAGTAACAACAGGCTGAGGGGCATTAAGGCAAGGCAAGGCAACTTTATTTGTACAGCACTTTTCGTACAAGGCAGACTCAAAGTGCTCCACAGCACAACATGTCAAGAATTAAAATGCATTAAGGTGGACGGACCTTTATTATAGGTTAAATATAAACATTTTTTAAATTCTACTCTCTACAGTGTCTGCATGTGGCAACTATGATACTAAGGACAGGGTTAGGTAACTAAATCACTTGGTTAAAGTTAGGGGAACATTGTGATTACAGATAATACAATGCCAAACTATAACCAAAAACTAAATTGCAGGGTGGGCTGACTGCTTGATTGCAGACTCAAGTCTTCGCCATCAGTCAGACGCACAACACTCCCAACTGCCACCCTGACCTTCCCTGACTTGCTGCGTCACTACATAAAAGACTCAGTACTCACTGCATTAGCACTTAAATGTGGCACTGGACAAAAATTACGAGGTGCAAAAATTCAATATGAACATAATTCCTTTGGATATTGGGGTGGACTAATCCATAAGCCTTTTCATAAGGGAGTGAGAAGCAAGAAAAATACAGCACAGGGTTTTAAGATCTGATAAACACCAAAGAAAGTGTCATATAAAAGAACTGCAGCCACCATTTCCTTTGTGATAAGGGCAATAGCTCCCCATTATCAAAGGTGTTCTCCGATTTTAAGGACGTTATTAGACTCTTTAACTTTTCAACCCCCCATCATTATATTTTTCATACAGATGTTAAGAACTACTGTATGTATAGGTAGGTTTCTATTTAAAAAGAGGAGTAAGCCATTCCCACTTAGCAGATCACAGATTATTCCTCCTTTTACCATCCGTATCCTACCAAGAGATGACTTCACATGCCATTACTGGGTCGTGAAACTGGCACCTGTCCCATGTCGACCTCTGAGTGAGTCAGAGCACCAGAGCATCGGAGGATCAAAGAGGAAATCATTTCAAACACATCACTGCTACAAGCCTTCTGCTTGGCTAAGAAAAACACACACACACACAACAAAAAAACAAACATCACAGCTTCCTTTCCTCTGTGAACCTCCATAATTTCATATCGTCATTGTCTTCAAATCAGAAAGTGTGTCGACATGACACATTCTCATTACAGGCGATGAAAATAACACAGCGGAGGTAACACTGCAGCATGGAGTCTTTAGGGGGAAAACAGAGAAGAACAAAAGGCAGAAAGCAAAACAAACACAGGCAAACGCGTCTATATATTATGCATGAATACCAAAGACAGACTACTTACATTTGTTCTTTTTTAGAAAAAAAAATGAAGACAAAATTAGCAAATTGAGGGAAATTATGAACGTTACTATTTGTGTTAGAAACAGAGACATGCATATACAATAAGAGGGGGAACAATTGAAAAATAAGCTATAATCTCACTGTGCTGGGAATTCTACACAGAAACGTGCCTTTCACATTACTCTAAATGTACACGCCGCCCTTGTCTGCACTGGGTGATTGTTAGGTGTTATAGTAACGGGCAATCCATTTAGCAATGTTAGATTATGAGGACCAAACGGAGTGATTAACTCTCGTGGGTGGTTGGATTCTGCAGCAGCGGAGGAACATTATAAAAGCTGGTGGAAGTGAATCTGTTCAGTCTGTAGCCATTGTCTGATGATGTAGCTTTGAGTGGTCGAGACAGCTGAGAGAGTCACACAGACACACCATCTGTTTCTTCAAACAATGACCCTCGCTTATCAGATCTTCTGGGAAAGGACTGAAGGCAGAGACGTGACAACACCTTCCGCTAATGATTCACTATCACACATCTAGATGAGAGGAGACTTGATTACAGGTTAGTCAGATTCAGCTGGAGACTCATGAATATGAAGCGCTGGTCAATGATTTCTTTAGAACACATGCTATTTTAAGTGGGCGAGGCAACTCCTGAGATATGTTTTTGTCTTTTCTGATCTCAATGACAAAATAAGTAATTTGTATACCTCTTATACTTGGTCACTTCAAGCAACTAAGGCAGATCAAATAGCTATGGCATATTAAAAAATAAGAAAAATTGAACTGCTTACAAAAAGACACTCGTTCTAAATGTTAAAAATCACTAAAACGACTCTTGGAGTCTCTCCCCCTGCGATAACAGCAGCTGAAGTTGGAAAATATTGATATCTTGTTATGCGGTCAATGTTCTCCCCATTGAATTGGTTTACGGATAGTGTTAGTTAGCTGGACTATTATTGATGTAACTATGGTTGAAAAAAAAACTGCGGAAGTAGTTTGTTTTCTAGAATTTTTGGCAGTTGTCAAACAGCTTATGGCAGGGGTGTCAAACTCCAATTCACAGTGGGCCAAATTTAAAAACTGAAACAAAGTTTCGAGCCAATCTCAATATTTACTAAAAAAAAAAAAGGCTGCAAATGTGCATGTTTTCCCTTCTCTCCAGATGTGTAATGTTGAACCTTTTCAGTGCAGGTCCTTGTTCTTGTCGTTGTGTTTTTTATGTTTTATTCTTTGGTTACAGCCACGGTGGCTCTGCAGACGACACAAACAGCTCTTTACCTTCATAAACAGATCATCTGCCTCCCAACGGTGCTGAAAGCTCCTGTTTTCCATCTTTCTTTTGGCTGTTTTTGGGGAGGGGTGGATTAGGATGTCTGCTGAGACTGGTAGCATGGATGCTCATGTTTGTCAACAGAAAAGTAGACGTGTATGTGCTTTATACTCGCGGGCCAGCTCTCATAAAACCTTGATATGATCTTGCGGGCCAAATATAATTACACCGTGGGCCAGATTTGGCACCCATGGCTTACGGTGTATAACCATCACTCTCTGAACTGGAATAGTGCTCGCCTTGATTTGCATGAAGCTAGGAAAACCAAAACGGGCTACATTAAGATTTATGACCTGGTGAAGAAGATGCATATATAAATATATGGCTAGGCTAAGTGTAAACAAAGATCTATAACATTCTGACTGGCTTTTATCCAAATGCAACATGAAATGACAAGTGTAAATGGGGGCCGGCGCTTTCCAAAACAATCCATATGAGTTACAATTCTCTATCTTGTGTATTCGCTGCACTGTTTTCACGGTGCTCTAATGATACCCTGAGGCTGAACGTTTCAAGACCATTCAATCACCCCTTTTTTTAGTGAATGAGTCCATTGTTCACCAAGCTCCTTTTATCCCTGCTACAGAACTTGATGTACAGTGTGTAGGTATTTTGAAAATTTGACTCGAGACATCGCATAGGAAAAAAAAAAAAGCTTAACACTATATGCAATAGAGAATAGAAAAATATGGTATTTAGGACAAATCTCAAAAGAGGTGAGTCAATGAGTATGGTATGGTATCTACATGCAAAATCTCACATAAACACTAAAAAATACATAATAAACTAAGTAGAATGGGAAATAAATGTGTGCAATGGCAATGTACATACATGTAGGATCTCTGATGCACAATGCATATAGTTACATCAACTTAAGTCACTGAATTATTTTGCATTTCTCTGGAAGGATTCAATGTAAATATGCATTACAGTTATTCTATAATTATCATTTGATTATTAGTGTTGTTACTGTTTTCTTACACTAATTCTCAACAAGATGTATCTTATTCAGGGCTACACGTTGGTGTAGTGGTTAGCACTGTTCTCCCCGTGTCTGCGTGGGTTTTCTCCGGGTTCTCCGGTTTCCTCCCACAGTCCAAAGACGTGCAGGTGTTCGGTTAATTGATGACTCTAAAGGTGTGAATGGTTGTCTGTCTCTGTACGTCTCTATGTGTCCTGTGATAGACTGGCGTCCTGTCCAGGGTGTACCCCACCTCACGCCCAATGTCAGCTGGGATCGGCTCCAGCCCCCCGCGACCCCGACAGGGACAAGCAGTTGAAGATGAATGAATGAATGAATGTATCTTATTCATCACAAGGAATGCACTGTACAAGTGTGCTAATAGGTTTTTGTTTTTTTAACTTTAACTTTTAATGACCATACCCAGTAGATGTGTCATGGTGTTGCATTAATTCAGCTGTGAACTCGTGAAGAACCAGCTAAATATAACAGGCTGTTATTAGAGGCTGGTTGTCTCCTAACAGTCAGTCACTTGTATTTTGGGGATGTTTCCGCAACATCCTAATGAATCTCACTTAGTTCTCTGCACGGAGAAGGTCTCACTTCTTGCAGACGACTTGCTGGAATCTGAGCTGGAATGGCTTTGTTGCCATCTGCTCAAATCAAGTGGGTCGAACGAGAAAGCATTTCTGAGTTAGAGTGAACTAAAAATGCACTTGGTGTGAATGCAGCCAGTTTATAGCTCAAACTGAATCTCCATTTGGGCCTGAGGGCTTCGCTCAGAGGACAGAACTGATAAGAGAAGTGGCCAGGCTGAACATTTAATGAGCTCCATGGCTGTGCGTGGTCACAAAAGGCTGTTACCTTTAGAAATGCCATAATCTTCTATCACTCGCTCTCACTGCAATGTGACATTTTTCCAAATTGCTCTATCCACATAGGGAGTCAGTGCTTGATTTTGCCAGTGAGGTAGAAGGAAAGTCAACACACGCTCAAGAAAGAAAGAAAAAAATGGATGCCATGTTTACATTATGTTTCATTACTAATCATGGCATCCATTTAAAGTGGAGTTGAAGTTTCAGTTAATTAAAAAGAAAAAGTAAAGGTTTAAAATATGATGTATTCACATAGTCAATGTGAGATTGGGTAAAAGTCAGTTGTTATTTTAGATTGTGTACAAAACTGAATAAACTTTGGACTGGCTTAGTTAGTTTTATGTACACTAATATGTTATTGACGAATGAGTTACGTAGGATATCAGAAATTGTTTGTGAAACAAATGCTTATCAGGAGTGATCATGGATGTATAAAGAGAAGAGGACACAGTGTTAGAGGCAGAACTAAAATAAGCCGGGGGATCGGCACTACTTCTACATTATGTGGCTCATTGAGCAGGCACGTTAAAAGGTTCGGCTGGCATGGCAGGCTACTTCTGGTTTAGCACTCTGGCTAACTTGAAAGGGGGAAAATTATAGAATTACGCGCCTTTTGAAATGTTATCGGACCAAATGGATCAAATTCTGATATTAGTAATTCTGCAGGGATTGGGACCCTCGAAAAAATGTATCCACTGAATAACAGATGTCTCTTTTGCCATGTAATCCAATGGGAAAAAGCATTTTTTGGGTCAACGGGCATCACATGACCGGCACAGCCATTGCAATTCCACCGTTTGGCCAATGTGTCAAATTGGCTTTAAAGCCTGCCGCACTTCCTGGGGGCCCTGGGGTGTGATATACAACTATGTCAAACCTGAATACTTCAAGGACAAAATGTCTTTCAAGGGTCTGAATTACGAAAAACCTTGCCAGCTTGACGATGGATTCAAATGGATTTCCAAACATCACAGGGTGATGCAAGACCTGGTCTTAATTCACCCTGAGTGGGTTTTTTTCACAATAATGACCCACTTGCTCTACATTAGCTCACATTACACAGCTACTTACAAAATAAATCAACCATTTCACAAAAAGAAATATTGATTTGAGAGTCTATGATCAGAACTGCGTCCATATCAACAGTCTGTTATTCAAAACAGCGATCAGCTGACATTGACCAATCAGAATCGAGGAGGCCTATTCAACAAAGATGTGTAATAATCAGATTTAATTACCACTCTTATAAGGGATATCTCACTGATTTTAGTCAAACATCTGCACACAATTACAGACAAAGATTAATGGCATGGAAAAGAAATGTCTGAATTTGTTCCAACATTTGTTTTTGTTTTCTAAACTAAGAAGCTAAAGTTACACATGGCTCATTATCATGTTTCTTCAGCAGAAATAAATCTGCATCTCTTGGTAAGTTTATATCATTCCACTGTGGGAACTAAATGAGGCTACATAACTACAGAATACACACCGCCTTAATGATCCTGATGATCTAAATAAAACTCAGTAGGAACAAACACACCTGCATCCACAGGAAAAGTTAAATGAAGTAGCTTGTTAAGCACAGATAGGGGTGCAGTAAGTATCAGTAGAACACAGAGGTGTAATGCATGAGAGGACTACATGAGCTGTGAGCATTGATGGCTAAGAGTGGGAGGTGCAATGATATCCTAGGTGGAAAGCAAATGGAAAAAGAGAGTAGAATAAAATAAAGATGGAGGTGTAGATGAGCACAATGCGAGGCGGCAGCGAGAGCAGATATCCTTGGGAGCTCGGAGAGCAGAAGATGCTGCAGACTTTGCTGCAGTGGTCTGAATCATTCATTCTCCTTTAGTTTTTATGGCGATCTCAGAAAACATCAGCCCTGCGCTCCGTCAGGGGAGGGGATGTTTCAGAGAGATGATGGATGCTAAAGAACAACACTCTTGGCCTGTTCTTTCTTTAACTATCCGTCTTTCTTTTAACCCTTTCTCTCCCTATCTCTCTCACACAGACGCTGACCACGGGTCATGAAAGTTTCAGAGGCAGCATGAAGTGCTCACCGCAGTCTGAAACTCAGTCAAGGTGGACCGTTTCCTGTCAGGTATTTACACAGCAGTTGAAAACAACAGGGCAAGGCATCCAAATTGATGCAATATGCATTACGTTCCATATATATTTCATCTGAGAAAACCGCTATAAAAGCTGCACGCACGTTGAGGGCCACGCACGCTACTGCTGCTCCACATAGCTCAAGGGTACATCATGAGGAAATTACAATCACTCTGCCCTTCTTTCTGCTTTGTTCATTTATCCAAAAATGCATTCTGATCCCAAGTTCCATACAATCAGTAAAACTGTACAAGTGATTTGCTCCATTGTACTTTCTGTGAGACTTAAAGAAAAAAGGCCATTGGTCTATTGTTTGAAATAGCACCCTTATACGTTATCAGCGTCAATATGCATTTCCAATCCGATACAAATGAATTACAAACATGATTCATATACTGTTCCCTGGCCCCCGTCATGGTTAAAGTGTGGTTAGGTTAAGGCACAAAAACCACTTGGTTAAAGGTTGAATATGTAGAATCTTTATTGAAAGCTATATACATATATATTTTAAATAATACACCCACATGGCGTTTTAAGGGGTACAGAATGAAAGTTTTGCTTTTCCATAAAAATAAACTTTTTAATATAATTATTATTATTATAATAATTCATATTTTAAAATTATTTTTGACAGGTTTGACATGACTTTCTGTCACATTCTGTTTACATTGTAACAGCCAATAGCAGCCAGGATTGCGGGTTGCCAGGGTTGTCTGTTGTTAGGCTACAGAAACAAGGAATTATTTTGAGTTGAGAGCTAGCTAGCTAATCGATTCCACAGCACTCAAAGAAAGACTTCCAGTTGAAGACTGGTTATCTTTAATACTGTTGTAAAATTAATTGATTAGTCGAAATAAGTCGTCACCCTGAATGATATATCACTTGACATGGCGCAGGCTGATCGCTTGACACACTCTGCAACGAACCTGGCAACCTGAGTGCCGGAATTCAATTCAATTCAATTCAATTCAAAATTAATTAAGAATTATTTTTGTTATTGCGACTACAATCTTAAGACACTAGATGGCGATTGTTTGCTCATTCTCCGGATTCAAATTGAGGAAATAAAATTAACAAAAAAAGACTGACAGACAGACAGACAGACAGACAGACAGACAGACACTTTGACTCTTGGTAGAAATGTAAAATGTAACTCGAAATCAAACATTTTTACCACGGCAACCCAATCTTGACCACTATTTAACTTTTGCCTTTGTTTCAGACAGATAAGAGTCATAATTTGCACAATCACAAATTGGTCCTTATCAGGTAATAATAATTCATTTTATTTACGGGCACCTTTCTGAGCACTCACAGACACCGTACAAAATCAAACAATAAAAACACTCATCAACCACACTCAAGTCATAAAAGCAGTTATAGAATCAGACAGTAAAACTACATATTAATACTTATAATAATAATAAAAACAAAGATAGAAGGGTGGGGTGAATTTCATCCTAACAGAGCAAAATAAATTAAAGGGAGTTTTCAGGGGAGATTTGAAGGTGGTAATGGTAATGGAAGTAGAGTGTTGGGTGTGGTAAACATAGATTGTATTTGACTTAACTATTCGAAGACATGTCCTACATGGCACTGAAATAAAGGACTCAGGTCTCCATACAGGTGCTAAAAGAACCTGATGATACACAGTTAAAAATATGACGGTGAAGAAAAAACATGAACAAAATAATTGCATAAACAGTGCCTATAGAAAATTGTGATACCCTTTTGAAATAGTCACTTCTTTTGTTTTGCAGCTTGAAATAATAGTACATAATAAATATATATATTTAAAAAAAATAAACATTATAAACATTATAAACATTCTCAGGTATAACCAGTCCCCTTCCAAATTACACACCAAGTTAATAGGATAAAAAGATGTCAAAGGATTTAACTATCCCTCTGAGTATCGTTCAGAGTATTGTCCAGAAGTGGAAGGCAATGGCACTACCCAGACCTTGCCTAGGTCGGGCCGCCCCTCCAAACTGGATGACCGAGCCAGGAAAAGACTGATCAGGGAAGCTACCAAGAGACCCATGGGGACCTTCAAGGTCTTAATGGCAGTGGTTGGTCGATCTGTGCATGTGACAATAATTTTACAAGTTCTACATTAATCGCAGGGTTGCAAGACAGAAGCATAATCTGAGAAAACTGTCATACTGAATCTCATAAAAAAACATATTGAAGATGCTGATGCCATGAGGCAAAAGGTTATATGGTCATATGAGACCAAAATTGAGCTTTTTGGGCTGAACTCTAAGCGCTATGTTTGGGGAAAACCAAACACAGCACACCACCATAAAACACACCATCCCTACTGTGAAGCATGTTATGGCAGCATTACGTTGTGGGCATGTTTCTCTTCAGCAGGGACTGGGCAATTGGTCAGGATTGAAGGGAAAATGGAAGCTGCCAAGTACACCCAAATTCTTGAGCAAAACATGCAGCCCTTTGACTGACAGAATTAAAGTAAAATAAAGTATATAAATGTATTAAGACAAAACAACAACAGTTTAAAAAGAGGAGGATAAAAACACAATTTCGGGGTTGGGGGCAAATCAAGAACAAAAATATGTAATTACAGCTATAGTGCAAATGAAGATGAAAAGATGTCCAGGTATGATATCCACAGGATGAGTAATTAACAGCAGTTGTTTGTTTGTGTTGTGTACAAAGTGGCCCATGTGGAGTGTAGGCGTGCATCCATAAGAACAATCTTGTGGCTGGTACCGAGGCAGTGTGGGAGTAAGTCTCATCTGCCATTGATATAAAGAAGAGGCCAGACCAGTCACAGGTAAAAATCAGAGCTGTAGCAAAGCTGTGGTAAAAACATTTTGCCATCATGAACACCGCACAATGTTGCATTAATCCGAAATTGATCCGAAATTCAAATGCGACAGGGTTTTATAAACTTTAATCTTTAGCCTCAGCTTCCTGTTGGTGCTGCTGGCAACACAATTTTAAGCCCTGTGACCAACATGCTTCCTGGGAGTCAGAGATGACTTCTCTCCTAATGTTTTTATGTTCACAGGCTTGCACCTTTGACTTTTTATCAGAGAAACCATATTTTCTTCCTCACGTGTGTTCATTTTTTGTACTGATGATTCAACTGGGGAGTTTCATGTCCATCCAAGTCTTGGAAGTCAGTCACCTAACCTTGTTTGGAAAATGAACAGGATTTTCACTTCCAAAACCGTCAGGGCTGCCAGAATCATTCAGCTACTCTATTAAGCATGAACAGAGATTACAGCCACAGCTCAGACCAGCAGAGGACATGTGACAAGTGTAATCACCATCATCAAATCCTACACACACACACGCACGCGCGCACACAGTCAACAGGACTGACAGCAGCACACAGAGGAGACATCCATAACATGCATCATTCAGAGACCTGGCTGGTAGCTACAACCACCACTTGGAAGACTTTCGCTTTACCCTTGATCCAATAATAGGGGGCAATTTTGCGTAAGTAAGTACATAACGCACATTTACACATAAGCAAATACATCAATCTAGGGCCCTAACATTTGTATTCACTTCTTTCCTGCTGACGGAGACAACAAAATGATTATCCACCCCCAACCAACGCCTATCAGAATTTCTATCAGTCAGTAACAACGTACCGTGAATATCAAGATTTAAGATGCACACCCACCGGAGGCACTTAATCTTTATTGCCTCCTAACTCAGTGTCATTAACCCTTTCACTGTATAAAGGTTACTGAATTGTCACTGGCAGTTTCAGTATCAGTATCTACTCAATGACCAATGACCCTTGTAGGCTGCCTGCTCCCGGATTTCAATTATGAAAATAGTTCATGAGGTTTGTGAGGCAGCAAGTTTCGCTTGGACGCCCATGAGTTAGTTTTAGTTTTGATATTTTGTTTATATGTTTTAGGACCGTGTACAAAATTCATTGGTTACAGTGTAAAGGGATGGATTTGTACCAGATTCTAGTTAAAAGCGAATTTTTCAGTACTACACAACTACAGTCCACCACACACACGCACTCACGCGTGCGAAAGCATGGAAATCTAACATTCCATGTGTTCCATGCTTTAGTAGCCTGGTACTCAACCATATGCAAATGAAGAGCGGGAAACTCAATGCCTACTCGAAACTCGCTGCCACGCAACCAGAAGCGTTGCGAGGCAAGTTCAGCGTCCCTTTGGAAAAGTTCTTCTGTGTACTCTGGCTCATAGAGGGATCCCCACGTCCCTACAGCGAATGGCATTTCGCCGTCGCTGTTAAAATCACTCATTTTCATTCCATATACTGCAGAATGTCTGACTCAAACAGCTGATTCTGCAGCAGCTGCTCTTACAGGAACACGGGAGGAAGGGGCTGTTTGTCAACAAGCTAAAGTGGTGAAAATATTCTAAATCTAGCAAAGTATATTTTTGGTTGCTAAAATACATTTCACTGCTGCTCCGTCTACAGCAGCTTCCATGATGGTACTCTAGAAGCTGTCTGCTTCTAAAAACTGGCGGCTTGTCAACTGTTATCTACTGTAGATTAATGCACTGAAGATGAATGAGTACCTCATACAACTTCACTTTAAAAAGGATTAATGATCGCTTTATATAATAGCTTAATGACACTTTAGCACTGTGTAAATGGAAATACTGTACAGTTATGGACATGTAATGAGAATTATGTCAAGACTGATTTGGAATCAGCAGTTATCACACCCTAATTGTGCTATATATGGACCCACTGGTTCAGATTAGCTCATGTTACTGGTGTTTGTACCTGGTAGAAAACTCACCCTCTGTAAAACCCGTGCACAGCGGGATTTCCTCCAGTTTGAAGAGTAAATAAATAATAAGGCATATTTGCGGTATCTTGGGACATGTTGGAATGGGGAAAAAGCAAAAAAATCACAAAAACGCTGAAGTGTGAGTAAACCAGGACCTTTAAACTTTTCAGAATTTTAAATCACAGATTTGACGGACTGAATAATTCATGACTTGTTCATGACTCTCGCTGTAAACAGACAGACTGAGAAGCGTTTATGGCTTCCATATTTTGTTGTGTTGTGAAATGATGATGTTGAGGATATATTTACCAAGGAGGAAACCAGACTCATACATTCTTAGACTGAATTAAGTAAGATTTTTACATTGGGAAATTCCATTTATAATGATTTTTTCCCAGTGAACTGATCATGCACAAATTGAGTATAAAGGAGGCAAACAAAACCCTTTGGCTATGATTACCGTCACTGAAGCGCTCCATATGATGAATAGGCTAAGTAGCATATTGGGCTTCCTCATTCAGCGCTTGCACACTCTATCGGAAAGTTGGGTTAGAAATGTGAAGTGAGTGCTTATTCAGCCTCTTTACTGTGGCTAACACCACTGTCTCTGATTGTCAATGGGGAAGGGGAAGCAAGGTCACTCAGCAGCCGCCTTGTCAGACACACTCCAAATGCCAAAAATGATTATGAGATCCCTGCACTTTCAAACACATTTTAGTGTGGGATGTCATGCCCACACATGCTGACACATGCTGCCTAACATAACAGGATTCTGCACCCACATATTTACTCACCATGCGTTGCAGAATTCATAATACCTCACAGAAATGTTTGCTATCTAGCACTGAAAAATCAAAGACATTTTTTTTCGGGGCTCTTGAAACAAAAATGGCAAACTTAAACAGATCTAAACTAAACAACCATCCCAGTTTTTGTTCCTCTGAGCACCAGCGTGTCTGGGGTTAGTCCAAGTTCTTCTGTTATTCAAAGTTGCAGAGTATCACAATTACTGCATTGATTCCGTACTTTAAATACAGGCTACATTTTGAGAAATTCACATTCAAAAGAAAAAATACCTGTCCATCAGTCATCAAGCTCTGCTTTCCTTTACACCACCTAAACTGGTGGATCTAGAGGTATTTCATTTTATTATTTTAGTTCCTTTGCCAATCCCAGGAGAGCATCTTTATTGAGACATGCGTGTCCTTCATTGGCAGATGGATCCTTCAGGTGGTAAACTACTACCATAAAACCCCTCTGCCAGTGTAGCCAATGAAATTGTCTTCCTAAAACCATATATGGTAAGTAGTAGACCGGATATCCTGTCCGACCAGTGACAGCCGCATAAAAAGATTGGTTCCCCATTGTGTGTAGAAAGGGGCGTGTGGAGAGAGTGGCAGGACCCTCTGGGATATCGGCCCCACCGCTAAAACTTCATTGTCAGTCTGACAACTCGTCAGACTGATGAAATGTCTGTTTCAGAGTCTGAAGAAGAGTTAGCAGCTCCACTCGGATTAAGACTCTGAGAGTGAGTGCAGCCACAGCAGTCTGGATGAGGACTACATTCCGAGGGGGCTGGCCCGAGGATCAGATCAGTGAGTACAGACACCCGGATTTGGCTTTAGTCCAATGACATACTCACATAAATCACATCGTCACATGCGGTCCACGGTTGCAGTTCCAACCTGATGTCCAGCTTTAAATATTTTCATGGAGATATTCCATGACTTTCAACCCACATTATGACTTATTTACTGTATTAGAATAAAAAATAATAGGTTTAACTCCTGTTTAACTGCTGGTTTGGAAATAAGATATTTATTATTAAAGACTTATGTTTCTCAAGTCAGAAATGTAGGTTTAATGAGGGAGAGTGGTTGTATACACTGCTGCTGCTGCTGCTGCTGCTATATGTTTGAATCAATCAACACTTTGACACACCTGCTGTCAAGCCAGGTAAAGGGTCAAACTGCAAATCTCAACGTTACTTGAACCTGAAAGCAAAAACATACAGTATGCACCATAGTATCTCTGCTATTGATATACCTTTAAACTTAAGCAATGTTTTAGGACACAAACATGAAATACTGCAACTCTGATATCCATTACCACTCCAGCCATTTCAAACCCTGCTGCTGCTAATGGTTCTTTCAGAAGCTCTTGCATATTATGCATCATAAATGTCTTTCAATGCGCGTGACGATCTACAATCGGGACAATTTGCATGAATACCCCTGGCCCAGTGAGGTGATATCTTTATCTCATCTCATCTCATCTTCATCCGCTTATCCGGGGTCGGGTCGTGGGGGCAGCAGCTTTAGCAGGGGACCCCAAACTTCCCTTTCCCGGGCCACATTAACCAGCTCTAACTGGGGGATCCCGAGGCGTTCCCAGGCCAGTGTGGAGATATAATCTCTCCACCTAGTCCTGGGTCTTCCCCGAGGCCTCCTCCCAGCTGGACGTGCCTGGAACAACTCCCTAGGGAGGCGCCCAGGGGGCATCCTTACTAGATGCCCGAACCACCTCAACTGGCTCCTTTCAACGCAAAGGAGCAGCAGCTCTACTCCGAGTTCCTCACGGATGGCTGAACTTCTCCCCCTCTCTCTAAGGGAGATTCCAGCCCCCCTCCTGAGAAAACCCATTTCGGCCGCTTGTACCCGCGATTAGTTCTTTCGGTCATGACCCAGCTTTCATGACCATAGGTGAGGGTAGGAAAGAAGATTGACCGGTAGATCGAGAGCTTTGCCTTCCGGCTCAGCTCTCTTTTCGTCACAATAGTGGGGTAGAGCGACTGCAACACCGCTGCTCCGATTCTCCGGCCAAACTCACGCTCCATCGTCCCCTCACTCGTGAACATGATCCAGAGGTACTTGAACTCCTTCACTTGGGGTAATTTGTTTTATTAACTTACTGTACTTTTCGCGTGCGTTTATGTATGTTACAGACCTAAAATCCTAACATTTTGTTTAATGAAAGAAAAAAGAAAAGAAAGACTAGATTGTAGAGCCCCTATATAAAACATTTCTATTCAGGTACACTACTATTAGCTATATACTTTGTTCATCCCCAAGTGAAGATGTGAAAGTGTGAATGTCCCTTTAATGGTGGCTGCATAAAAAGAAAAAAAAATAGACTAATATGGGTAGAACTTGTGTTAAACAATGCTAAGTTGGGTCCAAGCATGAAATAAAAAGCTGAGTGACCTCTGAATTGATGCAACTCTGGTCTGATGGAAGCTGAACGTGAACTCGCATTAGCAGCCCGGTGACAGCTACGGTGCTGTGTATGCCTGTGATTAATAACCTGATAGCTCCCTTCACGGAGGCTTTGCGGACAGCGTGGCCTCTCAGGTGGGGAGATGTGATGTGAGAATCCCGCCAGGATTATATATCCTGTGTCTGCAGATAAGAGACTGTTTAACCTCCTGCCAATCACAACCACAGATGTTATTTGGTTATCCCCTGAACGGTAAATTGGTAGCAATTCTGCAGAAGCTGCGCGGATTCACATATCTCAGCCCATAAAGCAGAAGCATCGAGCAGGCCAACTTTTGTTTCACAGGAGATAAATCATTTTTAGCAAGGTACAGCGAGCTCCGTCTTTAACTAAATTTAATGTCTACCAAATAATAGACTTTACTTGAGTACTTCTGCAATCTGTTCACTGCATTTGGAAATATTAGCTTACTTTTCACAGAGCATTCAGTAGAGGCACTGAAACCCAGCTGTTAATGGTTCATAGAGTTTGACCTCTTCATTTGCTAAGTGCATGCTGGGAATGGACTCACAACCCCCTGTGTACCCCCTAACCCCAACCCTTGAATAACAGGAGGCAGGAAAAGACAAGGAATTACTGCATATGAATGACTGTCAATGAATTACTGCATATGAATGACTGACATCTTAAAGCAAGTAGGTAAGCATATTTAACCCACACTAGTTGGTGTTTGACTACGGAGTCTCATTAAAATAAATGGGTGGCATACAGAGGAAAGCCCCGGGCTCAAACCTAACCTGACATGCTGGGATCTCCTTCTGTGTGTGTGGATTTCATCCAGCTGCTCCGGTTTCCTGCCTCAGCCCAAAGGCACACAGATTTTGGTGAATTGATGACTTTAAAATTAGGCCTGAGTGCGTTTACTGATATAATGGCCCTCTTTGGACCAAAAGGGTCCCAGGAAATCCCCTAAGACTTAAATCGCAAACTAAAAGTTAATCTGTACACTACTTTTTGTTTCTACCACACCTGAATAACCCTGGACATTAGATATATATCATGAAAAAGCAATGAGTTTTTTGAGATGGAATTTTTAACAACAAAACACTTTCAGCATTATGTTTGAATGACGTAGGAATGAAGATGTGCAGAGGGGGAAAGGGGGACTTAGGAACCACTCCTATCTCCAATCTCCAGTTTTAATATTGATACTACTCAGTGTTCAGAGAAGTCCTTATATATTCCTAGTGACAAAGGTTCCTGTGATTAACCTGTTTGGGCTGTAACCAGAAACAGGTGGCTTGGATGTGTGCTTGGAGGTGGCTTGGATGTGTGTGTAACTTTCACAAAACCCTTGTTATTAGCTACACTGGTGGCCTTTAACAAACGGCAGGCAGCATCCTGTTGCTTAAACTAGACAATCTAATAAATCTATTGGTACTAAGTCAACCATGTCATGATAGCTTGTTGGTATGGAAAGTTAGGCAAAAGTTTGTCGATGGAAAACTGGCATGGCCATTTTCCATTTTCAAGAGTGTTATTTGACCCCTGACCTCAAGATATCTGAATGGAAATGGGCTCTATGGGTACCTACAAGTCCCCCTTTCCAGAAATGCCCATGTTATGCTCATACCAAGCAAAAACATGCAGCACAAATGTGTTCGCTTATTCTAAACTGGTGTATTTGAATGTTTCTGCATACTGGGGTTCTTAAATAGTCCCGCCGTTACATACATTTATGAGGCTTTTTTGGATTCAATGAGCCCAACAGTATTAATGTGTGATGATGTCTCCAAAGTCTCCATGTCATTGTAGTGGGAGCATTTTTTGAAACTTATAGAAATCCCCAAATGTCAAGAGGTATTAAATCACAGGATGGATTTTTAAATGTTGGTTTCTAGGTTTTGGTGTCTTATTGTGGTATCCTCGAGGGATTTTGGACTTTTTTTTTGATAGTGTGATAAAAATTGGTTTACAATTAGCACCAAATCTGTGTAACAAATGGTAACGACCCAAACATTTCTGCAACAAATAATGAGACATAATAAAGCATGGGAATCATAAGCCACAATCATAATGTGCTGAGCTCTAAGACTAAAATTTCAATAGATGCCTAACAAAAAATCTTTATTACATATTTATTACTAGAAGAACTTGACAAACTGACCTGAACCTAAAATAAATATCGATATATGAATAAATCTCCTGCTATCTTCCCGTGAACATACCCCGTCTCCCATAAAAAAGGTAAAATAAAAAAAGAGGTTACATAAAACGGAACCGGCCTGTGTGGCTCCATTTTTCATCAAGAAAAGAAGCAAAACCACGACCAACACGGACCTCTCAAACCATTACTCATCGTATCAACCTGATCACTGACCCCAAGTTGGGCCATTCAGATGGACAGCATATGCCACAACAACGCTACGTGGCCAGTCATTATGTTAATGGTGCAGGGTGTCAACACCCTGCTGCTGCACCCTGACAGGCTAAAGCCTTATCACATCATTACACACCATTACTGTTTTTAATGAAGTCAACAGCTCTGAAGCAGAGGATACCCTCTCCGCTGTCTGAGTCATTAAATGATCTAACATGTGAATAACCCAGGGCTCAATTATCAAGTGACTCAGCTGTCCTTGTGTCCACTCACCTCCTCCTCACACTGCAACATTTACACTCAGTCACAACTTTGGCCTGCTCTGTTACTGTGAGTGTTAGATCTGTCACCATTGGCGTTACAGAAATTTATCTCTATGCCAATATTGGCTTTTTATTAGATATCCTAGTCCTTCTTGCACCCTGCCAGTGTTATGGAGGCTCTCTGATGTATAGATAAATAACTATGGTTTGTTTTGCATAAAAATTGTTACATTTGAAGATATTGAGAAAAGACATGCAACTTGTTCAGCATGTAACTTGGTTGCTGGTTCAATTCCCAGATACCTCATTATCATTGCCCCAACTGCTGTAGTTGAGCTGCTCACTGGTCATCTGATTAGACTGCAGTGGTAATGAGAAAGGCATTGAATCCCTAACTACCCACAATCAGAGTGTATCAATAGGGAAAAAGTCCCCTTGTATGAAAGTGTCTGCCAAATAAATGTTATGTACTGGGCCCCTTTAACGTGTGAATGTACGTAACTAACAACTTTAGCTTGTAGAAGAAATTCAGCAGGAGTACAAATATACAGTATGTAAGAAAGAAAATTTGTATTTTACAATGTCATTCAAAAAGTACAGAAATGTGTGTGTGTGTGTGTGTGTGTGTGTGTGTTATGTGTGTGTCTGTACACCAGTTAGGTGTGTATGCCATCCATCAGAGGAGTTACAGACTTGTCATTGGGGAGTTCCTCTCCACTTACTGCAGGACGTACATCATATGAAGGTCAAACCAAAACTTCGCCAGCTGCTCTTTTATTAACTCTGAACCTTTCAATGCAGCCATCTGCCAGCAGAGAAATTAATGTTTAAAGCCGTTTGGGAGGGAGCGTGTAGCTAAACACAAGACGCAGGTTTGTGTTTCTGCACTTGCAGCGACCTTCCACTGACAACATTCAAACACTACACCTGCTGTAACATGCTTAACCTCCCTCCTAACATCGTGTTCTGTCAATTTGGATTTACTGTTAAAACAAGCTGGAGACTGGGAAAGTTCATCAATTAATTAGCACCCTGGTGGTAAATACAAGAAGGGCTCATGGGACTACTAACTATCTGCAATTCCCTATATCTGCCTCTTCTGGACTCCATCAGAGGGAAAGACTTGTGCTACATAAAGGAAACCCAAGATTTCCCCGAATTGTAAATGATAACAGTGCTTCACGCCCAGCTTTGATCTTGTAGCCCCTGAATAAATCGATGAGCTCTTCCTTCACTGTGCCGGCAGCCTGAACTGTTGCACCCGGGCTCAACTAAACTCCTCAAAGACAACCACAGTTGATATGCTTCGGGCAACAGGTGCAGAGAGCCGAGGCCCTTTGTACTTTGAGCATCTGTATTATAGCCGGAAGCGTTTGGCAGGTCTTTTTTTGGGAAGCACTAGATGAAGCTTCCACTGTTGTGCTATGAGACTATTGAAAGCGCTTTGAAGCGTGTCACAGTTGAGTTCGAAATTAAAATATCATTAACTTCTTGCATTTGGTGCCAATCTTTTTGAAAAAATGTTCAGTTGTATACCTTTACAATCTAACTAAAATATAAGGAGTCCTTGTCTGTCTGTCCTTCAACTTTCTCAACAATCGTTCATCTGATCAACTTCTAACTTGGCAGGTGTACTGCCGAGGACTCAAGGAGGTGCAGTGTCAAGTGCGGGATTTTGAGATCCCCAGGACATATTAACTATAGAGCATTATGTACACAGTGTGTAGTTTATTGAGCGGGGAACACTATTAACTGTTACACCGCTGGTACACTGGGTACAGTTCGCTCTCTGGCGCTCGTTATGGAACATTTATGAGCCAATGAAGAAAGAGAGACCAGTGGTGTAACATTGTTGCAAACTTCAGCATTTCAAGCATCAGTGATGCCACTTCGAGAATAACCGACTATGCTAAAAGAAAAAGCCTGGTCCCAAATAGCTAGCAGTTAGCAAATAATACATACACTCCAGCAGCTATGTCATGGCAGGCGCATTGCTCAGGACCCAAGGAAGAGGATTGCGAAGTTATTGGATGAGCAGTTCTCGAGAAAGCTGGACGCAGCAATGCTGGGGCCCAAGCAATCAGCCTGTTCCAAACACAACACCGCTGCCAAGGTACAGAAATAAAAATACAAAGTGCCTACATTGGGCAGGCAATTGTACAATATACTATCTTTTTTTTCTCCAACCAGATAAACTCTTGGGAGTTATCTAGATCATTTGGGGATTTATAGGTCAAAAGAAATCCAAACAGCAAAGTAAAACTCATGTATCTTGAGCATTTCTTCGAGTGCATTTCCACTTATAGTTTGCAATGCTTCATATGGAAATATACACTTTGGAATGCTATTGAAAAAGCTGCACTTTCTTTTATGGCTGCGGGGATGTTTGCTTCAAAAGAACCTCGAACCCCATAAGATCAATTCAAAGGCCCCGACTTTTGAGGTATGTTTGCCTGATTTGCAGATACAGTATCTCATGCTCAGCCATGGCTCAGTTACCTCAGATCCTCCCAAGTAATCCCCTTACAAAAAAAAATATAATTTTAACTCCAACTGCCAAGATGACAAACTGAACTGTAAGCTCAAACTGAAACTTTAAAAAGGTTCCTTCAAAAACCAACATTTTTTTCTAATGTCTGGGCTATGAAGACATGGAAGACACTTGAAACCTCTGCAGTAATTAAAATTCAAAGGCAAACACTGGATAGTCACTGCATTAACATTCCATTAGATTAGATCACCCCAGTATATGTCTTTCCTTCATAGACATGATGTGTGGGCGGGCATCACTCCTGCTTCCTGATAAAGTCACAGCTCATCTTGCTTGCACTGGAGCATTAAATTAGCGCTGTGACAGTTACAACGAAAGGTTGTTGGCGGGTTTAATTGTCAGTGGTTAAATATGGTGTGAATGTTAGGCAGCCTGGCAGAGCGTTTGGGTCATAAACCACTCTGAGCTGTCTTGCTTTGTGGAGCGGAGCAGAAAATCACTACTCCGAGGGAAAATCCTTGACACGTACTCTGACGGCTAAAATCAATCCCCGAACAAAGCTAAACTTCAGGATAAATTTAGAGTCTTAGCATACAAACTATCTCATCATTCCTTCAAAGAAGGGATGACGGAGCTGAAATATTCATGCATGCATTAATCAAATTGATAGACTGTATATTTAGGCAGGGCAGGATGAGCTGTACTGTATGCTGTTAATACATAGTTTCAAACGCAGCCTGTGGCCCTGAGCGTTCACTTGAGGTACGACTGGATGTTTCAAAAAGCCCTGTGAGCTCAGTAACTCTGTGTAAGAGAGTAATTTAGTTCAATGACACTCAGTCATCATTTTTCTCTTATTCACTATTCTGTGTGTGTGTGTGTGTGTGTGTGTGTGTGTGTGTGTGTGTGTGTGTGTGTGTGTGTGTGTGTGTGTGTGTGTGTGTGTGTGTGTGTGTGTGTGTGTGTGTGTGGTGTGGGTGTGTGTGTGCTTGCGTGTGCGTGTGTGTCTTGAAGGCCAAGGACACTTTCTGAGCTAAGTGGAGATGACTGATGTGCTCGCAGTCATAATTGTGTCATTACCAGCCTGTGGAACATGATCATTAGTCCCTGCGGCCTCTACGGCAATTAACAGATTGGGGATGACTGAAGGGAAGAATGGGGAGGAGCGTTTGTCCGTCTACAGACTCCACTAAAGCCATGTCTTCACCTTCTGACTAAAAACACACAGAACTTGACCTTGAGTGATCTATTTTAAATTTTCAGACACTAGCTGGGTCCAGGCTGACTCCCTAAAAGTCTACTTTTTTTAAGGATGTCCTGTGGACACAGGCAAAGTATACTTGCTCTGCGCCGCCAAGTAGTTTGGTCTACCCAGTGTTTGTGTTCAGGTGAGAATCTGTCACTGGTTAATATATAGAGTAACATGAAATGGACCAATTCGAAAGTCACTGTAAAGTTTAAATAATGGAAAGCAGGTGTACACACTTGGTTCCTGTTAGCGGCCTAAAAATGTTGTTAATCACTACTATACAGGTTAGCAGAATTTGTACATACCTGTGTACACAGCCAACTGAAACATCACAGCCTAACCTAAGAAGGTTGTGTTAGACCTGTCCACTTTGCTTCAGTCCTTCAAAGGTAACACCTGTATAGGCCGTGTCCTTCAAAGTAGATGCCAACTGACATCGGACAAAGACAGAGTTTGGTTGATTGCGTGTTACAGTAGTGAAAACCAGTAGGGATGGGGAAAGGGAGTTTAGACTACATCTCTGCATGTGTGTCTGCAACAACTCTGCCATATGCTGACCCTGTAGCACTCAATCACAATGTCTGCCTATAAAAGAAATGCCCATACTAGTCCACACTCGAACTGCAGGTGCAGTGAGTAGTGCTGTGTTTGCTTGAGTGGGTCCCTGCATCAGAGATCACTGCCAAGCATTTGAGTAGTCCAAGCCCTGTCATTTTTAAAATGAAAAGACCAGAAAGTCTTTAGCTGTCGGAGCCCTGTAGCTTTACAAAGATTATCTAAATGCTTAAATTGAGATTTGTCAGTCTCACTGAAAAAAAAAATATGACAGTAGTGATATGATCTTTGCTTTAATTAATTACAGGGTTTTTTTCTCAACAGCAGGATACAAGGAATAGGATAGCCTGATTTACTGAGTGATAGATCTATTCTAATGAAATAAAACAAGTCTTTAGGTAATCTGCATTCACTCCCATCAGGCTACTTGGAGCAAAATACATTTTTCCCGGCTTGCAAGAGAGCTTTCAGGCTTGATTCCAATGAAAATGTGAACATTTTAGCCCATGGACCATGCACAGCACCAAGGCAGCAATCCCTCTCGCTTAAGGATTAGCACCTCAATCCCCTACAGCTCAGAAATGGTCAGGAAATGGAATGGGAATAAGCAGGGATAAATAACCATATGAGAAACGAGTCGGGGGAACGGAGTGATGCCAAGGACAGCGTTGGCTGTGTTGGAACAAATGCAGTCAGTGTAGTGCAGATGGCAGAGATGGATGCCACCCAAAAGAGAGTTGGAGAAGTAGGGCATGGAGGAACTCAGAAGAGCTGACACATGCGCGCACACACACACACACACACACACACACACACACACACACACACACACACACACACACACACACACACACACACACACACACACACACACACACACACACACACACACACACACACACACACACACACACACACACACACACACACACACACACACACACACACACACACACACTCTCTCTCTGACTCAGTGCAGGACTTTCACTGACCTTTTACCAGAGTGCTCACCCACTGCGACTCCGGCAGACCTCTGCCAGGGTTACAGAGTAGGCCGAGTCAATCCACCGGCTGCACACAGAGATGCTCTCTCCTCACACTCTCAGACTTTCAGCACCATGGACAGAGCCTGGCTAACAATACTGCTTGTACTTCCCAACAGAGCCCTCGTTTTCATTATCTCTGTTTTAGCAGTGAAAAGAGGGGTTTTATTGTTATTTTTACCCCTGCTCATCTGTCTGCTTGTTTGTTAGCTGGCAACATGCCTTTATTTAAGAATGTTTCCAGTTTATGTCAACTGGGATCATAGTTTTGTAGCTTTGGCCATTGTTTCTAAAAGCTATGATAACATGTTACTCACCAACTTAACTGCTCGATTGCTATATGGGTAAAATAAGTCAACGTTAAATCCTGTAAGTCTGTAAACTGATGGTTGATGCTACGAACAAACGTGCTTGGATAATCTGGGGGTTTGTTTTAAAGCCACGTTATAGTCTGATTGTTTTTCTTGCCCTGTCTGATGTCTTTTTAACCTTGTTGCTGCCTCCTGAATCTCAGCAATTAACTCGGTGAACATTGTTCAGATAAAACCTGTCAGACAATTTTACAAAATTCAAGTTGTACAAACAGAATTATCCTTATACCGGAACAGTTTTGCTATAAACAGTTTTTCAGTCTCTTTTTCAAGAACATTTACACAGTAGCACGAATTCACCCGTGGAAACTAAACATTACAACAGTAGTCTAATTTGTTGGTCATTAAGCTGGTCACTGGAGCAGTTGGGGTTTAGGAATCTTGCTCAAGGGCACTTCAGCTATGGTAATTAAGGAGGGGCAGGCACTGCTGTTTCACATCTCCCACTCAGATATTCCTGCTGGTGGGGGGATCGAACCATTGTCCTTTTGGATAGAATTTGGTCGAATAATATCCCTTGACCTGTGGATCGACTGGTGAGATTTTGGTGGTCATACAGCACTAAATAGAGACCTTTTATTGTTTGTAATTACGTATGTATTGGTGATCTCTTACGTTCAGTTCTTCAAGAATTAGAATGGCACCTCCATTGTATGAAAGCATTCCTTTAATTCCTAAGTATAATTTGAGAGAAAAAGCTCAATATTTTGGAGAATAAATTTCTGGCAGGTTTTAAAATATTGAATGGGAAACAATAACTTCATTCTTGGCTTTCTTCATATAATACATGTGGACCTGAATTGAAATGAATCGTCAAAGAACAGATCAAGGTTCATCAAAATCACTTTCTGTTATGGCAGAATTCTTTAAAAGATTTTCTTTACAGGACGTTCTGTATAGATACACTGAAGGTCCCACAACCCTAAGACATGAGAACGTCAGGCGTCTTATACTTTAGTACAGGCGTCATCCTGTCTTCTGGTGTATTTAGATGCTTGTGGGAATGTCATGGACTTCCACGTTGATTACAAAACATGTGCTTTAGCTGGGAGGACAAACAACAAACTTTTACAAAGGGCATAGCTTACAGCAACACAGGTTGTTGGCAGAGGCTTGCACTACTGCCTTTTAGCTTGTCCTTGTTTTTATCTACCTTACTTACAGCCTGTCTGTCCACCTCTTTGTACCCCCCTAACACCACCCCTCTCTTTCTACAATAAACAGAACTGAGAAGGAACAGGCACTGCTGCTCATTTGTTCTTTGTCATTACATCCTTGTTTTAACACAACTGAGGCAGAGTTCCCACAGGGGACCTGATTGATTCGCAGAAGCACAAACACAGCCAATTACTCTTTAATGCAGCTGAGTGAGAGCCAATGTAGCCAGCGGCGCACGCCAGCGCCACAAAAGATGGACGCACACCACTGCTCCCATCATCACAGGCTGAATAAGGACAAATGAGGACTATCTAAACTGCTCCCAATCAATACGTCATTTTCTTGTGCATTACACCTCTCACTGCACATTACATTAGGTCTCATCAGCACCGCATTGACAACATTAATGTTAATGACTTGACGATGAAATTTGTCTGTGACATAGGATGAGTAAGACCACAACACATTATCGGTGTGTATTTCCATGTTTCTCTGGCTTCTTGTGTTATGTGTGACCAGACTCAGCAGGGAAAAGTAAGCAGAAGCTGTCAGTTTTAGCGGATTAGCTGTAAGCAGAAGGGCAGGTGCTGCACTCCGGGTGGAGACACATCATGTTTGCCTGAGCTTATCTAAAAACCCAGGACAGCTACACATACACACACCACATACACACCTTGAATCCTACTGTGGGAGTCCTGCAGGCAGGCTGTGCCCTTGATTAGCACATTTCCACCTCTGTGGATAGGATTCATGCAGGTTTGCACTTCCAGGGATCTGTCTGTATTTCTGTTTGTAGCTGCAGTCTCCCACCATCATGAATCTATCTGTCTCTCTGTCAGTAAACTGGGCTGACCCACCCAGAAGCCAAATGCCCAGCTCATCTGCAAACATACGATAAGAGCACCTCTATCGGACACATTAACATGGAGGGACTAGATGGGTAAAATCCTCCACAAATGATTTCCTAAATCCTAATTCATCTGTCCGGGTGTAGTGGGTATGGATATAACACTATCAGCTGTGGACATCTCAGCAAACAGGGCTTAGGACATGACGACACACTGTATGGGAATCATTAACTGAACCAGTAGCCAAAGCCTGCACGAGAGAGTTCAATACAACTGAAAGGACAGCCAAACCAATGACATCTAAAGGGGCTGTTCTTACCAATTACAAAAATCCCCTATCCCTGGTGATAGACAGCCATGCAGATAGTTTTAGTTTTACGTGCAGAGGTTTTTTCTAACACTGTCTTAATGCCATGGAGGTGGATAGAATTTGGTTTGTGGTCTTCATGGCATTAAAAAGTGAATGCTAATCAACTGATTTTACTTGAACTCTGTTTTAATGAGGAACGCATCTCCAAGAAAATGTCATATTCAGTACATAGACCTCACTGTGGACATTTTGGCAAATATGTTTCTGTTGAACAGAGTTGTATAAGTATCCCAAACCAAAGTCCACTCATCTCCATTGTATTGGAGTAAGGTATGGATATCTCAGAACTGTTCAAACTGTGGGAAAAATATATACAGTATACATATATTTAAAAAAAACAATACAGAAAGGCATAAAATCTCATTTTCAGGGACATAAAAAAGTCTGAAAAGTGATTTGCAAGGTTGTCAGACACAAAACCCACCCACTAAGAGAAATCAGATGATCAACACAGCAGGGTAGCTTCGTGCAGAGAATTCACAAGAATTGCTTCCCAGTTGCTGGCAACAGCGGGGCTCTAACAGAAATTTAAAAAAGTAAAGTGTAACAGCAGGTTTCAACAGAGGCTTCATCAGGCTGGCTTTGTACAATAGATTGCATATTTTAAGGATCAGACAACACTTGACACAGGCGAGGCAAAAGCATTACATTAATCTTTTTTTTTTGTATTTTTATTTTGTGAAAGTTCTCATGTGTCCAGGTCGTCGTTATCCTCAAAGCAATTTCAGTCAAAAGCAACTGGACTTGGTTATTTGTCTAGGAGGACGTTTCACCTCTCATCCAAGAGGCTTCATCAGTTCATGTACGCATCTGACCAGGCTGGGACTGGTCCAACTAGCTGGTGTGAGATCCAGGTATATTCCAGGTATGAAGCCTCTTGGATGAGAGGTGAAACGTCCGAGACAAATAACCAGTCCGGTTGCTTTTGACTGAAATTGCTTTGAGGATATTTTTATTTTGTTGCAAAGTGTATAATCTTATATTTAGGTTTAAAATGTAGTGGGGTTTAAGGTCAATTGCTCTCATAATATTACAGTATTAATGATACTTGATTTTACGAATACATTCAAACAAGTTTAGTTAGCCTTGTTTTTTTCCTGTTAAGTGCAGTGTAACTTCTCTTCATGCATTATTGTTCTAAGAGAAATTGATGAGTGGTTGAATGGCAAGTTTGTCAGCTGAAAAAACAGTCACTGATCCCATTTGTGCGTCAATTGTTCCACTTTCTTGATTGCCCTTTGTGACCACGAAGTGCAAATTAGACAAGAAATTGATTTTAGCCACTCAAAACCATCCCCCAATCTATAGATGTTCTCTAAAACACTGTATGGACATCCACTGGCAGAGCTAATAGTTAGCTCAGAACGATTTTATCAGGCTTATATTCAATTAATGCTTCTCGATTTTCTCTCTTTCTTAATTACATTATCAAAATATTTGCCTTTTTACAGATTTCATTTCACATTGTAATTAGTTCTTTCATCCTCTGAAGTTCATCACGTTGCAAGACCTCAACCGAAATGTCTGAAATGTGTTCAAGAGGCTCCAGTTGCTGGACTATTAGCACCAAAGTCACGGCATATTATCAGTGAGTGGCAAAAGCTAGAGAGAGAGAGAGCAAAGAGAGAGAAAAAGAGCAGAAATCTGCTGTGTTGTCAGTGGTGGAGATTGACTCCGGGACATCATAAACTGCCTCCCCAGAGCCTGTTAGCTAAGGGGACACATCAGAGAGTTGGTCCCTGGAGTTCGGCTGCTCCGGAGCTAAATGAAAGCGAGCTGAACAAACAGAAATAGCTCTGTTAGGTTTCATGTCTCGCCCTCACAGTGGGCTCTAAGCTTATTACCCATAGCAAGAAAAAAAAAACCTGTGGTGTGTCGGCCAAATGAAGCTGCAGAAGAATGCAGCCCTCGCCGGTGATTGACAGCAATGTGAAGTGGAAGGGGAGTCATTTGATCAAGTACATGTTAATTAGGCCCAATTGAATTTAGAGATGAGTACTCCGAATAAAACACACACAGCTGGTGGAGCGCTGAAACAAATCCACCTTTATGTGTAATATGAACATATTTTTATGTAAAACGAGGGCAAGTGAGTGCTTGAGTTGCACATAAAAGCTGCTGAAGAGTTAAAGGGCACAACAGGAGCTAATGCTACCATTAATGTGGGTAGAGTGACCCATGATGGTTCTTAACACCAGGAGAAATCTCCACAACAACCTCCTGAGACCGGTTTTTATGGAAATAGTAAGGCACTCCGATCAAGTCAAGTATTTTCACATATGCAAAATTTTAACTTGAAGCCTAACTGCTCTGACATTTCCCTAATGCGCTTGCCTATAAACAATTTCCAAGAGGTGCGATGGTGATGGAGCCTTTAATTTGGAAAAAGGAGGAAGGAGGAAGTGCACAGAAGAGGCGCTTGAGAGGCTGTGAAAAAAAAACAAACCTTCCCTGCAGAGTGAGAAATCATTTGGGCACATTCTAGGGGAATAAGGTCCATATAAAGCTGAGAATGTGCAACGAGCAAAATATATGCATTAGCTGGGCTCAACATTAGACCCATTCTGGGATTTTCCCTCACCATGGGGCTAGATATACAGAGCAGCCTCTCTGGTAACAGCCTGTCATTTGGGAGGAGGGCTTGTGCAGCACCCAGCTAGTTAACAGGGAATTGGGTTGTTTGTCCTCAGCTGATGCAACTATTCTCAAATTCAGCAGCTGTGGTACTTTTCTTTATTCGGAGCTTTATTCTAAGAGGGTTCAACCCAATGCGGACATGTTTTAGGTTACGATTAACAAGCTGTCAGAAATACAACAACAACAACAACAACGTTAATGTCTGTGTCCTCCGGAGCTGTTAGATGATACAGCAGATCTGCTGGGACTCTATGAATATCACTGACAGCATAAACAAGAGCTAATGAGGATAATAAGCCTATGATAAGCCCATTAGCACATACGTGCGAAACAAAAGTGTGCTGAATGGAGCGGCATCAGGTGGTGTGACACACTGAGGATGAAAGGGAACACAACAAGAAGGGTGTAGTTAGTGCTTTTACACTTGCGTCATGGTGTTCACCGTACGTGTCACAGGATGTTTCTCTTTGATACTAACTTGTTGATTGTCTGATGTGTTTGTCACCCCATACGGATAGATACATTTACATACGTTGACACATATTTTATCTGCATCTGGATGTCTGGGAAGGCATTGGTTTGGTTTCAGAAGTGGAATGAAGTGAAATACAAATCATGAGGCATGTTGCTGCTATTGTTAGCACTGTCACGTCACAGAAAGCAGAAAGAAGGCTCTGGGTTCAAGTTTGTGGAATATGAAGGTTCTTCCAGACTTCCCCAGCGTGGTTTCCTCCCACAATCCAAACACATGCAGGTTAGGTTAATGGGCCACATTAAATTGCCTGAAGGTGTGATTGCGAGTGTCCCTATGGGCCAGTTTTGACCTGGTATTATCCGCCCATTAGTGATCAGACCACAAGCAGACAGCCTTAAGTACGTCTGTTCACATGTCCACATATGAGTATTGAGTGACCACTTGTGACCTGATTTCACTTCCCCGCTCTATATGCAAATAAACCCATACGTTATTTCTATTTAACATATAGTTTGGTCTACATATTTAATAAATATATATAATATATAATATATACTGTCACATAAATCATTATTATAGAAACGCAAGATGATTAATAAAACAAGCAATGCTTGTTGAGAGCAGATGAGAAAGAGGTTTTTTGAAAGTGTCTGTGTTCGTCCAATTTTCCCCCGCTTTCCTGAGTTATTACGATGTTGACAAAGATGAATCGGATGAAAAAGCCATATTCTGACCAGTTGTATGTTGGTGGAGCACCACCTGCTGTACGGGAGGTAGAGCTACTCCCGTGAACTTCAACAGTCTGATTATTCCATTAACCAGGGAAAGACCGTTTTCGGGTAAACACACTGAATGTGTTGTTTTACAGACGCTCCTGTTTGTCAATACTATCTGCAGAGGTTGCAAAGAAAAAAACAGGAATATCTGCAGCAATATATCCTAAATCCTATTCCTGTAGCCAGGTATACTTTATGAACCTTAAAATAAGCAGCAGTCGTGGCTCAGTTTAAAGGAGCGGGGGGCAAGCACAGACACATCACCGACAGTATAACAACACCCAAAACCAACACACTCTCAGTGGTTTGGGTGACATGAGAAATACTCTGAAAATACTAATACAAATGAATACACAGAGCTACCTAAAGCCAGTAAAGGAGTATGTACTTCTGCTCACAGTTGAGTAGGTGGTCCTTCAGTGTGGATGTTCACATTGCTAAATGAATGCAGTTAGATGTGGCCCAGACCTCCTCACAATGTGGCCTGATAGAAAGTGTCAGCCCTGTGATTGACTTGCAACATGTCCAGTGTGTCCAACCTCTTGCTATTTCAGCTGGGACCCCCTAAAGGAGCACATAGCTGGTATAGCTAATGGATATTTATATGTTTAGAAAAAGGCTATCCTTATACGGAGGACCAGGTAATGGAGGTAAAGCTAAAGGTCTTTCAGGCAACTGTGAGGAGAACATGGAGGGGTTGATGGCCTTCAGTGCAAACAGTGTTTCATACAGTCCATTAGGCATATCACACTTTATGTGTCCATGCTGTTGCTGAGGCAGAGCCAGCAGTAAGCCCAGTTAGAGCCTTTGCGTTGCAGAGTGGTGACAAGACCAATCAATAGTAACCACTGCCGTGCAGAGTATCTAAGGTGCCAGCCAATATGCAGTTATACATCTTTAATGGCGTAAATAAAAACACAGGCCTTGGTGGGCAGGCTAATGAGGTACAACCCATCATTAGCGGGTGTGCATATTCTGCATATGCAGGCACATTTCTGCTTTCTCCAATTAGGTAGATGGTTTGACATATCAACACATTCACTATGTTTCTCTAGCTGGGTGTTTGAATCATGTATGCGTCAAACCCACCGCTGCAACAGACAGACAATACGCTGCAGCTTCATTGACTTCTAGCGCCCGAGAAAAACATTTTTCATCCAAAAAAATGACATCCCTTCTTCTTAGTGTCATAAATCAGTCAAATTGTAGCAAACATTGTTCACTACACATACTGGCGTGATCAACTCGACCTATGTTTGTCAGTGAACTGTCCCATCAGTTGTGGATGAATGTCTAAATTGTCTTCAGGAGAAAAGTACATTTTCAGTAAAAGTAATCTAGTTGATTGCATCAGTGGCGTAAAGAGGAACAATTTGTAGCTATTTCAGCAAGACTTGCTACAAAACTAACTTTTTGACCTCAAAAAGCAACATTACATTTGCATTATCCAAAAAGCGATGGGAAATATGGTGCCAAAATTCAAAACCTCTTCATCACAAATAGAAATACAAGCAAAAACAACTTGTGGCATTCTTAGCTAAGACATGTAGTCTAAACTAAGACTGAAAATTTGAGCAAATTTAGCCAAGGTTTGAGGAATTTCACATTAATAAAAAGAAAAAACACTCAATAAATAAAGCGTTAAGGGCAGACAAAAGTCTTAATGGGAAGAAAAAGATCAATATAAGATTTTACAACAGGCGTGGTACAATATCAAAGCCAGATAGCCTGTTGAGAACAATAAGTTATTCATCTTAAAGAGAAAGAGTAAAATTATGGCCCCACAAGGTGACTGAACGCAACACAGAAGGCTCAAGCAGGGCTTTATTTGAATCCCCCCAGTCCCTCATCAAACAACCCTCTGATTACAAGTAAATAATCTGGTCTTCCATCATTCAGCTGCACATTAAAACATTTATGAGGATATAATGGTCACATTTAACGATAGCTTAGAGTGATAGCTTAGAGTCATAACCAGACACAATCTCTGGTTTATTAAGTACAAGCGGAGAAATTAATTGGTGCTGTAAAACATCTATTAGGATATCAGCGCCACTCCGTCAGACTGCTTGGCTTTGTTTATAACTCAAAACAATAAAAAAAAAAAACAACAACATGTGATTACCCGAGACTGTTGGTAAGACATATTATTCTAAGCCAATTTAAGCTGGAGGTGAGAGTGAAGCCATGTCAAATATCGCAACACTGTACAGCAAGATTCAAGCTAATCCTGTCACAATAGAAGTTTGAGCTGCCTTTAGGGAGCAACCCCCATACGTGAATAATGCCACCAGAGCCAAAAGAGCTGTTGCTCCTCGATTTACATAGTTGATCTAATAATCAGCGTTTCTCAGGCTTATTCATATGATGTGGGACTGTCGTTGATCGCAGTGAAGCTCTGGGTAAACCTCTTTACCATGCAGATCAAACAGAGGCAGACAGACTGGAGGACTTGTGGCTACCCTCAGTGTCTCAGTGCGTTTAGCGGATTCAGTCTGTCACGGCTCCGATCCAAAGACAACTGCACCGAGCATTGGGCAAATCCTTCAATCCGCGACTGCCGCTCCAAAGCCTCTTAATCAAATAAGACTAGCTCCATCACAAGTACTCTGGGCCTCCAGCACCCACTGACTGGTGCTTTTACTCAGCCAAGTCCGACAATCACCCAACTGGAAGCACCCTGACACTTTAAGGGCTGGGAATCACTGTAAGTTTGAAAAATGAAGTCACATAACATGTTCTTCAGGAAGTGAAGCAGAGTGTGCAGTTTGGGATGGCAGACGGGCAAAATATGTACCCTCCACTCCACTGACCCCGGATCAATTCCTAAGTGTATATATATATATATATCATATTTTGATTGAAGCAAAAAAATTTGGGCATTTCACAAAAACCTGGATGGATTGTACCTGATTGCTTTCAATCTGTTGTCTTGAAAAAAAGTGAATATCTCAAAGTGAATATCCTGTTAAAATTAAATAAAATGAGGGGCTGGGCAATATGAAGAAAAATATCACAGTACTTTTACCCAATACCTTTATATTGATATTGCAACGATATTGATCTCCTCTAAGCCGATCGATCTAACTCTTACAATAATGAAACTGTTCAAGTTGCAGCAACCTTAACTGTGACAACCTTAAACACTGGTACAGTTCAAAAAACAGGCAAATCAACATACCAGACATTACTCTTTTCTTTCCTGTGATGTGTCACACAACTTATTCCATGATAAAGATTCAGGACCCTGTACACATCTGACCACAACGCTTCTCAGACCAATCCATGTCCCCTTATATCATCATGACATCCACTCATTGAGACAAATATCAGCTCATTAGAAATCTCAGTCTGTGGCCCACAGCCAGCAGAAATGTGCCTCTACAAGAGAACAAAGAATTAAACACTGACGCACTGCCAGCAACACTGCTTTTAACATCCCGAGCAAATGGATATAATAAGTCACCAGATGAGCCCAGGCAGTGAGCATAGTAAAGAAGAGTCCTACCTTCACAATAAGTAGAATCCCCATGGATGGAGGCATAGCCGCTCTTGCATTCACACTCTGCTTTAGTATTCCGGTTTTTACACTCAGAGTTCTCTCCACAAATGAGTCCCTCTGCGCAGAAGTCATAACCTGAAAGAGAGGGACAAAGAAGGCCTTGATTTACTTTGGACTGCTCACAGAGCTAAACAGTAAAACAAATGAGAAGCCTTGTTCCTGTTGCCCACAATATTGCGGATGACAAGGACCCGATGTGTAAAGTTTATGACTGCAGTAATTTTTTGCGCAACAATAAAAGTTTTGGCTTTCTCAACAGAATAAGCACACAAGAAATGTGGAAAAAAGCAACACACACACACACACACACACACACACACACACACACACACACACACACACACACACACACACACACACACACACACACACACACACACACACACACACACACACACACACACACACACACACACACACACACACACACACACACACACACACACACACACACACACACACACACACACACACACACACTTCATGTAGCAAAATCTCAGAGGATATCATCCATCCAACCGATAATGTGAAAGAGTCGGCAGTGAGTGTGTGTGGGTGGGTGGATGGGTGTGTGTGTGGGTGGGTGTGCGTGATGTGCTGGTTGTGTATGGGGCTTGTAGAAACATTGTACTACGCCACTTCAACAGTCGGCAAGGTGCTTGATTCTAACAAATGATTTCGAATCTAAAGATTTTCAAAACTTTCAAACGGCTGACAAGCTTCAGCACATCGTTAGAATCAGGTGTGTAAGAGCGGGAAGAAAGCTAAAACATGCAGGGCAGTGGCCCTTCAGGAATGGAACTGGGCACCCCTGCACTAAAGGGTGCTGAACCTCCAACACATAAGTTTCAAAATAAGAGTACACAGCTAAGTGTCATATAACAATTCTCTCTTCACAAATAAAATGCTCAATGGGCTACCTCTGGCCAGGCAGGCTGAGTGTGACGGGGACTCATTTAGCTCTGCTGTGAACAATCTACAATTTGAGTGTGTGGAACTCAGACGGAGAAACAGATTATATTGCAGCACTGGTTTCAAGGTTTTTATGGATATTCTGATTTTGTTTTGACACGTTCTTTCAGTAGCTCTCGGCACCATTTGAATCTGATGAATAAAGCTGCCATCCTTCAAAACAAAGCATGCCTCATATTTTTTCAAAGCCATGTTTCAAGGTCACAGAGGGTAAGTGTTTTCTTCAGGGGAAGTCTGCAGTGCAGGCGACACTAGTGTTGTGACAAGATGCCCCTCACTGGCTTTCCACCTGTGAACAATTGTATCTATTGGAGCGCATTGTACGGCTACTGGGTTTAAAAAGGCTGATGAGTTGTGGTGGCGGATTGCAATTCTAACTCTGTCCAACCTGTGCATTACTGCATCAGTCTTTTGTCAAACTTAAATTAAACTAGACTGAGATACTGCTCTTGTACAGAAATGTGATATTACGGATCGACAGATGTACTGAAAATCAGACAGATAGACAGATAGAAAGACAGACAGACAGGCACACAGACAGATATTTGATTGTCCTGCTCAGTAAGTATGAGCTGATGTAGCCCATCATGCCCCGTAATGACAGACAGACTGGCTGCACATAAAAGCCCTGAGAGGCAGGGAGTCCAGGGAGCCATTACTGAGGAAAGAGCTGTGTCTGCATCGCTCTTCCCCCACCATCTACAGCGGCACCCCATCAAACAGTGTAAACATGTAAAATGATTGATTATACAAAGAGTAACATGCGTCTGAGTTATGGTAAAGTTCTGTTCCAGCACCACAGGAGGGAGAAAAACACAGCACAGTTGTGTTTGTGAGAGCTGGATTTTCGATTTGCGATAGCACACCCTTTCTGTAGAATGAAATCCTTTTTTTCCGATTTCATTAAAACAGAGGGGGATGAACACTCTATGACATTTGTGTAATTGCCAATTTAACACAGTCCGCATGACTTTGAGGATTCAACCGCGATGCACAAGTACATATCAGAGTGGTGGCAAAGTACTGGCTCGCATATTAGAGAAGTGGTCTGGAGATGATTAGGAAATAATAACCAGCTTTGAGTTTTAGCAACAGGGAGAGTGAGAGTGAGAGAGAGATAGATAGAGAGAGAGAGAGAGAGAGAGAGAGAGAGAGAGAGAGAGAGAGAGAGAGAGAGAGAGAGAGAGAGAGAGAGAGAGAATAAATAAAGAGGATTGCAGGAAAAAGTGAAAAAGTGCTGTGACTATAAATCTTCAATTGTTGGCTTTTACCGTTTAAACCCTTCCCTTGGCTACACCTCCCCTCTCCCCTCGCCGCTTCCCAATTGGAAGCTTGATGGGCATGCAACTAACAGTTATCAATCTCTCTTCCATGACTACTGACCAACCAAGAAAACAGGCTATGCACTCCTGCTGCGGCACCTGATTGGACCAACACTTTCACCCGTGGGCCGTCTGCGAGGCGAGAAATATGCTGGATAGTTATAAAAGTTTCCACAGTACCATTCTATATTCCTGATTTGCATGAAGTGGCCTACACGCTTCGTCTTTCGAATCGCTGCCTGAATGCATTGCATGGCTTCTTACACAGACAATGAATGGGAAATGACAGATTCCATTGACACGTTTCTTACGACTTATTTCTCCATTCACATCTTCTTCCACTCTCGTCTTTCTCTCCTCACCTGTCCTCTATCCCTTCTCATTTTACTAACTCTTCTCTCGACATATAAAGTATTATCCTCTCTTTAGCTTTCTTTTCATCTTCCTCTCATGCTGTATACTCTTTAACTTCCTTCTACCCTCTTTCCTTCTTTCCTTTCTTTTCAACTTTGCAGGTTTAAGACCTTAAGACTGAACACAATGCTTCTCCTTAACACTCCCATTTTCCTCTCCCCTTCCCGTCCCTCTATCTTCTCCCTGCGTTCTCTTTTATAATCTTTTTTCATCTTCCTTTCCTCTAAATACTTTGAGTCTGAGGCATGCTGCTTATCTCACCCAAATAAAAGTGCAATTTCCTTCTCTCAGAACCCGTCTTGGGTTTCTTTCATTATGGCTCTATAGCTGACAGCCTCCAACAGTTTGTTTATTCAATGTATTTACTGAATTACCGGTGGCTATTTACCCTGTCGTACATCCCTGCCAATACAGCGGGGTTCAGGCAAATTGGCATAGCAGGTGCTCTATAGCAGACAGACCAATCTGCTCTGATAGGTATACCAGCCAAGAAGCAGTCATACACGATGGGAAGGAAGTGAAACAGAATTATTACAGAGGTGCAGCAGACTGGCTATGTTCACTTCTCGCAGAGGCAGGGGACTGGTGCATGCACATCCAAAGAAAGACTGATTCATGCAACTGAGAATGCCGTGAGAAGGAAGAAATACCTCTGCAAACATTGCAGCATCTGCCATCCGGTAAGATTTGTTCAGCGACGGTGCAGTTGAGATCTGGACAGGTTTCTGTGACTTTCACCATCAGGCCATTCTGGAAGGACAGGACAGACGCAGAACATTACAACTTCAATGCTGGGGTCAAATGTGTGAAGGTCTGTGCGTTAAAGGGAAAAAAAATTAGACACAATCAGTTCTGGGGCTCAAGCCAGTAAGGTTCTCATCGCAACCCCCATTTCATCTTTGTAACACTTTTTTTTGTATTTAGGTTTAACAGCCAAAACGTAACCAGGCAACACTCATATCAGTCAATTGTCAGTTGTTGATTGAAGTAGGGAAATCCACTGACAAGCAGCCTATGAAAAGAAACTTGACATGAGAAGGTGGGAACTTGCCAAACTACTCTGCAGTGGGATGACCTTGTGATAAAGGTGTCGTTTTTGCTATACGTTAATTATGGTCATTTTTCAAAATGCTTATTGGTGAATGTAACATTGGACAAAAAAAAAAATATATATATATATATATATATATATGCGACTCTATCATTAGCAGAGATCAGTCTATAGAACAACTAACTAACTTGCAGCCTTGGCTTTTAGTCTTCACTTTCACAAGTTAAATATGCAAGTGGCGACAAGCAGGTCGTATATGCTATTGCTAATTAATGTTAACTGAATGAGTAACTTGATGTCCGGCCAGCACTAAATGTATTGATCAGGTTTGCGTGCTCTCTGCAAGCTGGTGTCTGTACTCAGCCATTTGTGAAGGGATGTGTGCATTCTCCTGATTTAAGCATTTAAACTTAATCAGTTAATAGCTTTTTTTACATTATAATGTTAAATTTAATGCTAAATTGTATAAATGTAATCATACAGTATATACATAAGTCGTATAAAGGCCTGTCTGTTATTTGAAAAAAAAAAACGTCATGCTTTACAACCCTTTAAATCAAGCCAGATGTGACCTTGATCATTCTTTTTATGTTTAATAAATATTTTCAGCACTCTGATCTCTCACAAAGGCCCGTGTTTAGAGCAAAGAATACATGTAGGTCCTTTGAGTCCTGTTCAGATGTAAAAAAAAACAAAAAAAAAAAACCTGACTGAATGAGGCTGCCATGACAACAGGGGTAGTGGAATGTAAAGGTCGAATATGCTGACACATTCAGAAGGAGAGCATGAATACAGAGAGCAGCTAAGATGTAGATACGCGCCACCGAATGAGAGAAACAAAGGTGGATCGAACTCGCTGTCATCTTCCACTGGGTCTTCAAAACAAATAGCAGGCAGGTAAGACAGAGCTCCGGTGGCCCCAGCGAGACCTCTCAAGGTCGGACGTATCGACCCGTAGCAATACCAAGGATTTCTTCTTCACAACTTCTTTCAATGTCATGCTTTTTAAGGAACCACAGTAACGGCTTCCTTTTGTCATCTTTTAATAGTACAGTCACTTTGCGCTGTGAATCGTTTATCACCTATTTTCTAATAAGTAAATAGTATTTTCCTGTTAGCTCATGGTTTTGGTTTGAAGGCATGCAAAGTCCACTCGCATCAATGCTTTTATTTTTACTCGTTTTCCACAAAAAAATGTTTTTCCCACTGTCCACTAACCCGGCAGCAAACTGATAAAGGCAGGAAGATAAGTCTGCCATTAGCTGCTGTTTGCCTAAATAACTTCCCAAAATGATAATATGCAAGATTTTAGTATTTATGTTTTATGACTGTAACACATTATGTGCGTTTATGAGCGTAGTCATGAAGCATTGTAATTCACCTTTAATGCCCTCATAATACACTATTGAAGCATTCTCTGTGGAAATTGTACCAATGCAAGTTTGATCTAGTCTGTAGGTAAGTAAGTCTATGTGTAAAATGTTAAAAGGATTGTGAAAATGTGATTTGTTGAAATTGTTGTCTCTACTAGCCACTTATAGAAATTATTTTCCCCAAAAAACTCTTTTATAGATATTTTCGGGGGGCTTTTAATGCATTTATTTGACAGGAGAGCTCCCACAGGTCAAGGCAGTTTTCAGTCCTGCTACTTTCACCTAAGGAAAACTGCAAAAATACTGCAAAAAATACACCCACTGCTATCTTCCCAGCAATTGGAAATGGTTATCCATCCTGCGGCTAAGACGACTGTAATGCTCTTCATTCCTGCCAAAGTCAGGACGCTGTTATCTTGTTACAGCCCAGAACTCTCACATCACCCCGATTCTGAAATCACTTCGTTGGCTTCTGATTAAATTTAGGATTCAATTCATAAATCCTCCTCCTCATCATTAAGGCTTTAAGTATTCTTGTGTCTAGATGAAATACTAATGCCATATACATCTGCAAGGGCCCTCAGGTCCTCTCTGAACAAGGCTGGCTACTTGCACCTGGTTCAGGACTGAAAACAAAAGGGGATTTGCTGTCCTGGTTGGGTCCCAGGCTGGGGAACACTCTTCCCCTGAGAGTCAGGTCAGCCAACTCTTGGGTGCTTTAAGTAGAAGCTGAAGAAGTGTTTTTGTGCTTGAGTCATGCACTCAATGTACTCAATATGTTGTTTTATTGTGCTAGTCCATCCTGTTGTATAGCTCATCTGTGGGTTGTTTAAACCGTGTATCCTTCTGTAAAGCACTAAGCATTAATCTAGGTTTTGAAAGGTACTATTTGAATACAACTTGCTTTTTAAATAATAATAGCTTTTTTTGTCTGAAAGGTAAAACAGTCAAAACCTTAAGATATTGAATTGATAATAATGTACACCAAAAAAAGCAGAAGAAGAACTTAATTGGTATTTTTGCTTAATTCAATTACTTGATTTTCAAAATGGTTGTTTATTAATCCTTGACTAATCGTTTCAGCGCCGGTGTTATCATTCTATCAAGTCAGGCAGCCATGATTAGATAATTAACACCATGAGTGAAGGAAAACACAGCTTTTTCCCCCCGCTGCTGAGTGTTACTTATCCCTACAGATGGTGCATCACAGAAGGTGTTTAATGTTGAACAGATCATAAGGGGGCATATTTGTGAGTTGGGATTTTGGGCTACACAAGTAAAACTGACTCTGCTTAACACACCACCAACCATCCATCTCATTTATCTTGGTTATTCTCTCCATATCTATGTGTCGATGCATATATTCATTGTTGCTTTTTCCACCTCCCACATCTCCCGCTGTGATGGTGAGAGGACAGGAAGATGGTCTGACATGCAGAAACAACTGCTTTCTACAATATTTATAATTTTTAGACACAAATGCTTAAACAAATGCACACAACAGAGATGTATAGGCCATCATGGACCACAATGCTGACGAAACAGGCCCCTGAAAGCCTCAAAATAGAACTTTCTCAGTCTCTTCTAAGAAAATGATCCGTCCACAAATTGGTCACTTAGCAGGGTTCGCATTCAAGAGTATAGGACGGCGGTAATTGCTTGAAACAGAGCTTATAAACAATATAATGATGTTTAGAGGCGCCTGAGGGCAAATAATGAGTTCAAGAATCCACTGTGAGTCTCTTTGTAAGCAATTACATGCATAAAACGCTAATTTTCTCCTTAAAATTCTGTCTTTAAAGATGAATGGCTTCTCAGTGAAGAAAGCTCACCTCTGTTCTACGGTGGGCTGGAATAATGACTTTAATTATGGTACACGTAGTGATGAAGTTTCTATTCAAATCAGGCCTTTGTGTTGCTGTGTTCATAAGTTATTCTAATTACCTGGATAGATTGAACAGATTGGGCGGCGGTAGGGAAAACTAATATCACCTGCTAATTGAATAACACATCGAGCAGTCCGCCACACACAATCAATGCACGTTTATGCTGTAAAAGAAGTGCTGCATGGTACCTGATTGCAGAGCAGATGCTAAATGCTGGAGAAAGAATTCAACAGTTTTGAGTTAAATAAAAAAAATGTTACCTTGCATTCCCTGCAGTTCCTGGATAAACAGCGCTGGCCTTCAGAAAAGGTCTGGCCCATGTAGGTACATTTAGCTGTGGACCAAGAAAATAAATAGAAAATAACTTCAATGACAGCCTATTAAGGTGAGCACAGTAACTATGAAATATCAGTTGGTACTCTCAGAACTGGGGGAAAAAATTAAAAATTCAGAAACAAAGTTGTTCTTGGCCAGTGTGCATAAGCGGAGAGGAAATGTAACAGCGCATTAAGAATACAACAGAGGAGACCCTTCTGCATGTTCCTCTGGCGATAAAGCAGAAACAGAAAATGAAGCATATGATATGAAGTCCTGCTTTTCTCCTCTCCAGGGTGCGGGACCGCTGAGCGCTCAGTCGCAGCTGTGGACCGCGGCTCCCTCGCTCGTCTGTGCCAGAGCTCTGATGTTCACAGGGGAGGAAGAAGGAGCTAGCGGGGGGGATGGAGGGAGGCAGAGGAGGGAGGCTGAGGAAAGCTGGAATTATTTAAAGATGAACTATCCTTCAGGGATTTGGTGTTTTTGCAGTATAGCAAGTGAGACACAGTTGTCCATGGGTCTGTGTGCAGCTACCAGACCCCTGTGTGCTTTATACTAGAAATAGTGCCTCCATTTCAGCTTCCATGAAAATCAGAACTGTGATCTAACAACAGCCCTCTTGTTTGTATCTACAATGGTTCTGGTTTTAGTAGTACCTTGAAAAGCATGTAATACTGTTACTGAAATACTGAAAATACACTGAGCATGGACTGTCAACAGCATTGGTAGATTGTTCAAATGCAAAAAAAAATGCTTCCCTGACCAGGGGCCAGTCCCAGCCTGGTCAGATGCGTACATGAACTGATGACGCCTCTTGGATGAGAGGTGAAACGTCTCCCTAGACAAATAACCAAGTCTAGTTGCTTTTGACTGAAATTGCTTGGGGGATAATGATGACCTGGACAAATGAGAACATTCACAGGCGGAGCAGCATGAGGCTGTTCTACTGCTGCAAATCATCCCAGATATACTCCTCAAAATTCTGGAAATAACGCAAGGTTACTACTGTAGGTACGCTAGTTAGCCAGGAGCAGTTGCAGCTTACATTGGAGATGCACACACCTTTTATTCCACTCCTTACTCTTTGGCCCTTGTGTTTTTCATTTTGGAAAGAGGGTTTAGTACGCAAATATTTAATTTTCATACCCATGTATCAACGACTGGCATTGACTGGCAGCCGTGCAGCAACCCTCCCATGTTGGCTCTATTACGTAGGCATCCAATTAAATACAAGTGAAATCATTCTCACCTTCCATTTGAATGCTTAGATAATTTAGGGTCTGTATTTTCCATGTCAAAGTTCATTTGGATTTACAAAAGGCAGCGACAAAATAAGCTCTTAACTCCATGCTGATTTTATAAAGAATTAGCAGATCTGAACAGTGACAAAGGCCGTGGTGTAAAGGCTGTCATCATCTACTTTCACTACGAACAAAGAACGTTTGTAAGCTGTTAATTTGACCGGAGCCCATTTGTGTGGTGTTCAAAAGGTATTTTTGTACGTTGTCAGAAGGGATTTTCACAGGTTCTTCTGCTTCCTGCTCAATCTAAATGTGTGCTGGTTGTACTTACGTCTGCATTTCTTGCAGCAAGTCCCGTCGACGTGAACAGGCAGCGAGTCCTCTGAGCAGTTTGCTGGAGCGCAGAAAATCCTGCGACACTCCACTACGCCATTCTGTAAGAAAAGGAAATATTCTCTTTTTTGTTTTCTTGTTTAAACATGCAAACATCCAATGCTCACTATGAACATACGGCTTTTGCCTGAAGCGATGCCAAAAATCCACTTCTTTGACTTCCCTTTATGTCTCAATTTACATTTGCACAAAGCTGGGTTTTCTCCGGGTTCTCCGGTTTCCTCCCACAGTCCAAAGACGTGCAGGTGTTCGGTTCATTGATGACTCTAAATCACCCGTAGGTGTGAATGGTTGTCTGTCTCTGTTCGTCTCTATGTGCCCTGTGATAGACTGGTGTCCTGTCCAGGGTGTATTGCCTAACGCCCAATGTCAGCTGGGATCGGCTCCAGCCCCCCCACGACCCCGACAGGGACAAGCGGTTGAAGATGAATTAATGAATTAATGGAATTTGATATCATACTCTGGGGGAAAAAAATATTCTTTAGCTCTGCCCAACAAAAGTAAAACTATATAACAAATACAGTGTGAGCCCTCATTCAATGCTACTTACAGTAGAGCTCAACCCAGAACCATGCAAACCAAACAAACTTGTTTGAGATTTCCACCTTCAGAAATGCAATCTGAAACTCAAAACTATCATATTTATGATTTTTTTTAAAAGAAATATAATATGTATTACAGTCAGATAACAGAGTCATCTTGTCACGTTGGATGGCGGATACAGACACCGAGTGACCTGCTGATAGCAGGTAGAAGTTGAGGCCCTGAAGGACTGCCTTCATTTCTGGGGCTGATATCTTTCTCTGCGAGTGCCTCTTCATTTCATGAGTCATCGGAAATGGTTCCCCCAGGAAGCCACGGTTATCAGTTAATGGCATGTCCACGGGAGGAAATCAGACCGACTAAACTCCACCCTGTGCTTGATGTGCAATGATGCAGCGAGTCTAATTCCCCAGGGTCCAGGATGGCCTGATTCAACAAATTTCAAAGTCTGGCTTCTAATGTATGAATGCAGGCAGGGAGGCTTATTAGGGAGCGCTTGTTAGGGGGCGGGCAGGAGGCAGGGAGAGATGATGCAGGGGCTGGGAAAGAGGGAGGTCTGGTGGAGAGACAAGTTAAGAGTTGAGTGGAGAAAATAAGGGTTGTAATGACTTTACATTAAAGACAGAAAAACACCCTCAGATGCTGCCATGCCATTATGTATCATCAATCTGCGGTGCTAAAAGTGTTCTGGAAGTTATTCTGCCATTTTTGTGTACCCACTCTCCCTTAGCTACAAGTGTGAAAGTCATGCTTGAGTGTCTATCATTAAATCTCAGAAATTTAACTTCCTTTAAAAAGGGACTTTGTGAGATAATATTTGACCATTTCCAAAACTTCTTGTTACAAGAAACGATTTGGGTTTAAATATTTCACTCAGTGCAAACATCATATAGCATTTAATACTTCAGTAAAGGAATACGGTTTGTCATTGCTCCCTCTCAATATATTGACACTGTTTTCAGCAGATGACTTGTCCAAGCCCCCTCCCCCTCCAGGGTCTAAGGTTAGAGGGTGCTGTATGCTGCATATTGGGCTTTATAAATGGTGAATGGACTTGTATGTGCCTTTTTAGTCTTCCGACCACTCAAGGCGCTTCACACTACTTTCCACATTCACCCTGTCACACACACACATTCATACACTAGTGACAGTCTGCAATGCAAGGTGCCACCTGCTCATCAGGATGTGATTTAATCATTCAGATGTACATTCACACACCTATGACACAGCCTTTGGAAACAATTTGGGGTTCAGAGTCTTGCCCATGGACCCTTCGGCATGCAGGCTGGTGGAGCTGGGTAAATAAAATTGACTTGACTATAATGGACTTTTTTTTTTTTTACAGTGTAATAGTTGAAAGCCGGTCTCTTATTCTCTGATTTCCGGGATGAGGGTGACACTCACCTTACATGCACAGTTCCTGCAGTTCTCGGGCTCCACCCACAGCTCCTTATCTCGGTAGACCAGGCCGTTGGCGCTGCAGGTCCTCTCGCAGTGACAGCCCTCCAGCTGGGTCAGCCTGGACTCTGCATAGTTCAACTGAGGATGAGCACAGACGTGACAAATCTAAATCAAAAGTTTGAGTGCGCACACAGGTCGACCCCCCCACACCCACTTGCCCTCTGGCGTGCCCTGGTGGTGTTCAGAGAGAGCTGCTCCGCTGGGAGATACTCATTAGAAAGGCACATAGAATAATAAGTGATCATCATTCAGCTCATGCCCCAGACCTCAGGCTATGATCTACTGAGAAATGACAGACAGGACTGACAACCCTGATCCTGCCTCACTCCTCTTTTATTCCCTCACACTGATCAGCCCGTCTCCCTCGTTTATTAGTTCATTTCATGCTCAACACTCTCCATGGTCGTCTCCTGACACAGGTGATACATCTTTGACTGGCAAAACTGTCCCACAGCATTGTCACAAGGAGGGGCATGGAGGATGTGTTGCCCTAACCAGGATTAACTTTATATTCAGGACTTAACACTTATGTCTCTCAGAAATTATGTATGACTAATTTGTTTTAACAAATATTATTGGATAAAGTGTTTGTACTTCACAAAAGTCATGAGGAAGCGCTCTGAGTCTAGTGTGTGTGTGTGTGTGTGTGTGTGTGTGTGTGTGTGTGTGTGTGTGTGTGTGTGTGTGTGTGTGTGTGTGTGTGTGTGTGTGTGTGTGTTATAGCCAAAAAAGCATTTAGTTTTAGGTTACGGCAAGATCTTGGGTTCAGTTAAATGTCTCGACTTGTGCTTCAAGCCTGTGTTGACTTTTTCTAAAACGCTAAAAACGCATCTCTTTCAACTGCACCTTGGCGTAAAAGACAAAAAAAGCACTTATATGAAGCACTCTGTAGATCTGCCTATTTTAAGCTACTGCACTTACTTAATAATTTGCTCTTCTGGTTTGTACCCTAATTGTTGAATGCACTTATTGGAAGACGCTTTGGAAAAAAGCGTCAGCTAAATGAAATGTAACGTAATGTTCAGATACATTGATTCATAAATGTTATTTTGTTGCGAAAAAAAATGTAATTCAAGTGTAATTACATTATTCTCTAAATACATTTTCTGTAGATAATGTGTAGCTCTTTGTAGCTCTTTATGACTCTTAATTGTATTTAAGGATCATTTTGGTTTGCTTGTATGCTTTGCCTTGGTGCTTTTGATGTTTTATGTAAAGCACTTTGAATTGCCTTGTTGCTTTAATGTGCTATATGAATAAACCTGCTTTGCCTCACTTAAAGCCCTGAGTAGGAGCTGGCTGATTACGCACAAATAGCCATTCGCATATGAATTCATGAATCTATAAAACACAAGTACCGTTTAAACCCACAGTAAATCAGAGTCCTGTTTGAAAGGGGGGAAGGTGAAGGAATTCAAAGGTTCAATTGATCTGAGCAGAGCAGGTCAAACACAGAAATTGTAGGTCCACTTAAGACACTCTAAGCTGCTCTGCCGCTCTGCCTCCGCCTCCTCTGCTCCTCTGAGACCTGCCCAGGCCACAGTGTCAGAAAGAGAGGGCTCGCTGCAAAATGATAGAGGCTTCTCAGTAAAAAAGAAAAATGCTGGATGTCACTGAGGCTTTTTGCTTCGTTTAGAGGAGTCCCGGCTGGCTGCTGAAGAGCTGTGTGAGCTGTGAGTATGTGTCCTGTCAGACTCCTAAACAAAGTGTTTGAAACGCAATTTCAAAGGCCTAGAGGCTGCCCTGGGGCACCTCAGAGGAATACCTTTTCTGTACAACATGAGCATCAAATGGCACGGCAGAATCGCACAAAGAAGTCAGAGGCTAATGTTAAGGCCTGTGTCTCCTATGGTTGAAACATGAGGCAGAGAGAGAGAGAGACATGAGTAAAATCATAAAATAACAGCTGAAGACAACTCCCAGATAAAGGAGGGCCTGGAATATTATATATTGTATATACCTACATTTAACCACAATGTCCATTGCACTCTGTCACATTAGTTGTTGTTTGATTTATTTTATGTTAGCTTTTTTTTATTTGGTTCACGTTAGCTTATTGCTACTCTGATCCTTTCCCACCTTTGTATTGAAACTGTTGCACAAGAATGTCCATGGGGATAAATAAAGCTTCTTGAATCTTGAAAATGTATGTTTATTACATTTAATCATTTGTCTGTATGTCTAGGAAATGTCAGACACAAATTCTGGAGACCAATCAGTCTTGGGCCGAGACAAGACGTGACGGTACGTTTGAAGGCTTAATAGATCAACGCATCTTTGAAAATAAGTGATTGTAAGGATGTGTTTTGGTCTACAGCAAGTAGGGGAACGCTTCTCTCTTTGCTTTCCAAAGTCAGCTTATTTACTGTAAATCAAATGCAATAAAGGAAAAGTGAGTAAACAGTGTTGTTGTAATTAACAGAAAATAAATCATTATATGTAAATAAAACAAATGGCACATTGCAAAACTGATATTAAATTTGTAAAAAATGGTTGTGCATCTATAAAAGCATTTTAATAAGTTAAAGGGTAGATTCTGGTATTTCTCAGCAATCTTTGAGGATGGGGCTACAGCGGATACTGCAGCTATGTGCATATGTTTCATATATATGCCGTAAACCATTAACACCGAACCATAAATCCAATCTCATTCTGATAACTGTGTTCGTTCTGACAATGGGTACCTCTGCCCTCACCACTCCCGTTGTAGTGATTCGAAAAAACCCCTTCAAAAACAGTGTATCTCAATGCAAACAGTATAGGCTGCATTCGACTATCCAAATAACTTACATTTTTCATCATTTAACAACCTTTCCCAGTGTCCAACCCACAGTACACACACAAAAGTTAGCCTCCTGAATGTGGGAGCTTCTTTGGGTGCAACTAGCTGGAGAAACAAACTAGCTGTCCTGCAGCAAAAACAAACATTTATAGAGCTGACACATGGCCCCTGAATCATTTTTTTGTTATGAATAAGAACATTGTATAGATTTAAAGCTGTTTTCATTACCCTCGAGGAAATCCACTGGAGCAGCAATGGAGAACGTTTAACCATTCAGATCCTTTATTTAGACAGCTATCCTAAGCAAAGGGCGTGAAGACGACCATTTATCTCCAAAATGTCAACTTCTCATTAAGTATATTGTATCAAGAAAAATAGACTCTGTCACAAATCACTTTTAAAATAATGCAAAGGACTTTGTTCGTAGGATGAGCGGGAGGATGTCTGCAATAACCTGGAACATGGTAGAGAGATTGACAGTTTTCACAGGGCCCAGAATATCTGGCAACCAGTCAAGTTGCAGTTCACATTAAACTGGCCAGACTTACATAACATATGTAGTGAAGACACTGGAGGAATTTTATAAAAAGGTACAGTATTAAGTGTATTCTTTGGTGAAACATGGATGTTTCAAACAAATCTCCAACCTGGCAACACAGAAGATCTAAACAATCAGCAAAGTTTCGAGGTAGTAGCTCAGTCCATAGGTGACTGGGCTGGGAACCGGAGGGTTGCTGGTTTGAGTCCCTGTGTGGACCATGAATGGAGTGTGGACTGGTGCCAGTTCATCTCCTGGGCACTGCCGAGGTGCTGTTGAGCAAGGCACCGCACCCCCTTTAACTGCTCGGGGCGCCGGTCACTGGCAGCCACCTCGCTCTAACATCTCTCCATTGGTTGCATGTATATAGGTCCTGTCTGAGCATGTGTAAAATTAAAAAAATAATAGTGAAAATTGAATTTCCCCATTCGCGGGACTAATAAAGGAAATCTTCTTCTTCTTGTGTTCCTGATTTATGGTGATGAATAATGAACAGAAACATTTTGGAAATAAAATGTCATCATCACTTTATCGTTTTATTCTATTAGACATTTGTGTGAAGTGGTCATAAGTAGGAATTCTTGAGTTATGGTCGAAGACGTGTTTTGGTGAGGTCACAGTGACCTTGATCTTTGACCTCAAAAATCTAATCAGTTCAATTTTTCGTTAAAAAATAGTTGAACAGAGCTGTTGACAGAGAGGTCCGTGGATAATACATATCAACGGGCATACTGATTCAGAAGAGTTGCTGACACTTTTAAAAATGTAATTTCCAGTGTTGTGAGCGCCAAAATTTAAATTCCTCCGTTTTCACCTCTAATGCAGGTGGAAATCTGAGACACAAAAATTTTACAAAAAACTAGTGGTTAGCACTGTCACCTCACAGTGAGAGGGTTCCTGGTTCGCGTCCCGGCTCGGGCACTTCTGTTTGGAGTTTGCATGTTCTCCCCCTGTCTGCGTGGGTTTTCTCCGCGTTCCTCCCACAGTCCAAAGACATGCACGTGTTTGATGACTCTAAAATTTCCCGTAGGTGTGAATGGTTGTCTGTCTCTGTTCGTCTCTATGTGCCCTGTGATAGACTGGCGTCCTGTCCAGGGTGTACCCCGCCTCACGCCCGATGTCAGCTGGGATCGGCTACAGCCCCCCGCGACCCCAACAGGGACAAGCAGTTGAAGATGAATGAATGAATGAATCTTAGTGGCTACGTACCAATAGATGTAGGTGAGAACGCTTCTCCTTTTTTGTAGTTAGGGTGAACTAGCCCTTTAAAAAGGAAACAATATTCTAACGGGATGTTGGCATCATGAACAGGATGTGTCGAGTTGTTTCTACCATGTCCCTTTTGTGCTTCCTCTCACAAACACAAAGGTATAATACATGCAAATGCAGCCACGCTAATCCACACACAGCACAGTTTATTGTCATCTCACCTCGCCTTGACACTCCACATCACACACTAAGGACTAAGTAATTATCTACCTCATGCTGAATTTCTCATTTCTCTACAGCATAAAGGCAGAGAGATCTAACGCCGGAGGTGACTGCGTCCTCCCTGCTGCGACTTGTATGAGCAATAAGGTCAGGTGGCAATAGGTGGAGGTGTGTTCATGTGAAGGAGGATGCGTTGACACAGCAGTAGGGTAATGTTCTTCATTTCACCCTTATTTACACCCGGAATTATTCTATAGCTCGCCTGCCCGCTGAGATGTCCTTGCTTCATTCACTCCCACTTGATAGCACTCACTCATGCAGATAGAAACAAACACACACACACACACACACACACACACAGACACACACACACACAGCTGTTAGCCTCCTGTTGTGCCAATGCTGTTGCCATTTTCCGATGCCATTCTCAACTCTGACTGGATTGTATCCAAAACACCTGACCTTTAGCATCTGATATTTAGCAAAATCACATTAGCAGCAGGGAAGGAGGATAAACATTATAATATGAATAGTTTATAACTAAGATTTAGACAGAACTTATTCTGCTTCAGTAATAAAGACGTAGCAGCTTGGTGACAATACGTTAAGGTCAGTATTAAAAATGTCTGACCTACATTTATGTCTATTGCAATTCTAAATAAAAGGAAATGTCTTAATTTGGAATCAAACAGAGAACAGCAGCCGATGGCATATAATCATAAGTTCAAGATCAGACATTAAAGACATGCTGCGACAACAATAGTCACACTACCGTACAAACCAGCAGATATTCATAGAGAATATTAGTGCAGCTCAGGAGCCTGCCCTGCCACAGAATTATTAAACAATTAATACAATCACTCGGTTTATAAATGAAAGCAGCTAAATGCACCTAAAAATGGGACATAAATAACACAATGTTGAATAAAAACCTTGAAAACGACAGGCAAACACAATACACTGTCTGTCTCTCTGTTTGTCTTTTCTCTCTCTCTCTCCTTCTCTTCCTCTCTCCGGTGCAGACAGATGTCCGTCCTCCACAGAGCTGGGTCTGTCTGATGTTCCTGCCTGTTAATGGGAAGGTTTTCGTTGCCACCGTACTCTACAGGGGAATTGTTGGGTCTATGTAAATCATAAATAAGTCATAGAGTGTGGTCTTTACCTACTCTGTAAAGTGTCTGAGATAACTTTTGTTATGATTTGGCACTATAAATAAAATTGAACTTCAAATTGCATTGAAAACAAACAAATATCACAAAGGTTTCACAGCTATGGGCACAAAATATCTTCCAAATCGCTGTGTGGATCATCCCTGCATCGGCTGTTCAATACACTTTTTAGACACTAAACAGGGAATGACCTTCAAACTGAAGTACGGATTGAACTCTTGCTGCTTCAAATAACACGAGATAAGCCCCTAAAACATATAATCTCCTTTTTCCCTTATTCCTTCTTCCTTACTTTTGAACTGATATGAAAGCCCCAAACCACCACCACTTGAGGTTAAGGATTTCACCCAATAGCAAAACTTTAGTCTTCAGTCTTTGGTGCTTCAAATCAAGGTCTACACTCAAGGTAGGGGGATGGATACCTCAACACAGGACTTTCACCCGGGGGACCGGTGTTCATGTCCCTTTTTGTTGTTTGTGTCTTAGAAGTACTAAGAAAAAGCCACGACCATTTTTCAAATACTAACCGAGTCACTTTGATGTCTAGCTCTAGGCATCAAACCTTAATGTTGGTGCCCAACCCTCACATCACCTTTTTATTTTCTACACGTAACCGTCAAGGTCAACCTGTTGTAAGATTTCATGTTCACATTCACATGTTTATATAGTAATTCTACTCTATTATATGTTCTTAATAGGGACTAAGTTATTGTGACGTCATTTATTATCTGGTATTATTTGAAACTATAACTTTTACTACCATTTATTATTAGAAAGAACTATTGTCTCACCCTCACGTTGACTTAATCACATGTATGCATGAGTCTATGTATGGTATATGTTCTATGTATGCATGTGCATTGGGACGTTGTTGACAAAGTGTGATGCTTTGGCTTGAAGCCTGAGACAAACTCCCCCTCTGGGACGGTATATTTTATCTGTCTTATCTTTTCTGTTGTTTTTTTTTGTGGCTCTTAAAACCATTTCAATCCATGCTCACAATAATAACAGACAAATTTCTAAAGACAGATAAAAGGTGCGTGTTCATTTTGTTTTTCTCTCCGAACAATAACTTCTGCAATCTTTTTTTAGGCACCATCTTGTTGAAATTAAACAAAAATGAGATACTGAGCGAAAAGAACAATACACTTCCATGAAGGCAGCAGATACATCAAAGGATTCAGCTGTCTCCGGCTCTATTGGAGAAGGAAGTTATTTATTCATTTTTCATTTATTTATTTATTTGCTTGTCAGATACAACTGGGAAATGTATTAGTGGAGCTTTTAACTTGATACTTTTATTTGCCAACATTTTGCAGAAGTCTGTGAAGACTAAACGTGAGACATTGAGAAATCTAGTTTTGTAGCATATTAAAAATTCTCCTAAACTGATACACATCATGCCGAGCTGATGGTGGTAGTTTTCTGTGTCCGAGGTCTTTCTTGTTCTTACCTTCAGAGTCATCTTGGCCAGTAGCTCCTGAAGGTCCATGATGCCTTGCACCAGGCTCAGGAAATCGCTGCAGGTCGGACAGGCTCAACGGAGGAAGAGGAAAGCACCAAAACAGGGAGGAAAAGAAGAGCAAAAACAACAGGGAAGCATTTAAAATGGAGATAAACAAAGAACAATAAAGAATTACTAGGCTGAGTGTGTATTTGGAAACAGGTTGTGTCAGCCAGCAACAAACAAAAGGGAACGCCACGCATCTGTTTACTCTTTGTCTTAGGCTTGTGACTAGTATCAATAATAAAGCGACAAGGTGTGATTTAATGCCTTATTGATCAGAAACAGAGAGTGGCACAGCCTATCTTAATCTGTTTGACAGGAAACAGATGGAGAAACAAAGTAGGGAAAGAAGAGGCTGCACTGAACCTGAATTACAGCAAAATGAAGATTATTAGAGTAGAGAAGGATGATGAAATGGAAGGAGACTGTCTGATCAGTGGGGAGAGGTCATCACAAGCTGACACATAGCTCATTACAGTACAGTCCAATTTTATATTGGCACACAGTGATGGAGAGTGTTCGGAACACTATGTGCAACTTTGTCCTGATACTCACTGCGGTTAAGGTTAGGACACTGTGTAATGTAGCCGTTGGGAGCGAAAATCAACTTCACGTCCTGGATAATGCCCTGGCAACACAGAGGGAGGGGCGCAGGGAGAAGACAGAAAGAGACAATCATACACATGGATTGGCAAGATCACAGAAGAATGTAGTTTGGTTGTGCGGGAACAGACATTTCAGAAGACCAGGCAGGCTGGTTACTTTATAAGACGATGTGAAGGTGCTGCTCCAGTGAGATCACCGGTACAAGGTAAAAACAACCCTGCTGCTTTTAACCCGACTTGCAGGTTCCATATGCACACCATTTCCTTACGCTGCAAGCTGGACAAGCCTCCCGTGCCTAGTTACAGTTGCTAACCATTTTAGGGAGGGGCCTTACCAAAGGTCAGTTACCTATTTTCAATTTCTTGGCTAAAAACATGATGGAACAAAACTAATGATGCATTCGCATGGATTCAGGCAGGCGGCACTGCCGTCCAAAGTTAGAAATAATTTTACTTTTTCTTCATTTCCATTTGTGTGTTTGTGTAAAGAGCCCAAAATGGCTCCTATTAAGAGACACGCTTACGACGCAGAGTTTAAACTCAAGGCCATTAGTCACACAGTAGAACAGGGGAATAGAGCAGCAGCCAGAGAGTTTAACATGAACCAATCAATGGTGCGGAAGTGGAGGAAGCAACAAGACGACCTGGGCTGAGTAAAGAAGACTAAACAGAGTTTCCGAGGGAACAGAGCAAGATGGCTACAGTTGGAGGACAAACTCGAACAGTGGGTTGTTGAACAGAGAGCAGCAAGTAGAAGTGTCAGTGCAATCACTATTCGACTGAAGGCAACAGCGCTAGTACGCAAACTTAACATCAAGGAATTTAGAGGCAGTCCTTAACGTAACCCCAGCCTCGACTGTAGCGTCTATTCTATGCGCCTTATAATGAGGTGCGCCTTATATATGCAAAAAGTTTCAAAATAAGCCATTCGTTGAAGGTGCGCCTTAAAATTTGGTGCGCCTTATAGTGCGGAAATACGGTAATAGATTTTATTCTAGTCTTTGTAATCAATACAATATTTCCACAGAAACAAATTGTCATGCGTGTTTCATTTTGCCATCCTGCCAATCCGTCTGACTGTTTGTTTACCCCTTGCAGGTCAGAAGTCGTAGTCCTTCTCCTTTCCGAATCCATGTGAATGCAACAGAAGGGTCTAAAGCCATGCTTGCAAATCTGTAGGGCTAACATACTGATGTATAGCCGGTATGTTTACCAGGTTCACCACCTTAGATCAGCAGGTTAATAATAACTGCTACCAATGCACTGTAAAAATGTACTTAAAGACATATCTGTAAAAACAAATACTTGAATCTGCAGCAAAATAAAAACTTGCCCTCGTAGAAAAATGGAAATCAGCTGAGTAACAGCAACTGACAATGAAATAGCCCCTAAAAATGTACTTTTGTATCCGAGGCGTCTCTCATGGCTAGAACAGCAAATAATGTATTCAAAGGTTTGAAAGTGCGTTTTAGAAATGGTGAAAAACCACTGCAGCAAAAACATATTGCCATACTATGCATATCACAAAGGCAGAAATAAACTGCCTGTATCCTATAGAGTTCTCTCCTTTAACAGACTGTCTGTCGATCACGCTGACTGACAGGCTCCATGGGTGCAGGGCTGATAAATATAGGGCTTCATGATGACCAAAGAGAACAATCTTTGGGGGAAAAAAATAGCCCTCTAATGGAAAAGCGAATGTGTAAAACACCAGGGTACCCACACACACACACAGGGGTAACATAATGTCATCATTCCTTCGAAGTGACTTCTGAAAACATGCTGGAAGGACATTAGCAGTCACCACCTCAAACACAGTTGGCATCATCTCGTCTCTGCTTCATGTGTATGTGAAATCCATTTACAGTGCATTTGGATGGCCTGGATGCAAGCAACACCTTCCTTCATTTCAAGCAATGATACAGGGAGAGGGAGCCTTGAGGCATAAAGGCTTGCAGTGCAGATTGAGAACACACACACGCAGAGAGACACACACACACACACACTGTATGAGCAGTGGATGGTGAAGGAGAGATTGTCACTGTCACTCAGAATGGAAATGAGGGTGTAGATCACAGATGTCCGTCCCAGTGGTGTAATATAGGGGCCCTGACCACACATCCTTGTCAATGATCAGTAGATAATTCCAACTGAAGTCATAAAATCTCTCTCACACGCACACACGGTGGAAACCTGCACACATCTAATCCATGCCTCTGCCAAAGCCTGTGGCAGTTTGTTTCAATAGCACAATTCAGGAATAATGCGTATGCTCCCATGATGAGCAAGTCCAATGAAACAGCTGCATTTCAATTCACATAGTTAGCACAGTGACAGTATTGTTTTGTCTCTGTACAACAGAACACTGGATTTGACATGAATGTGGTAAAATATCGTACATTAGCTTTAAAGGGACACTGTGTAGCGCTTAAAGTAATTTATTACCTCAAATCAACATCCTAATTTATAAATAACTCCTCATTGGTGTACAGTTACCTTAGCCAACAATCTGACTTATCCTCCTGAGCGAATACATTGTATTTACATAGGACAGGTAAACTCAATGGAGGCTTCCATGTCCATGTCAAAAAACTATGAATGGCCGAGAGGGACATTAAGGTACAGGTAAGGCTAAACGCATTTTTCGCTTAGAGCCAGCGTGACTGTAGAAGACTGGAGAAGGAGCTCAGTTAGACACGCTTGTTACTATATGCAGTAATGCAAGATGCCACGCCACAGGAGAAGGTTACCTTGTCACCAAATGGCGAAAAAGAGAATTAAAACGGCTTCTTGGCACATACCGCCTACTGTAGTTGCACCAGGTTACAACGCACATTTGAAGAAAGTGAGGCACTAGAGAGCACTATACGTTTAAATGCAATAAACAGTTTTTCCACAAAATGGGAGAAAAAACTATACAGTGCTCCTTTAAAGCTGCACTGAGATATATATATATATATTTATGGAATAAAGGACCACATTTACTATTAAAGAGATCACAGAGAGCCCCGTTTTAACTCATAGTTTGGGGTTTTACTGTATGGTTCACTCCGTCTCGTCACTTTTATCAGAAGGCAGCCTTTTTTCAGCATAAATCCAGACTTAACCTAAGTGACTAGTGACTAGAATAATCTAGCAGCTTAAAAGCCAGTCATTCTTTTCCTGGGAGTTGGTAGAGTTAAAACCAGAGGTAAAAGAGATTGAATATTATATCCTTACTTGCAGAGACATGACTTCAAATGAACGCTGATGTTGCTTCTTGCCTCCTATGTATTGTTTAAATAGGCAATTGTTAGCCAGGGCACGTTTATAAGGTGATAAATTGAGTGGGTGTGTTTCAAATCTTCTGCCTTCTGCCTTAGTGGCCAAAAAAGTTAATTAACGCAGCCTTGAGGAGGTTTGTGGGTGTTCATATTCACATTGTGTGTGACTGGTAGCCTTTTTAATTTTAGGATTATCAAGGGATGCGCGTAAAGACAAGATGACGACAAGGGCTTTTTTTTTTTAATGGCCAAACAGTTTATTGTCTGTCCAAGATATTGTTCCTCCAAACATACACATAAAGTAGCACTATGGGGACTATGAAAACACATCTTCAACCAGACACCACAGAGGATCTGTACATTCCTGAAAACATAATGCCCCCAGGCGCGGTTATTGCCGGTGCAGAGGCATAATAAAAAAACAAAAGGTGTGTGTGTGGTGTGTACATTTTGTGCGAAACAGATGTCTTCATACTGTAAAAAAAAAAGATTTGGATGAAATAAGATAAGAATTAGTTTAAGGTTTACTTATGATACTGATACTGGGGAAAGAGAATTAATGGTGCAGCCAATGACAATCCTTACAAGTAGTGCAATGTGTGTATGCATGTGAGGTGTGTGCTCATGTGCCGATTATGCATGATTTGTTTCTTTGTGTCCCCAAACGTTCACGGGTTCACTCACCGTTATTGCTGATAAAATTACCTTCACTTCACTTCGCTCGTCTGCTGGCTTGTACAGTCATAATTCCCAGTTAGCTCGTTTATTATAGCAATAATAGGCCGGGCGTATTTGGCCAGCACCTCGCCTTCAGGCAACATTGACGGAGCTTAATATCCTGTGATTCTATTTTCTCAATTTGATCATGCACAACACGACCTTTCCTTAGTCTATCCGGGTCTGAAGACTTAACCTCCACCTTCAGTTCATCTCCCAGGATTAATCCAGCATCAACAACACTCATTAACAAGTGTGAGCGGGGAGAGACAAATGGTAGATGAACAGAGAGAGAGAGTGATGGTAATGATGATCTCCCCAAATAATTAACTTATGCACGTCTTCACGCTCTAGGAGACCAACTACACAATACTCAACACATTAATGGGTAGTAATGTTTTACTATAAAACACCTGAACCTTGTGTGATGGATTGTCAAAATAGAAGTGACATAAAGAGTATCCACATGAAGATAATAGGGGCTCAACAGCACCCCTGATTTGACTTTCAAAAACAGATTATTTTGTTTTGAGGTGGGCTGTGATTGGTTAGTCACACTGCTACAGTGCAAAATATAGGAAAACAAATATGACATTGTTCTTATTGGGTGCAAATCCATAGATTGTGGAAAATATGGATGTAGTCTCCGTGACAACACCCATAGGTTTTCTGATGAGACAAAATTAAGCTAAAAGTGTCAGACTCCTGATAGCCTCGGGTGTCGCCGTCTTGGCAGTGCCTAACGGGAAAATTAGCTTTAGAGACAAAAGCCTTTTCTTGTACAAGGCTAGTAAAGACGCCCCCTGGGCGCCTCCCTAGGGAGGTGTTCCAGGCACGTCCAGCTGGGAGGAGGCCTCGGGGAAGACCCAGGACCAGGTGGAAAGATTATATCTCCACACTGGCATGGGAATGCCACGGGATCCCCCAGTTAGAGCTGGTTAATGTGGCCCCGGAAAGGGAAGTTTGGGGTCCCCTGCTAAAGCTGCTGCCCCTGCGACCCGACCCCGGATAATCGGTGGAAGATGAGATGAGATGAGAGGCTGCAAGCAAACTTATTTCTACTGTAAAGTTGGGCATTTTTTGTACATTGTTGATTGTGAAGTTTACATGCTAAAGGTCAGGGAGGCACACTAGAATTGTTGGAGTGAAAATCTGGCGTAAAATCATCCGAGGGTCTTTTTCAGCGAATACACTCGAGCCAATTTTTTTTAATGTAATGTAATGCGGTTAACACTGATTAGCTCGGGGCAGCACGGTGAAGGCATTAAAACAGCTTTTTTAACCACTAAAACTGCTCATGAACACACCAAACCTCTGCAGTAGCATGAAAAGAGTCCTTACGCACTGCCCCGAGCTAATCAGTGTTAGCCGTTAAATACTGCATGAATGGTTTATTTGATGAGTGTATTTGCCGAAACAGACCCTGGCCTTCTTCATATATGAAATGAGTAACATGGTAGTGTTGTATTTACCATTATTGGGAGGAAATGGGGGTCCAAAATGCTCAAATATAAACAACATGTACTTTTAATGAAAATACAAATGACTCAAACCCTGAATACAGTGCATTCAGGGCTTAAAGTACCTCATTACTTAACTACTACTGCAAGTAGGGAGTCTCACAACCTCATTAGGAAAATATACAGCATTTGAAAAGTTTTGCTCTTCATGAAGGAGATTAAATTTATTCCATAATATGCGGATTTCTTTCAGTTCATCCCATGGGTTCCCTTTTTCACTCCGTACTTTAAGAAGTAGGGTTGATTGATCCCATTCTGTACTGCATTGCTACTGATGCACGGTTTGGACAGGTATGGAGGAGAACATTATGCTGTGGACGGTACAACATTGGAATAAAAAGGAGAAGGCTGTGAACGAAGCATAAGCAAACACATTTAATCAACTAGGAAACAGAGGAGACACAAGACAGACACGGGGAGAGGAAAAGACAGGCCGAGAGAGAGACCTAAGCCGTAAAGGATCTTCCTTCATCACGCTGCCTTATGCAACATGTTCAAGCTTTCCATCATTGTCCGTAGTAGATTCATTACGGTCTCACTGGCTGTTTCACAAAAGCACCGGTTCCAAACAAGCCTGCAGTGTCCCTGAGGAGTCAGCATCCTTGGCACAATGGATTATAGATAAAGATAATTTATTACAGTTACTGCTTCATATGGAGAGGCTCCCGGGAGCTGGTCTGCATGAGGACGAGGAGCGTCTAAAGCTCGTTATTATGCCACTCCTGAATTTAGTTCACCTCCTATCTCCTTCTGCAGAGTTACTTCTTTTATCCTCTTTATTCTTTTTTTTTTTTACTCTCTCAACAAGCTCTTCAGCCTTTTGACATAAGAAGATGTAAGTAAGCTCCTCATCTTTGGCAGGTTACAGTCGGGAGAGGGTGAGAAAGTATGAAGGGAATAGAAAGGAAGTAGCAATGTATGGGAAACAAATTTCAAACAGCACAATTAATGTTTAAAGCAAAAAAATAATCAACTACTGATACATATTCAAAAAAGATTGACTTACAGAGAAGGGAGTTATAGTTTGAGGGGATTAATTAATTTCCAAACTGTTAGGGTGCATATGACCAAAAAAAGTTTTTGTATTTAAAAAAAATATATGGAATAGCTTGAATAAGGAACGGGTCACGGGAACGGGGGTGTCTCACTCAGCATTGAAAAACTGATGCTTAATATCTGAGCAATATTCTTACATTTTCAGATCCGGGAGGACGAGCACACTTGGAATAAATAAACTATAACTACTGTATGTTTCTATCTCTGGAGGCTTCTTGCGGAACATTCAATTATGAGATATGTGGGCTCATAAATATGCATGAGCGGGAGATAATTGGGTTACTGTTAAAAAAAAAAGAAAGAAGGTGTAGCTCTAAATGATCCTTCTGCTGAAATGTGCAGCAGGTCCTCGATTCACGGTTTTACAAGTGCACCTGTCAGCTGACACGCCAACTCACCCCGGTGTAAACCTGAAGGGGAAATCTCCTCATTGCCTCCGTCACTTCACACAAGCCTGCACGCTTCCACACCATCTGTCTCTACTGCTGACAAACACTTTTGAGGGCTCCCTGCACATGGAGGTTAGGCAGATTCTCAGCAATGAGCCGACTGCTGGTGGGGAACTGGATGATAGGGCTGCGTCTTTCCAGACCAGAGCTTTCCTCCAGAAGAAGGAGCTCCTTGAAGCCTTGATGCAAGATGGGATGAAGGAAGAGGCGGTAGAGGGAGGAGGAACAGTGGGTTGATGTGCCACAGCGATAGTGTCAAAGCATGGAGAGGTGGAATCATTTACACCACGGTAGGGTCTGGTGGCTAATCAATATTACATTCGATGTTAGATAAAAAAAAAAATAAAAGGCCCATTGATTGCTTGGTGGGTGGCCTGAAGATGTGAATATCAGGAGTATGAACATGTCTTGGGGACACTGAGCAACATCCCCTCCATGCTGCGAGCTCATGCAGGAGGCTGAGAAAATGAGCCGTGATTAAAAATCGACAACATTGTAATGTGCATGGGAATAGGAGTTTCAAAGTAAAGGGTGAGTTTTTGCGGTTCCTGTGTGGGTCCTCAATACTTCTATCCTGTATCCTGTATCTTCCACTTGGCCAATTATACCATGCAAAATGTATGTCTGCGTATCATCTGTGGAGTCTTACCTTGAACAGTCCATGCTTGTGGCTGTGCTGGCCTAGCCACACTCCACTGCCTGGGGTAAGCTCCATCTGAGGAGGGTCTATCACCCGTTCGTAAATCCTGCCAACAACAAATCAGAAGAGAATGCTTGGTTATGATAACAGCGCAGGCATAAACACGTTTCTCTTTCTGTCTGGCAGTAACACTGATCCAATACAGCTGAATTATAAATCCAACAGAATGTGTGTATGTCCGCTCCCTCTCGCCCTCCCTATTCCCTTCACGAGGAGCAGAGGCTGCTCTTGTCGAGCATGACAGCCAGTCTCGCCACGTAGCCTTCTAACACGGTATTGATATCTGGACCTGGGATGTAGGCTGGATTAACCATCCCAAATCCAGACAGGCACAAACATGTTTTGGCATTAGCAAGGCAAACATCCTAGGCGTCATTCAGCTCCATTTTTTCCCCCTGCAATGAGGTGGCCTTAACGGTGCTGGCGTGCTTGGATGAGCCTCTATGAGGATGTCAAATAACAATTTGTCAGGTTTTCTCCTCCCTCCATTCACAGTAGCAGGAGGATAAAACCTCCTGCATCTCTTTGTATGCATCTCTCGATGCAGAAAACACACTCAGAGTGGCAAGCAGGTTTCTCTCGTTCTCTATTTCAGTTTCATCGAAATAGAGTATTACATTCAGTCATTTAGTAGTTTTGATCACAACGCAACAATGACATGACACAATATGGGGGGTTTTACTGTACTATCAAAAAGTAATGTACAATGTTGAGGAGTCCGCAAAGAGAAAAGGGAAAAAAAATCATCAGGTGGTGGAGGGTTATTTCAAAAACAGAGAAGACAGGAAGGTGAATGGTCTTGATATACACCAATAGTGTATACCATTTGGCTTTACAGTCAATTGTATGCTTTTGAAACACCCGTAAAGTATACCCCTGCAGCCCCTATACCCAGGGCCCTCGCTGTCTGAAGGGGCCTCGCCGTACGAAAGGGCCCAGCCCGTCATAATACAGTCTCTACTGCACACAGAGATTGTGTTTTAAGCGTTGTGACAACTGCCACTCACTCCTCTCATAACAGATACATTTCCATGTTATTAAATATATCAACCCATACTCCTGCTTTCTCCTGCTGTATATATATATTTTGAACATATTAACCGTATCTACATTGACTGTCATCTCAGTCTGTGTGCCTCTGAGTCACAGGCTTCACTTGCTGCACTTGATGGAGAAATAAAGTCAATGAATCAGTTAAATACTGTTCATATCTTCCCATGGAGCCGACATGAAAATGTGTTTGCGTTAGAGTGGTTATATTTAGCAGTAGTATTTCTGTTGTTAACACCAAGTGAAATGACTCTGTGTAATGTTGCCGGTACTGCTAATCCCTGCAGCTCTCTAGCTTTCAAAGATCTGTCAGCTTTTGGTTTGCCTGCACATACAGTTGACTACTAATGGCTTTCACCAACCTCCATTATAACCATGGGCAACTCACATTAACTACCTGCCCAGCACAAAGTTGAGGTAAGATTTTTCTGAAACGGAAGGGGATTTAATAATGACAACAATGCCTGCCTTAAATTTGACAGATGGCCTTGACAAGAAAATGGGCTGCACTCAGGTTAGGTCAGGTTTATGGCCGTGTGTTTCTGCTGCATGTGAACTCCAACTGTAAAGCTGAAGATACAGTATACTTTTAACTACGGACACAGGAATGCATGAGGGCTGCTTCTTGTGTCCTCTGGGGGCACTGGTTGTGTACATCCTCAAAAATGAACCCTAAACAAACACATGGTCAGAATTTAACAATGTAACTTTGGCTTCAGATACATGAAAGGAGTGCATTCTAACATGTTAGCTATAAGAGCCTGATAAACTAATGACGTAGCAGGGCTCTTAAGAATGTTTTCTGGTTTTAAAGGTGTCAAAGACTTTTAATGGAGCATTGATTCACGTGGGGCCCTTCTGTGTGGAGTTTGCATGTTCTTCCCGTGTCTGCGTGGGTTCTCTCCAGGTTCTCCGGCTTCCTCCTACAGTCTAAAGACATGTATGTGTTGGTTAATGACTGTAAATTGCCCATAGGTGTGAATTCGTGTGTGAAAGGTTGTCTTTCTCCGTTTGTCTTTGTGCCCTGTAATAGACTGGCGTCCTGTCAAGGTTGTACCCCGCCTCACGCCCGATGTCAGCTGGGATCGGCTCCAGCCCCCCTGCGACCCCGATAGGGACAAGCGGTTGAAGATGAATGAATGATGAATTTAATTCCTGTTTAAGTGTATGAAAACTGTAAGGAAATCTATTTTGAGACATGAGTATACAATGCTGATGGAATGAGACATTGTAGAAAGATCATCTGCCCCTACCTGCACCCATACTGCATTTGTTTGTGACACATACTGTATATCAAGTCATCACTGTCAAACCATGGGCAGTTCACATAAACTAGGGAGGGATAGAACTTTTAAATGGCATGTACTATGGAAAATATAAATATCAAAGGAAAAACTTGCAGAAAATCCACAAGGTAATTTCAATCAAACAGTATAAAAAAAGCAATTTTACTCCAGCAAGAGAATGAATCAAGTACAAAACAGCAGAATATGTCATCTTCAGTCGTTAGCCTCTTTTATCAGGGGAAAAAAACAATGCCACGCATTACTAATTATGGATATATTTAAATGTCTGCATTTTTTCTTTGTTTTCTAGTTCATGAAAAGCGGCTTGTTCGTTTAAAATGCTGACATGTGCACACATTTTGTGCTTCATGTGTTTTGTAAGTGCTGCAGTGCCTCACTGCTGTTTATGCCGTATAGCTGTCTGATTTCCTACCTGCTGGGTGAGCTGTCACTGCAAGAGAGAATATAGAGGTCACGTGATTATTCTCTATTTTGTATCCCCCAACCTTTCCGTCTTTTCTTCCCTCACCTTCGCCTCCCTTCAGCAACTCAGCAGCAGTGAAGACGGGTTTCACACGAGCAACACTGGAGAGCGGCAATGCCAATTAGAATTGCGATGCGCTCCCTGGCATATTTGCATGATCTGACACACCAGGCTGCAGCCATCAACAGCTAATTATAGAGGACATTCACCAGTCAACATACTGTACGGTATAATTAACAGAGCTCTGTCGCCGAGGTGCTAGATTCAATGAGTAACAGCTGCAGTTACGACCCAAAAAATATAAGAGATTATGAATAGATGCAATTCATTTGTCGACATTTTACGTTCATCATAACAATTATTCTTACATACCATAGTGATATCCAGCCATGCATATAGTTTTGGTTTGATTTGTCCACGTTTTGAGAGTTCAGTCTGTTTTTTTTTCATACTTTGGATAAACTGACCCTATAAATTAACCTTCAGAGTTTCAAACAGGTTGCATTTATAAAGAAGAATGACATGTCATTTTTTTCAGCAGTAGGGATCACGCAGTGGAGCAGCATCATCAAAGTCCCGCCCATACACTTTCCCGACTAATCACACGTCAATCAGTTCTATAGCATCATATAATGAATAAAACCCAAACTTATCAAAAATGTACACTTGAACTTACATCTAAGGTGTACTTTATTTTAGTTTGGCCCGTGTTTCATCCACTAACATAGCTCAGTCCATAGGTGACTTGGCTGGTTTCGAGTCCCTGTGTGGACCATGAATGGAGCCTGGACTGGTGGCAGGAGAGGTGGCAGTTCATCTCCTGGGCACTGCCAAGGTGCTGTTGAACAAGGCACCGAACCCCAACTGCTTGGGGCGCTGGTCACTGGCAGCCCCCTCGCTCTAATATCTCTCTATTAATTGCATGTATATTGGTCCTGTCTAGGCCTGTGTGTGTGTGTAACATAATTAACAATGATAGAGTGAAAAAAACTAATTTCCCCGTTGCGGTACTAATAAAGGAATTCCTCTTCTTCTAAAACTACAGCGAGCCAGATCACGCTTTATCCAGCTTTATATATATGAAATATAGAAAAAGCCATTCAATGTTCATAAATTGGGATTGACATGAAATGGTACTGTAGGTCATGTAATTCAGCATTACTGCAGAACTACAACTTTGTATCATTTGATATTATGACTACTTTTACCTGTTCACTGTCCCACAGCCGTATCAGAGCTGTATTAAGTGAATAAATTATAACTAATGCAATCTATTTGTCACTGAGGTTATAAATGCATCACACAAACCAAGACAGGCATTATTGGCATTTTTAAACAGAGCAGTCACTGAGCAAATATTGCTGGGGGTAATGTTACGCAGTGAGCTGTTAGATGAAGAGCTGCAGGCAACTCCTCAGCATGGTAACCAACTCCACCATGTCCTACAGTTATGTGCAAAACAACTTGTGCCATATGCAGCATGAAATCTTGCTTGATGGAACACGGCCAATTACTGACTGACTATTTTACTAACAAAAAATGAAAATGAGTGAACGGATACACCAGTTGCTCTTCCGTTAAACTTTCCAACAAATTATCCGACACACACACACACACGCACACACGCACGCACGCACACACGCACACACGACTGAAGTCTTACAGTGGAGCCAGATGAACCAGACTCATGACTTCATCCTTGACCAGTAAACTGGGGCAGCACTGTTCCACTTTTACATTGCTTTGCCTTTTAACCTGTGTATGTATGTGAGTGAGTGAGCAAGAGAGTGAGAATGAGAGAGAGAGAGAAAAAGACAGACCCACATCTCAATACAGAGGAAAGAACCACGCAGGTGTGGAGCGACTGGGCCATCACTCATGTGAATGGAGGCTGAAGCAAAGAGAAAACCCTGAGATGTGGAGAGTGCTGCATTATGGCCAGCCAGAGCTGTGGAAGATCTGTATGGCAGAGACTGTATAAATCAACATCTTACTGCATAACACATATTTTGTTGACAGTCCTCTTCAATAAGCTGCCAGACCACCTCGTTTCCACCGATATACTGACTGGATTGAATAAACCACATTTAATCTTGGGCAGTCAGGGTTTCAGCTATACTGTCTGGCTGTTTCCCAAGTACATCTTTATGCCAGCAGTAAGAGCAAATACATTAAAAGATAGTAAATGAAAACTAAGTAAATCCTCTAATGCCATCAAAAGCCACGTCCATATAATTAAAGTGTTACACGACAGCTTTCATCTTCAAAAGCGAGACAATATTTTGCATTTGGTAAGCCTTCGTGGCTCCCCTTCAAGAGAACAATCTCAATCACAACCCTCATTATTTGCTCTGCCAATATCTGTATAATAAGTCCAGACCACTTCACAATTTCCACTAGTTGAATTGGAGACATTTCCTGTCATGTTTGCGTCTTTCCTGTGCCAGAGAGATGAAGACTGAAGAATGTAGGAGTCAAAGGACATTTTTGGATCATTTTCCTCACCAGGGGACAAAATTCTCAAAGCTCTCTGTTTATCCTCTGCCAAAAACCACAGACTCTGATATATCACAACACCGAAAGCGGGTGGGAGATTACTGGTTACGCAACAGGAAGCTAAAAAAGAGCATCCTGACTGAGGTTGGAGAAAACGGAACTTTCGTTTACTTAAAATTCTATACTGAAAGAAATGCTGCCTAAATTTCCTGTCCTATTAAAGGTGAATGTTTTAATGACCATAGCAGCTAAATCATGAAATGTTAATATTAGGACCCTTGGAGAGTCTGTCACCTTCTCTCTGTAATTCAGACACAACCACAGACAATCTTTGATCTTGTAAAACCGTATATTTACTACTGTAAATATTAATTTCTGCAAATTTAAATTATTTTTTTCATATATATGTCTGTATAATATTTGTTGTTTGCGTATCTGGAGTCGGTTAACACTGTCACCTCACAGTGAGAAGGTTCCAGGTTCGAAGGCTGGGGCCCTTCTGTGTGGAGTTTGCATGTTCTCCCCGTGTCTGCGTGGGTTTTCTCTGGGTTGTCCGGTTTCCTCCCACAGTCCAAAGACATGCAGGTGTTCGGTTCATTGATGACTCTAAAATTGCCCGTAGCTGTGAATGGTTGTTTGTCTCTGTTCTTCTCTATGTGCCCTGTGATAGACTGGCGTCCTGTCCAGGGTAAACCCCGCCTAACGCCTGATGTCAGCTGGGATCGGCTCCAGCTCCTGCGACCCCAACAGGGACAAGCGGTTGAAGATGAATGATGATATCTGGAGTTTAGTAAAGAAATAGTATTTCTGATTCCGACAAAGTTTCCCCCTCTATTTTGGAAAAACTCACGCTGTAATTGCCCGTCACAGCACAGCAACATGAGCACTCAGGTGATGTAGGTCCTCTGTTTAGTACACCCAACATAAGACAGCGTTTCCCATACAGTGATTTATTTGTGTGCCTTGCTACAATATCAACATTTACTGCCACATATTGGTTTTCAATTTTTTGGCTATTTGGGTACAAACTTGTTTTATTGTAGAGCTACACAGTGCATTGATTCGCTCAGCCCCTCCTCGCATCTCTCTCTCTCTCTCTCTCTCTCTCTCTCTCACAAACACATGGGCATCGGACCCATACTTATACAAACCTGATAACACGTTGAATGGCTACATATGGTCTTTCAGCCAAGCCTAGACATTCATAACACCACTCTAGAGTACAGGTGTGGCACGCACTGGGTACAAATGAGGACAGAAATAGTGTGAGTGGATATATTGTGAACAAAATGTACAATTACCATGAGAAAACCTTTTCTTTGTGAATACAAATGATCCCCTACTAATTATAATGTGGACATAATAATTGGACTGATTCTCAGTTACAGTCCATTTACAGAGATTGGATATAAATTCGGGCTCATTTACATGTGAATCCTCTGCATTGTACAGAGAGAGCTACTCATCAGCACTTTTCCTAATGCTAATATATTCTGTATATATTCTGTTGTTAAACTTCTAAGCGTGTTAACCTACGTTAAGCTGATGACGAACACACTGGAATCATCTGCACTATAGTGGACCTATCAGAGCCTGGTTACATTTTGAAACACTTTCATGCCATATAAATGTAACAGTAAAAGCTTCACTAAAAATCATAACTGTCTTCCACCTTCACGTGCAGCGTCAGGGGTGTTAAAAACAGATCACGAGAGAAAGTAAACACGCCTGTCATCACAGGGGGATTCTTGAACGTAATTACATCCCTAGGTGAAACCTTTCTGACAGCAGTGGCAAAAGGTGTCCTACAGTATAGAGCCCATCATAGGCATTACAGCCATCCACAGCATGTGTGATTACAAGTGTTGAGCAGAATCTCACACACACACACACACACACACACACACACACACACACACACACACACACACACACACACACACACACACACACACACACACACACACACACACACACACACACACACACACACACACACACACACACACACACACACACACACACACACACACACACACACACACACACACACACACACACACACACACACACAATATATCAGATACTGCAATAAAGACATCCTTCAAAGGTGAACCTACAACTGTGGCCATATAATGTGTTCTGGAAGTTATTTGCAAAACATCTAGTCTGTCATTTAGGTACACGAGCATGTAGCATTGTTTTTAGTAAAATTGACCAATGACAAAACCTAAATCCAGTTTCTCGATGATTTTACCGAATTATTGTCTAGTATCTCCACTGACTTTGACTGCCTAGTTATAACTGGTGACTTTAATTTTCATATTGATGATTCGAATGGCAAGGGTGCAAAGGAACTTTTTACTATTTTAGATACATTTGACCTGTCTCAACATGTGAAAGAGGCTACTCATTGTAAAGGACACACCCTGGACCTGATTATCACAAAAGGTCTCAATGTTTCTGATGTTCTTGTGACTGATCTTTCATTGTCTGATCACTTCTGTGTTTTCTTTAATATTTCTTTAATTCCGGAGACACAAACAGAATCAAAGAATGTCAAAAAGCGCTACATCAATGAACATGCTAATGTACTCTTTAAAAATGCCATCTCCTCGCTACCACCTCTAAACCCATGCCATGCTGATGATCTTGTAAACAACTTTAATTCCAAAATTGTGAATATCATAGATGTCATTGCACCGGTTACAGTTAAAACGATTTCTGGTAAGCAAAAGGCACCCTGGAGAAAAGCTGCTGTTGTAACAGCCCAGAGAAGAGAGTGCAGGAAGGCTGAACGAATCTGGCGAAATACAAAACTTCATATTCACCATGACATCTATAAAGAGAGGCTCCAGGCCTACAATTTAGTCTTAAAAAGTGCTAGAGAAACATTCTTCTCCAATATCATAAACAGCAACACTAATAAGGCCAAAACCCTATTTGCAACTGTCGACAGACTGACCAACCCCCCAACACAAATACCAGCCGAACTCCATTCCACACAGAAATGCAATGAGTTTGCATTCTTTTATACTGATAAAATTGAAGGCATCAGACGTGCCATCAATATCTCAAACAAAAAAGTTGGATCACCACCCCGTTTAGGCCAAAATAACAAAGCAATGATGGCAAGCTTTAATGCCATAGACTCTAAAACTCTAGTGGAAACAGTGACCGATCTAAAGCCAACCACCTGCTGTCTCGATGCTTTACCTACCAACTTCTTTAAGAATGTTTTTGACTGCCTATCAACAGACGTATTGCAAATAGTTAATAACTCTATTCAATCGGGCAATTTCCCAAAGGCCTTCAAAACTGCAGTCATTAAACCTCTTCTAAAAAAGCGGAGCCTAGATGCCTCTATTATCAACAACTACAGACCAATTTCAAATCTACCATTCATAAGTAAAATAATTGAGAAAGTTGTACTCCAACAACTAACTCACTTCTTGGCTTCTACTGGCTGCCACAACAACCTCCAGTCAGGATTTAGACCTTTTCATAGCACAGAGACGGCCCTTATTAAAGTTATAAATGACATCCGTCTTAACACAGACTCTGGCAAAACTTCAGTACTAATGCTATTGGACCTCAGTGCTGCATTTGACACTGTCGACCACTCAATACTTTTGGACAGGTTGGAAAACTGGGTGGGGCTCTCAGGCACAGTCCTAAACTGGTTCAAGTCATATCTACAAGATAGGAACTATTTTGTTTCCATTGGCGACTTTGTATCAGAACAAACGTAACGTGTGGAGTCCCCCAAGGTTCAATCTTGGGGCCGACTTTATTTAATATCTATATGCTCCCACTAGGACAAATCATGCAAAATAATAACATTGACCACCATTGCTATGCCGATGACACCCAAATCTATGTAGCGCTATCACCAAATGACTATCGCCCCATAGATCTACTGTGCCAGTGCATTGAGCAGGTCAAACACTGGATGTGCCAAAATTTCCTTCAACTAAATGAGGATAAAACTGAGATAATTGTTTTTGGTGCTAAGAAAGAAAGGTCTAAAGTCATCCAACACCTTCAATCACTGTCCCTGAAAACCTCAAATAAAGCCAGAAATCTTGGGGTTATTATGGATTCTGATTTACATTTCGACAGTCACATCAAATCAGTAACAAAATCGGCCTACTATCACCTTAAAAATGTAACAAGACTTAGAGGGCTCATGTCAGCTCAAGACTTAGAAACACTTGTCCATGCCTTTATAACCAGTAGGCTAGACTACTGTAACGGTCTCCTTGCAGGTCTTCCCAAAAAAACTGTCAGGCAGCTACAGCTTGTTCAGAACGCTGCTGCTAGAGTTCTAACAAAGACCAAAAAATGTGAGCACATTACACCAATTCTTAAATCATTACACTGGCTTCCTGTACGTCAGAGAATTGATTTCAAAATCCTCCTGCTCACATATAAATCACTTCATGGTCTAGGGCCGAGGTATATCACTGATATGCTCCCACTACATAAGCCTTCTAGATCACTAAGATCCTCTGAGACCAATCTGTTAGTGGTTCGCAGAGTAAACTCAAATCAAGGGAAAGCATCTTTCAGTCATTATGCAACAAACAGCTGGAATAAACTTCCTGAAGATTTGAGACTTTCACCCACTCTGACCACTTTTAAAACTAGACTGAAAACTTTTATGTTCACCTTAGCTTTCTGCTAAATCTTCGCACTTTTAACGTCCGCACTGTTTTTATTATTGTCTATGTTTTTATTCTCTTTGTCTTCCTGTAATGCATTTGAATTCATGACATGTTGTGCTGTGAAGCACTTTGAGTCTGCCTTGTGTATGAAAAGTGCTATACAAATAAAGCTGCCTTGCCTTGCCTTGCCTTCTCAATTGTAATGATTTACTGTTTTTCTTTATCCTATTTGATAGTCATATTATTAAGTACGGTATCCTTTAAACAGAACAAGCATTGGTAAGACCACCTTGGCCTTCAGGAAAATGTGATCAACATTTCTGTCTGACATTCTATAAACTAGTCAATTCATCCGTCCATCATGTGCAACTGCTTAACCCAGTCGGAGTCAATCCCAGCTGACATTGGGCACAAGGCGGGGTTCACCCTGGACAGGACGGCAGTCTATCACAGGGCTGACAGATAGAGACAGACAATCATTCATGCTCACATTCACACCTACGGGCAATTTAGACCAACCCACCAATTTACCTCACACCTGCATGTCTTTGGACTGTGGGAGGAAGTCCACGCAGACACAGGGAGAACATGCTGACTCCACACAAAAAGGCCCCAGTCTGGTTTCAAACCCGTAACCATCTCAGCGTTACAGTGCTAACCCCTGCCCCAATATGACACTACTCCTCACTGGTTTGAAGATGATTGTGCGATGGAAGTTGAATACTGTGCTGGTGTTGTGTCGTACTCTTGTCTTTTCTTGACTGTGGCAGCACTCCTATTCAGGCAGCTGTCTCTGCAGCTCTGAAGCATTTACTTCTAAAAGGGCATCCGTCAGTCTCTCTCAAGCTTCTAAAGTGCTGCAAATGAATCGAACTGTAGCAGCTCCACTCAAACTGGAGCTCTGCCACCCACAGCGGACGAAAGACTCTGGCTTTATACTCTGAGATGGCATGCCTGCGATTTGAGTCAATACTCCCATTCATTGTTAAATCCAGTCTTAGTCGTCTTTCAGCAGAAATGAAAGACTTAAAAATCCCTAGTGAATGAAATATGGGCTAGATGGATTTTTTTTTTTTTAAATCTTGGCAATACGTGATGCAAAAGAACCCAAAAGCAGAAAAAGTAAAACTAACCGAATAAGAACTAGAGCATCCCCACTGCAAAAGGCAAGGAAACTAGAGCATAAGATGGCAGATGGATCATGTTTAATGGATAAAATGACCCAAATTCCTTTACCCCCATCTCGGTGAAGGGGATAGAGCTGGTTTTACCTACAGTACGTGGATGAAGACAGAGCCTTATCTGGCTTTGTCAACCAAGTCCCAAAGGAACCATATGCCTGCTTCCTCTCTGTCTCAGATATCTGTAATAACTTTACCTTAACAATGACCTTATCTGTTGATAGAAGCTCCTGTCCTTTACTGATAAGACACAACTAGAGTAGTTGCAGATATATTCTGGTGAACGAAAGAAAAAAAACATGCTCGTGTATGCATGTGTGTCCCGTGGGTCTCCTTGGTGCAGGGAGCCCCTCCTGTCCTCCTACTCCACTACCACCGGGCGCCCAAGCTGGGGTATCTGTCAGCATGATGTGGGTCGGACCCCGCTGAGCTCGACGCAGAGAGGCTACAGTAATGACACACTCCATCACACCTTACACAAGACAACAGTGAACTCCAGACAAAAGAAAGATATCAAGGAGGACGAACAACATCAAATCTGCTCTTTAAAACAAAGTCAAATCCTTGAGAAGCGTGATGATGGAGGCTCAGACAGGCCTAAAACAGCAGAAGGATGACAGTAATAACTTATTTTTCACAAATCACGACAGTAATAACTTGCTAAGGCAGAGCAGGAATATAACAAAATGTATAGAGAAAACAATATAATACATCATCGCCCCAACATCAATCTAATAGGGGATCTTTGTTACATGTCCTACTGTATAAGATTAACACCCAATGGCCAATGCAATACAAGAAGCAGTGAGTTATTATAAAGCAAACACAAAAAAAGCAGTCCAGACCTGTCGTAGCTGTCGTGTGCAGTTAGTCCGCTGATAGGCGAACCTAGGTTGTTCACTTGATTGTATGTTTCATTCATTTTGAAGCAATTCTCTTTGAGGCAAAATCCTACATAAAGTACAGTTCATAATTTTGTTGACATTGACAGTTTGAATTATAATATGATTATAAATGTAGATCTATTGCCTAAGGATATCATCAGTATTTTTAAATTGGCTATTCTCAAAGCAATTTCAGTCAAAAACAACTGGACTGGTTGTTTGTCTAGGAAGACGTTTCACCTCTCATCCAAGAGGCTTCATCAGTTCATGTACGCATCTGACCAGGCTGGGACTGGTCCAACTAACTGGTGTGGACAGTTGTCCTTTGAGGACAACTGTTCACACATGGCCCGGGTGACCCCAACGACTGTCGCTCAGACTCAATAGAGCACTAACGAAGTCGAAACCAACTGCCCACCAACGACTGTCACTCTAACGACGGGCGTGGGCACTTGGAGCACAAAGGGTGTCAGTGACATCATCGGCCTTGTGAGAGGTTAAATACCTGGATCTCCACACCAGTTAGTTGGACCAGTCCCAGCCTGGTCAGATGCGTACATGAACTGATGAAGCCTCTTGGATGAGAGGTGAAACGTCTTCCTAGACAAACAACCAGTCCAGTTGTTTTTGACTGAAATTGCTTTGAGGATAACGATGACCTGGACGAATGAGAACATTCACAGGCAAATTGGCTATTAATGCTACTGTATGACACTACAATATTAGTATGAACATCTCAAATATAAAATATGTGACCCCTTCCCACTGCTGTCATCAATCGCCTTGCTGCGAAACATTTTACTTTGGTTTTGAAAAAAGCAATTTTCATATCAAATTCTTTATTTCACGGCATAAACAGAACTCTGTTTTTTCCCATTACTTGACTTTAGCAGGTCCCTTTACTCTGTTATTTTAACAGCATCAGCAACAGACTTTCCTTTATGGGTATCTGAAAGCAGGACTTCATAGGAACATATAGGACATGGAGTTGTATATGGTAATATTGGGGTATTAATCATGCTAATCTAGAATTCTCATTAATCATAGGTATGAGTGGTTGTCTGTCTCTATTCGTCTCTATGTGCCCTGCGATAAACTGGCGTCCTGTCCAGGATGTACCCCGCCTCACGCCCAATGTCAGCTGGGATGGGCTCCAGCCCCCCACGACCCCGACAGGGACAAGCGGTTGAAGATGGATGAATTAATTAATTAATTCATCATGTATATGCAGGTAATTTACAGAGTTAGAAGCGTTAGCTGAATCTGACGTGGCACACTCGTACAAGCCCACCGTACAAAAAAAAAGTATGAGAAAGTTAAGATAAGAAATGGTCTTGAATGAGGCCCGAGGTCTTTAGCTTAATTCACAGTTTTGCATAATTATTTGGTCGTAACGTTGTCTAGTGAGAGATCTGTCTCCCTGTGGTTCAATCTTCATGTATACCAAGATTTAAAGGCAAAGAGCCCAAAAAAATCATTTAACAAAAAGGAGAAAATATTATTGATTTTAACAACAGTGGGGGGGGGGGGGGGGGGGGGGGGAAATCCAAGCTGAGAAGCACTGACTTCATTCAAATAGTAATTACCAGTTCACCCTTCAAATCAATTTCAGGTAATAAAGGCAACCTGATGGAAAATAATGGGCATTAACAGTTGCATCAGTAAAATGGCAGGCTCACAACACCGAGTCTGATGGTAGAGGTTTGTCTGTGCAGCCTCACTCACATGAGGAGCACATTATAGAAAATCAATTGGAAAGAAATACTTTACCACCACCACTCATTGACATTTAAAATTTCCCTTCATTAGGCTGGCTAGGGGCAGACGAGTAATTACTCGGAGAGACCTGTGTGAGCTGCTGCACTGGAACTGCAGCCACCCATTGATCTAAATGTAGAGTTGCCCGATTGATTAGGGACCCAAGGGCCACGTATAATTTCCTCTGTGCTTCCATTGTGCTCTGTGTCCTGTGAATATGACCAGCCGGTCAAACAAAGGAGCTTTTCTGGTTGGAGATACAAACTGTATCTCGAGCCCAAAGCTTGCCAAGGACAAGAGCAAAGGTGTCAAAGTTACAGAAAGCATCGTGTGGCATTATTATTCCGATTTCAACTCATTAGCATCCTTTGTGCTGCACCCTCGTCTTAGCTGGGCTGTCAATGATCAGGTAATGAAATAATGAATGCTCGCTGCTCTGCTGAGCAACACGGGCACTGCCCTTCACAGGAAATTAAAACGTTACACCTGAATTGCTCATTTGGGGAAACATTTCTAGTTCTTCATGCATGGCTTGACTATGACTTAAACCTGCCCATGCATACCACTTCACCTTCTACCACATTGAGATACATTGTGGAGTAGCAAAACACTACTACACTACTTCATTTCAACTCTGTCGTCATTATAATCTTCCATTCCAGCCTAACAGCCTTGTTCTTGTCCTACTGATAGTTTTGGCCAGGCTGATGAGCTTCTTAGCAGGTAAAAAAAGGATGTACCTTCCAGCTCACTTGCTTCTTTAATGAGCAAAGCAGAGTGTCATTTTCTGGCTGCTGGACACAGAAGCTGTACAAGTCGTTATAGGATCTTTACGGCGGAGAGCTGCCGATGTCTCCCTACCTTCATTAGCCATGTGTAATGAAATAGACAATATTCATACGTCGGACCGTACAGCACACTTGATAGTGACAGGTCTGCTATCAACAGCTCTATTAGACATCACTCCGAATACATAATGTTGATCTTTATAATACAGAAGCTTTAGAGGAGTAGAAATGGGACTCTCAGATGACTGTAAGGCTCACTGGGCCATCAGTCAGACTTCCTGACATCGATTTCTGCATTAACAGCATTGGGGAAATTTTAAAATGAGCACAATGGAACAAATATTAGGAATTTGCAGCATGCACATGCACATGTGTCACATTATCTACAGATTTGCATTCAGAAGAAAAACATTTTCAGATCAGATGATTGTGTCGTGACAGCAATCAACACTGATATTCAGGTGTTTTGATGACTTAATTGGGACATCGTTCAACACAACCACCACGAGACAGAAAGAGAAAGAGTATGAAAGAGGCAACAGGGAGAGCTAAAACATTTTAAAAGAGATTTTCGGTCTTTGCACCATAACTTAAACACAGACGGCTGTAGTGTGATTTGTAAAAATGTGTTCAGAGTGGCAACGAGCAGTGGCGAGGTTGGAGGTTTAAAAGACATTTATTCAAAATGAAACCCATAACAGCCCCTCTTTCAGCCACAAAAGCAGCTCATTGAGGTCACAACTGCATCTTAAACAATGATATCACTTGATGATTTATGGGCCAATTGAGATGAATAATGTAGATCAGACCACATTGTTAGTCAAGCATCTGGTTAATGCAGGCCGTGCAGAAGCCTCTTCATTACCGTGTCCTCATGCTGTTCAAGCATCTGCTCCTCTAAATGTGGCTCAACCAACTGACCACTGGCCTCTATCTGTCATTGTACAACAGGTAGTTTCATACAAGCAATCTGATTGGTAAGAAAGGCACTCTCAACCAGTGCTGATAATTCCAAGCACACACTTAAGAGGAAACCTTGGAGGGACTATGCAACCTGGCACAGATTTCTGCTGCTAATTGGTCTAATTAAACATCTTATTTCCGATTGCCAAAGGAAATATCAGTTCTGATTAGGATCGAGTTTGGCATCTTGTTACTGTTTGGCCTGTAGGCTGCAGGTTTCACATGCATTTTCATCTAATGCAGTGCAGCCATACCACTTTGCAGAAAAAGATCCTGTCAGGAAAGTGCTGCACTGTGAAATGTATGAAAATAAGAAGACAAACCACAGATTACCCCACCTCACTATCCAATATAAATACTTTGGACAAAATAAGCAACCTATCAGCTAATACTTACATCTGTGTATTGACATGGTCACAATGGAAATGCCAGCATGGTAATTTACACTTAAGTTTGCATGTTCTCCCCGTGTCTGCATGGGTTTTCTCCGGGTGCTCAGGTTTCCTCCCACAATCCAAAGACATGCACGTGTTAGGTTAATTGATGACTCTAAATTGTCCGTAGGTGTGAATGGTTGTCTGTCTCTGTTCGTCTCTATGTGCCCTGCGATAGACTGGCAGTTGAAGATGAATGAATGAATGAACAAAGGGAAAGTCATTATGTTTGCAGATTAACATTTCAACCTGATGATGGCCTCATATGAAAAGTGAAAGAATCACCAAAGTTGTTACAATTCATCTCGAGAGGTGCACAAACTTCCCCGACCAAATTTAATGCCAATATGAAAAAATTTCCCTCAAAACTACTAAGTATTAACTCGAGGTGGAACTAGATGAAAGTCAGAGGATCACCAAAGTCAGTAGGGGAGATCGTCTGGTACCATGAATGTCTGTACTGTTCCAGACTAGTTTGGTCAAGGGGTTTAAAGCTAAGGCTCTATCACTAGTCCTAACCATGCGAAGATGAAGAGGGTGAAAACAAGGTAAGAAATAAACACAGGTGAACAGTTTTCAATGTCCAAAGAGCAGCTGAGGTGGGTTGGCTTACCCAGGTATTTGGTTCATTGGTGGATTAGCACTCGTCTTGTTACTTCAGTTCGGTTTAGGTTATTTGTGGATGGAGGCCAAAAAGTGACAGTGTGGGTCTCCGTGAGCGGTGTGAAGCTGTAGTGTGGTCTGAGTAGCATCTTCAAAAGCCAACATCTCCTTGCGGTGAGCACTCAGTGCTGCTGCCCACACCTTTCCTCTGCACTCTGCCAGTGACATCTTTATCACACAGCATAACCGCACCTCAAACCATCTCTTAAATGAAAACAGCCCAAAATGAGAAGTAAAGAATGAAAAAAAAAAGAGAAACGCAAAATCTTAACAGTACCAAATTTAAAGCAAATTGCTGCTGACTGACCAACACATCAACACTGCCATAGAGCCATGGAACTGCCAACCCTATAATAGATGCAAGTGTACCGTATGCTCTCTTCATCCCGCACATCCATAGTTTGCTCTGGGGTTGGGAATACAGTACATCTAATCATGGTCACATGTGTCCCGTAGTGACTCCAGAGCAGGGGAGGGCCACTGTCCTGCATGTTTTAGGTTTTCCCTACTCTAACACACCTGAGTCTAAGGATTATCAAACCTGTGACGAGCTTCAGCTGCTTGATAACAAGTAGAGCATTAGAATCAGGTGTGTTAGAGCAGGGAGAAACCTAAAATATGCAGAGCAGTGGCCCTCCAGGAGCAGGATTGGACACCCCTGCTCTGGAGGAACCAGAGCAGAGAAAAAACTCATTAGGTGGTAGAAATAATATCCTCTCGGGATATTAATATTTGACTATAAGAAAGCCGTTTCACTCCAGGCAACAGGCTAAATGCAGACTGCAGTGATTCAGACAACTCAGCTGATGGAGCTGCATCAACAAATCTATGTCTTCAAAGCCATGACCTTGAATAATTGGGAAATAATAAAATCCTATCGGAAGTCAAACCACCTGTGTAAAGTGAGTCATGACTAACACAGAGCCTCTCTGAGCCTCTGACTTGACACTAAACCGCAAAAAATTGTAAATGAGGCACAATTGTTATTCAGTTATTCAGCTTATCCCTAAGTAAAGCTTGTCACTGATGAGTGTACAAAGCCTGTTGTTGTGACACCCACGTTCTTCCAAAAAACAAATACCTCCAGCAGAGAGAACACAATGGCGTACACACAAAATAATGTGCATTTAACATAATCGCTTAACATCAATGGAGCTGTAGCCTCAGACACGCCACACTGGAGCAAGGGGCTTCTGTCTCTCTGATGCTTCAATCTACTCATTGGAAAAATGGAAAAGGGGTTTTTACTATTGCTGATTTTCATAATTTTTAACCAACCCCCAGCTTAGACGAACTTAAAAATTAAAATTAGTGGCAAAATCCTCAGTTGTTAAAATTCATGTCAAGGTTTACAGACCAACTCACCTACCATACTTCCTGTAGTTGTAAGCACACAGTTTATCTGCAATGAAAAAATATAAAATACTCTTGGTTTACTTTGGGTTTTAGGTATAAAGTGGTTTAGATTATCTATGTAAACAGCTGCCCTGATTTTAACCTGTCTGATCATCCCATTGCTCTTATTTCCACATCCAACACCATTGTAGCGATGTGTACTTACATCCCCACATCTCAGCTTTTACTTTGGTGGGTGAAATGTTATCGTAACTGATAAAAACTATGGAAGTAAAATCCATGTTTTAATGAGATTCTGGGTAGAAGAGTTATCTCTAAATTTTAAATGAGCTTAGTTGATATGATCTTAATTAACGAACAATACTGACAAAGCAGATTGTAAAATGCCTAAGATCTAAGCAAAACTATCAGCAAACAAAATGTGGAACATATTGCTACAAAGGATACAAATCATTGGCAAATACATGTGTGTGTGTGTGTGTGTGTGTGTGTGTGTGTGTGTGTGTGTGTGTGTGTGTGTGTGTGTGTGTGTGTGTGTGTGTGTGTGTGTGTGTGTGTGTGTGTGTGTGTGTGTGTGTGTGTGTGTGTGTGTGTGTGTGTGTGTGTGTGTATCATACCAATCTCCAGGGTGCCATTTTGGCTCGAAATACTAAGCCAAATGAACAGCACTGAAATTAGCTCTCCCTTACCTCATACTGATCCTTGGTTTCTAAGATATTTGTTCTAATATTTCTCCATGTCTGCTTCCTTGTACAACTCTCTATACCAGGGGTCTGCAACCCGCAGCTCTTGGGCCACATGCAGCTCTTCAGCCCCTTTTCAGTGGCTCCCTGTGGCTTTGCCAAAAAATGATATAAATAATGTGTAAATAACATGTTTTTATGCACAGTGGACAAGGGGAAAAAAATATTGCGTGAAAATACATCACATCCTCGGTCTACGGCCCAGCACCTTTCCCCGCAGGTAGTTAATCTTGAGTTGGTGACCCGCACTGCTGGTGGATCGACAACATACTGAGTGAAAGAGACACAAAGTTTGACAGAGCTATTTTAATAATGCCAACAGCATCTCTTCTGTGTCTCAGCAATACTAGGGATGTCCGATAATATCGGCCCACCGATATTATCGGCCGATATTGAGTTAAAAATGTAATATCGGGAATTATCGGTATCGGGTTTTTACAACCGATGTTAGTTCTGTAGGCTTCAGCATTTCCGAGTGTACCTGAATGCAACACGGGCCGTAGGCATCAGCATTTCCGAGTGTACCTGAATGCAACACGGGCCGTTTACAGGCGCGTGCTTGATGACGTATAACAACAACAACACGCTCACTCGTAGGTTGCTAACCGTGGCTAACAAGCTTCAGCTCTCCCGGTGCATGAGATGTCCGTGGTTTGGAAGTATTTCCAAGTGTCATCATTAACAGTAAATGTGCGCTTTGCAATGACTGCAAGGCGTTAGTTATGAGAGGAGGAAACAAGGCGTCTTCCTTTAATACATCACATTTGATCATCCACCTCAAGAAGATTCATGCGGAGTTAAACGCTACATCTGTGCAGCAAAGTGATGAAAAGAAGCAACAGCCGACACCGAGAAACAGACTTTTTCTATCGTTCAGGATGCCGGATTCACCAAACGTGTGGAGTTCCTCGAGCCCCGTTATGTCTGTTTAACGCCCAGTCACAAGTATTTCTCAGACCAGTGCTTACCCGAACTGTACAGCGTTGTTTACCGTCACGTCGAGAAGCTAATTTCTGGTGCTGTATCCATTAGATCCAATACAGGTTAGCATGTTGAGCTTGACTGCTGATTTATTGATTGTATTATTTGTCAAGTTACGGCCGGTTACTCAGTCTGGAAAAAGAAAACTAAGTTTGTTTACTACTCTGGACTGAAGATATGCATCTTCCTTGTTGTGATGTTGTCTGTAGTGTTGTTTGAGGCAAAATATTCTCTCTAAAAACACAAACAATTAAATGAATGGCACTTTTTTCAATAACTTATTTTGTACAGACTGTGTTTACATTTGAAAAGCCGTGTTGCATTTATGTATGCATCCAGTGGGGCATCACAATAAAATTAGGCATAATGTGTTAATTCCATAATAGGTGATATGTGATGAATTTTGGTGTAAAAAGGCTGCATATATCGGTATCAGGTGATATCGGTATCGGGTGATATCGGTATCGGGTGATATCTGTATCGGAAATTAAGGGTTGGACAATATCGGATATCGGATATCGGCAGAAAAGCCAATATCGAGCATCCCTAAGCAATACTGTTATAAACATTATGTTGTGTGTTTATGAATGTTTTATCTCTGTTGGATGGGTCTGTCACAGAGAGTTGGGCTGTGCACTAATCAGGGAAAAAGCAGAACTGTCTCCATGGCATCTGCTAAAAAAGACTTAAATTCACTTTAGGCTTGGGAAAAGGCGAACTCTTACAGATATATATATATATATATATATATATATTCCCTTTCCTTTCCGATCAGGCCCAAATGTCAGAGGTATCCACTAGATACAGTAAAATACAGAATAACTAATTAGCACATTACAATGTTTACAAACAAAAAGAGGGCGACACGGAGTTGTGGTGCTTAGCACTGTCGCCTCACAGCCAGAGGGTTTCTGGTTTCGAATCCCAGCTGGGGCCCATCTGTGTGGAGTTTACATGTTCTCCTCGTGTCTGCGTGGGTTTTCTCCGGGTTCTCCGGTTTCCTCCCACAATCCAAAGACGTGTTAGGTTAATTGATGCCCGTAGGTGTGAATGGTTGTCTGTTTCTGTTTGTCTCTATGTGTCCTAAGATAGACTGGCGTCCTGTCCAGGGTGTACCCCGCCTCACGCCCGATGTCAGCTGGGATCAGCCAGCCCCCCGCGACCCCGACAGGGACAAGCAGTTGAAGATGAATGAAAGAACAAACAAAAAGTAAAATATGTTGAAGGATTTGAATGACTTTGAATGACCTCTAGCACCACTCTCAGTTCAAAATGCATATTTTATGCCAAATGTTATCCTAAGGGTCTGAGTACAGCTCAAACATCAATGTGTTGTTTGAGTATTTTCGCACTGCGGTTGCTTGCAGGGCTTTAGGTTCAGCCTTTGTATACAAGATTTGTTTTTAACCGTCTACTGAGGGAGAGAGACCTGGCAGGCAGAGAACAAACAAGTGAAACGGGGGTTAAGTAGATCTTGGGAAGGGGTTGCTTTTGTTTCAGGCCCATTCTTGTGCTGCACCCCAAAGGAAGCAGCCAATGAGGAGAAACCACTTACTTTAAACTCAACCCTGCTTGAAGGCTGGCTTTCATACCACATCTGAAGATCCCACGTGCAGCAGAGCCCTGGCTAAACGGGAATAAATAAAAAGCAGCACAGGAGAGGTGAAGGAGTTGGAAGCAGGAAGTGAACAGCAGTGAGAGCAGCGGAAGCCCCCTGGGAAACTCCAGCCAGCCTGCACATTCTGCATGTAGGGGACAACCGCGGTTGTAAGTGACAGGCAGAGCCAATGTCATTACTGCGATTAGCTATTCAGATCCAAAACAAAGAGCTGACTGAGTGTGTTCTGGGTGTTTGCCACTAATTCAATTAGGAAAATTTGGAGATTGCAATTACATACTATAGTTATGTAAACGTCTGACCTTGTCTCGGCTCCACAGCGGCGCTACTGCAGGTATTTTCATACAAAAATGTGTGTGTGGGAGAAAAATGAACCTACAGTAACTGAGTATGTTTCAATGCAATGCATTCGAAAATGATACGTGGGAGAGGTGCAGGACTCCATATGAGGTTGCAAACTGCAGCCATCCTTCACTCCACACATCTGAAAGCAATAACATTTTATATTCCATACATATTATTATTTGTGAATGTCTGGGTTGTTTATTGAAATGCTCCTAAAATGCTGAAGCAGCAAAATAGAAAATGTGTTTCTCATTTCGGTCAGGTGAGTCGTTTTCTTTTTTTTTTTTTTTACAGCGCAGCAGGTACACAGAACAGTAGTTTGCACTCTGGATGTCAGCAACTTTAACTGGAGCCTGTGAATGTTCTCATTTGTCCAGGTCATCATTATCATTCATTCATTCATTCATCTTCAACCGCTTGTCCCTGTCAGGGTCGCTTGGGAGCTGGAGCCGATCCCAGCTGACATCAGGCGTGAGGCAGGGTAAACCCTGGACAGGACGCCAGTTTATCGCACTGCACATAGAGACGCACAGAGACAGAAAACCATTCACACTGACATCTACGGGCAGTTTTTTAGAACCATCAATTTACGCACATGTCATTGGACGGTGGGAGGAAACCGGAGAGCCCGGAGAAAACCCACGCAGACACGGGTAGAACAAACTACACACAGAAGGGCCTCAGCCGGGATTTCAGTCAAAAACAACTGGACTTGGTTATTTGTCTAGGAAGACGTTTCACCTCTCATCCAAGAGGCTTCATCAGTTCATGTACGCATCTGACCAGGCTGGGACTGGTCCCGGACAGTTTTTGACTGTAATTGCTTTGGGGACAACTTTGACTGTTACTTGTTATTTGTACAAGAGTGCAAAAAACAACTGACCTCAGTCTTAAGGCCTGCTCAAACTAGCATTTATAACTGGAATCATAACTGAATCACTGCAATCAGTGAATTTGGAGTATTCTTACTTGGACTAAGTATATCCTTGCTGGGCTTTCGGAGGAATCCGTCATAATAGCTATGTCTCAAATTTGATTTTATACAACTGTGTTCTGTTGAAGCTTAGACTGCTACACTAAAGACATGGGGTATGGCTATCATTAACTTGTTAAACAAGAGTGGATTGTACAAATACTTTCCATTGAACAATAACTTTATATACGGTGGGTGATAAAGAGCGCAAATTGTCATTTTACCAATTTACCAGATATTTTTCCGAGTTACTGTTCTTCACAAGGATAAATGGATGAATTTCGCTGTTGTACTTTTTGGTCATTGTTAATAAGAGATGCTCAATTTTTACAAAAACATAAATCATCTGAAAGTTTTCCTCACTAGCAACTATGATACTTATTGCATGAATGAAAGGAGCCTATGATCAGCTATATGAGTGACATTTTGAACAAGAGTGCTAATTTATACTGCAATATTGGATCCCCATTCAAACCAAGCTGTGGAAATTTGCCCATTTAATATTTGATGGAATACTTGCGCTCCCAACGACGAACTCACCTGAGGCTCAAGACCTTAGTGCGTTTTATGAACATTGTCACTGGCCAGGAGATATTTTTTTGAGTTTTCCACTAAAACTGTCATAATATAATACATGTGCACAATGTAATAAGTTATTATATTGGAATTTAAATAAATTATATATAAGCCATTAGCCCATTTAGCACAGTTTTGTGCATAATGTATGAGAACATTACATTTTAAATTAAGAAGAACAAATGTGATTTCAGTGAATAGTGTCACAATAAAATTAAAATAAATGAGTACTCTCCTTGTCTTCATAAAGCATAGAAACCTTTCGAGGATTTACATGACACAAATTGACTCCTTAAATTAAAGCAACTGCACTGTGTCTGTTTGGTTCAATCGATTGATCAATCAGTTCCCAATAGATGAGTCTAGGATATCATATTATATTTGAATTATTACATCATACACCGTTATTACATTATGAGTTCCTACAACTCTTCTTGAGCGTTTAGGTTTTAATGTAAAGTCCTAACCTGACTTGTTAATTAATACCACCATCACCTCACGAGCAAGAGGGATCAATTCATTCTAACGCCTATTCTGTTTGGAGTGTGCATGTTCATACATTTAACATCTCCTTTGACTGGCGACATTTTCAAGGTGATTCTCTACCATCCACCCAGAGCTCACACCTGGAGTTCAGAAATCACAAGGCTCCAGATTCAAATAACGTTAGGGAACAATAACAGGGAGGACACATCTTTACAAGACATATGATAATATTACATTTGCGGAACGTCATTTATTTAGAGCAACCGTGTGATGTGAATCGTTCATTAGGACGGCAGCGAATAGAGATTTCATGCTTGTGGACAAGCTGAGCTGATGAGCTTTGAGGCAAACCGCATTAATCAATGAGCAGAAGAAACGTTATTACTGACAGAGGAGACTGAACATTGTTGATAAGAGCCCACAGCAGTCCACAGGAGAACAGGTGAGTTACTCTGTCAAATTAGTTGCGTCGTGGCTGAAACAATGGAGTCAGGCTCCTTTGTGAGCGATGTGGAATCATTAGCGTAACGTTCACCTTCAGGTCACTACTGAACATCTACAAGGTGGAATTTGGAGCAAAAAACAGTAGAGGAAGCAATATTGGCTGATTTTGTGGTGCAGAAATTTGGCCCTTCAAGTCAATATTAGCTTCTTTGGATGCTACTACATTAGCATGGCTAACCAGAGCTGTGTTAAGTATTTTAGGGGTAGTCCGGGTCAAGTCTCAAAAGGGACGAGACAGGTAAGCAAGTCGAGTGTCAAGTCTGTCACAGCAATCCTTGAATGCTTGAGTATGAGTCCAATTTCAATCACAAGTCTTCATAAGCAAATTACAAGTCAACTCTGAGTCTTTAACTAGTATTTAATAAGAGATACTTTGTTTTTACACATGCACGTAATTGCCAGTTCTTTAGAGAGTCAAGTCTCAAGCAAGATCATCGTTACCATTATCAACATTTCCCAATTAAGATCTTACGTTTAACTGATCATAATTATTATTTAAGCTAGATTTCGAAGTCCCACATCTCAGCAAACTGAACTCGGACAAGCACAGCTTTGTGGGGGTTTATTTGAGAGCGAGCTACAGATTTCCAAATGCTCCACTTTAACCTTTGGGACCCAGCCAGCCCACACACACACAAAGTGCAAAATCATGTACATAATGGACTGGAGGCACAAGAGGATTTATATTTATATATATTTTCACAATATCGCTGTGCTGTGTTCCCCGTTGTGTGAACAGATATGACCGTAACAAAACATTCTCATCAAAGCCCCGCAAACCTTCAACCCAAGCAGAGGTCTAATCAGCCAGAATACGTGAAAACACCTGTGTGGGTGTTCAGGGGCTTTAAAGGCCGGTTTCCCGCCATGGTGCAAGTTCTTTATTCATTTTATTATATTATTTTCTATATTTTATATTATTTATATATTTATTTGTTGACTTATACAGCAAAACATACCATCAGTGGTTGTCTCGCTGTACCGTAGCTGCTATTGCCGCTACTCATCATTGATCATGTTTGTCATAATTATTATCATTTTCATATTCTAGCACCTTAGATGTGCTTGTTCCTACTATTCTGCTGTATTAACTGCCATAACACATGAGCTATATTCACATTACTAATATATTATTATAGTTACCGTTACTCTTTGGATGCTTGCATCTATGTCTTTTGTCTGTCTTTTGTCTTTCTATCTATCTCTTTCTCTCTCCTTTTCTTCCTCCCTGTGCAGACAGATGTCCGTCCTCCACAGAGCTGGGTCTGTCTGACGTTCCTGTCTGTTATAGTAAAGGTTTTCGTTGCCACCGTACTCTACGGGGGAATTGTTGGGTCTGTGTAAATCATAAATAAGTCATAGAGTGTGGTCTTTACCTACTCTGTAAAGTGTCCTGAGACAATAAAATGAATTGAATTGAATTATTTGCTTCTGATTGTTCTCCTGCTTTCTTTTATCTGTTTCTGTTTGTGGAACACTGTTAACGTACTTTTGAAAGGTACAATGTAAATAAAGTTATTATTTATTATTTATTATTACACTTAAAATACCATTACGTTGGTCTATGGTTATTCTTATTTTCATTAGTATTAACATCGATGCTATTGATAATCTTCATTTAGGTGCAGGCAGAACATGTTTCCATCATCACTTTATTATGGATTACCTTTCCTCTTTACAAAGTTACAGAGTTCTTTGACCGGCTTTATCACGGCTGAGGGCTACACTGCATTTCCGTGCTCCCTCAGCACGTTGTCCACATGTCTTTACCTCTGATGTTTTCTTCCGATCGATCTCAGACAAGGACAGACGAGGAAACCGACATGGGGAAATTTCCGTGAACTCTCAAGTTTCTGATCCACCTAGAGAATAAATCCAAATCCTACCCCAAGGTAAGAGTCCTTCACTTGGACACAGTGACTCTTGTGCTGTGGTCAAACAAAATGACAGGTACAATTTGAAGCCGTTGCCCTGCAGGAAGCCAGAAGATTTCCTTCTTATAACAAACACTGTGGCAGTGATATCGAACGGATCAAGTCAGTCAAATAGAGGATAATGTTGCCGTTTCTTTTTTTTTGCACAAAGCAATAAATCTGAAATGATTATTTGCGTGGTTATTAATTGTACTGCTTTTAAATTACTGTAAGAACTGTGAATTACTTCCAAGTAAAACAAATATACGTTCATTCATTTACTGTTATTGCACGTGCAGTTTTTGATTTTGTCCTCTGTCCATGACAACTGCTGATATACATATAAATATACAGGGACATCATTGCCTCAGGAGGGAGAAAACTTCACAAATCAGATGTTAACAATGGAGTGCAATCTTTAAATCAGGGGCAGCCAACCCCTGCTCCTGGAGAGCTACTGCCCTGCATATTTTAAGTTTCTCCCTACTCTAACACACCTGATTCTAATGCTCATCAAACCCTTGACAAGCTTCAACTGATTAATAACGAGCAGGGCATTAGAAGCAGGTGTGTTAGAGCAGAGAGAAACCTAAAACATGCAGGGCAGTAGCTCCCCAGGAGCGGGGTTGGCTACCGCTGCTCTAAAGAATAGAGCACTGATGAGCAATCCTCTTTTCCCACCAGATGCATTGTGTGAAATATAAATGAGGGACAAATGGAACATTCGATCCATTAAATAATGACTATGATGACGGGCAGCGTTGGTCAAAGATGTTTCACCAGCGTCTGAGTTCGTTACTGTGTCTGAAAGCTAATCAGAGTAAAAGCATGAGAATCACGTGTGACATTGGTACAGTAGCTGTTGTATCAATTTCCCAGATATCTCTTTCATGACCTAAAAACAAGGGAAGTATGTGGCAAGGAGATTTATCCGTAAAAACAAAACAAAAAAACAATTTAATCTGCCTCATAGCTGCATCACATTCTGGTCTGTCTTCTTCTTTTCGTTCGTAGGTTTCTTTGGAAAGAAGCCTCCATCAGGACCTGACACCAATCATATTTATCCATAATGTTTTTGATAAATAAAACATTTCCTTATAAGACTGGATTTTAAATGCAAACCAAATTGGCCTCAATGAGACGACAATTCAAGACATCAGCTATCCTTAAATCACCAGTTTCCTCCACCATTTTCCATTTGGCAAGTTCCTTCGACCGACTTCTGAGGGGTGCACTTTTCTTAAAAATAGGCAAACAGACACACAACTATATATCACGGCGTTGTTACATCCAAGTTGTTAGCCAGCAGTTGCTTTTGCAGAGTCACCTATCTTGGCTGGGTCTGAACGCAACAAACTGTCTAAAAGCATCTACAAAGTACACTTTGGTTAATCAGTACAAAAACTTAAATGGCTTCCAGTATGTCAGAGAGGAGGGTTTAAAGTACTGCTGCTTGTCTATAAATGTCTCAAGTACTTAGGACCAAATACATCTCCGACTGTCTTTTACCGTATCACGTTCCAGATGCCGGAATAACTTTGGCATTTTACATTTCTACAAAGCACAGATACCCTGAAACTTGAAACTACTCAACAGCTGCAACCCATTCTCATTTCCTACTAGGAAATGATGGTTTGGATTAAAATAAGGACATCTCTTATGTAAATAAGTTTCGAACGAGGAAGTCTACATCACCTGACTTCTAGAGCGCTTGCTCTGAACGTGGAACATTCACATGGATGGTTTTACACTAGAGTCACATACAGACTGCAAAAAATGCAACTTTTTTTCTGGTGACTGTGCTGCATATGAACCCATTTCTGGCTGCTAACTGTTGCCATGTGAAAACTAAACACGGATTAGCAGCTTTTAGTTACAGGATACAGGATATTAAACTTGCACCAACTTTTAAATCCAGGTTAAAGACTTTGACTGAGCCTTAATACTCATCATGAACCATCTTGCCTTCCTGTATTCATGTCATTTCATTCATTTTAAAGCATTATGTAAGCACTTCATTGTGCATGAATGGCGCTACACAAATAAACTTGTGGCATCAAGTTTGTCACAGTTTGGGTGTGAAACTGGCATCGATAAAGCAAGAGCTGTCAGTGCCAAAGAAACTCAAAAAGTCTACCTGAAGATGTAAGAATAGACTGCACCCTCTCACATTTACAGATACTTTAAACCATTTAATGAGCCTTGAAATCAATAAGTGCCATTTAGTGCATAAATCAAATTGCTCTAAATTTAAAGGGTAACGCATCTGCCAATTGGATTTGAATGGGTGAATTCACGATACTTAGGGAGAAAGATGATCAGGTTAGTTGTAAAATGTATTTATTCATTTTCTGTCTGTACAAAAACTGTCCTCAAAACCAAATTTACTTGGTCGCTGTGGGAGGGAACATTCAGGGGACAAAATACAAATTTGCTGAGAATGACTTTCAGCATTCGTTCTTAGAAAAAACCTTGAAAAACACAATATACTGCATACAAAAGGAAATTTGGAAACTGCCTTTTTTGTAATCTAAATCTAGTCTTCATATAAACTATCCTCATTAGGACCCTGTGGGAAAGTCAGATTGGTAATTCTGAACATATTTTGTCCCAGTGCAGTGATGATCAGGTATACAAAAGCATCGAATTAGAAGCTTTAGCACTTTAAAACTACAGATGAAAAACATGCATATACGTCTTCTGAAGAGTCAGTAGCAAATTAGAGTAAATACACAATTTGGTTTAACGGTTTTTGATTTCAGCCCTTTAGGCAATGCAATCTAGAAAATTTGAGAGACTTTTTGTATAATTTGCTCGTAAGCCCGCTGGGTTCCTTTAAATAGCCAGCAATGGTCATGTGAAATGATTTGAGCTGATGCTATTGAGGTCATTGCCCTTATAGGGAAAAGACAAAGTCTATGTGGGAACTGGGCAGTATCAGGAAAAAGTTAAGCTACAGTATTTTTACAGTAGAGAGAGAGAGAGAGAGAGAGAGAGAGAGAGAGAGAGAGAGAGAGAGAGAGAGAGAGAGAGAGAGAGAGAGAGAGAGACAGAGAGAGAGAGACAGAGAGAGAGAGAGAGAGAGAGAGAGAGAGAGAGAGAGAGAGAGAGAGAGAGAGATGAGAGAGAGAGAGAGAGAGAGAGAGAGAGAGAGAGAGAGAGAGAGCTGTTTCTCTCTTGACAGGTATTAAAGACCATTTGAAAACTGATTTGCCATCAGGTGTTTTAAGCTGGTGACATTTAAATTCATATTCTCATTCAAAGGAAAGTTTCAAACAGCAGCCCTGCATAAACATCTTCAGATCCTCTCTAGGTATTGGTAAATGATAACAGCAGAGTAGCACACATACAGTTCGCACTTCACCAATGCAAGCGGTCGATTTGGTGAATGTAACACATCTCTAAAGCACTATGGTTTGTTGAGAACTGCATTTGCACTTCAGTACCTGGCAAGTGAGTGCAAGGGGGGTCTAAAAAAAGCACTACATGGATACCCTGAAAGCCTCCTTACAGAGCTCTAGATGCGACTTGAACATCTAGGTACTGACCTGCCTGGAGAAGAAAAGTGTGGGAGGGTGGTGTTCTAAGAGCAGGAGAAACTCCTTTATTATTTTGAAGAGACAGCAGCACAAATCTGCCAAGGAAGGACTTGTGGCTGCACCTCTGAGCTCTACAACATCCTCCCTGACCTGTCCAGATTGGTCTGTTCAGACATCTGCACACTCACAGAAACCCAACATGCAGCAATGATACGCCATCAACAATGACCGACAAATAAATATATTATAACATAATATACTATAGACCAGGGATGCCCAACCCTGCTCCTGGAGAGCTACTGCCCTGCATGTTTTAGGTTTCTCCCTTCTCCAACACACCTGGCTCTAATAATTATCAAACCTGTGACAAGCTTCAGCTGCTTGATAATGAGCACATCATTAGACTCAGAAACATGCTAAAACATGCAGGGCAGTAGCTCTCCGGGAGCAGGATTGGGCACCCCTGCTATAGAACATCTTGCGATGGGATCTAATAAGCCGCAAAGCCAAAATTGGGCCAGGGGTGTAAAGTGGTGGGGCAAAGGCCCCCTACCTACTCCCCTTTCCGGAGCCCTTGCTCAGAACATACCCAACCTCTAACTCAGTCTTTATTTTGATCTGAACGACAAACCTGTAAAGTTTCTTGACTGCATCTTTCACGGTTTTCAGTACCATAAAGCGGGGGCTTCCCTCCCCTTGCTCAGATAACAACCATTTTCAAACTTGACCTTCAGTTTTATCTCAGTTACAACCCTCTAAAGTTTTGCACAGTTATGACACTATCACGGTGACAATATATCCACAGACAGACATAAAACGACCTGCCAAAATATGCATAGCCCTCTCTGTTAGTTCCTGCTACGGTAGGTCTCTCCAGGACCACATAATGCCATGACGACACACAGATGCACACGGTGAAAACTAATATGAAATAAACAAAAATATATATATATATATATATATAATATAATAATACAAAATGATTTAAAAACAGCTTTAATACCACTTACAGCTATCAAACTCATGATGAACAGTTCTGATTGCCATTTTTCTCCAATTACATTTTGTTATTTTCTCTTTAATAACTCTGATGCTCCATTTCATCTTCACAGCCACTGCAGCGATAATTAATCGACAAACCACCTGACTGATGGGAATAATAGGCATCTGGGAAGAATCAATACTATAACACAATCCTCCCTCATCCACAAGAGGTAACAGTTCATTACCGCTTCGCAAATTTACACTGCCTGTCGTGGTGTGTGTTTCTGTCTCGCGATGGCGTAAAGAAAAGGACAAGTGATGCTCTCCTGGCACTCAGGAGGGAGTGTTAGGATTGAGAAGGATTGTCACAGCTCAAGTGCATGTTTATAGATCCGCTCTGACTGAGAGCTCGTTTAAAAAAAGGGCCTTCGCTGCCCAATCGATGAAGCGATTATGTCATTGTTACCTTCCACTTCATTATGGAACAGTGTGAGCTGAAAACACCTCCTAGGCTATATAAAGATACATCCTGACATGTACACTCGTTCGTTCGTGTGTGTGTGTGTGTGTGTGTGTGTGTGTGTGTGTGTGTGTGTGTGTGTGTGTGTGTGTGTGTGCGTGCGTGTGCAGTCCTTGGATGTTTGATTGCCTTGTTACCAGCCTGTCATCCACACTGAGACAGTAGTGAACAAATATTTACCTTGATAAACACAGACAGCTCATTAGATGTATCCCTTCAAAGAAGCACGGTTAAAAAATGAACCACCACAGCCACTTGTAACAAAGATATCAAAGTGTTTAGTGTGTTTAGTGTGTGTGTGTGTGTGTGTGTGTGTGTGTGTGTGTGTGTGTGTGTGTGTGTGTGTGTGTGTGTGTGTGTGTGTGTTAGTGTGTGTGTGTGTGTTTGTGTGTTACCTGTTACAGTCGACATGCAGCAGAAGGTGGGTGGCGCTGATGGTGAGAGCGATCTTGTGCCACTGGCCATCAGCCAGGCGATAGGGAAAGGACTCAGAGCGCGGCTTGCCTTTGAAGCGGTAGTGGTAGCGGATCTCCTCCCTCACCCCGCTGCTCTCCAACTCAAAGTAGCTGCAAAGAAAAAGAGGAGCTGCTCAGTTTCCTAGACAAGGAAATATCTAAACTCACGGAAAACATTCAGGCTAGAGAAATATGTGCACAAGGTCTTGTACAAAGCAGGTTAGTGAATTCTTTTCTAAACCTTATTTTAAAGCTTAAAATAATTTACACTTGTTACTTAATCATTTGATATTATTGACCCAGAATGAGTGATAAAGCTTTTGAAGTGGTATCATTTGGCTAGTTCTGAAATACTTGCTCACTTTATTGATTAGTTGATCAACTGACAAGTTACAATATCTGAAAAATCTAATCCATCAGAACGTTCATAATGTTGCCCACTGATATCCACACACACATTTCTTCCGATCTCTTTCACCTTATTCTGTTAGTTACTACGGCCATAGTAGGACAACTAGTCGACCCACAAACGGTGAGGTGTTGTATTATATGAGCTTATCGCCCAAAGTCTCATTTGATTGGATTCATTCTAGCAAACACTTCCGAGTTCATTATGAGTCATCAAACATTTGAAAGTGTTGTACAGGAAGAGAAGAGACAGGGATTGTTTGGATTAAAACTGGGAAAATGCATTTTTAATTTCACTGGGATTTTAAGCTATGAATTTTAAACGTTCAGTCTTGTAGACAACTTCTTTGTAGCTGTGGTCCGGGAGAAACCACAGCCATTTTGGCAGACTAATTTGCTGAGCTGATATTCTCTTATTAAGTGTTTCCTTAGTGTCAGGTTTGGGTAAAAAGATGCAGTTTTTATTGTGTCTCGGTTTCACCTTCTACCCTAACTTGGTGGTGTGACTCCAGGCGCTCGGCCTGCAGCTCGTCTCAGTAGTACGTGCACTCCACTCTCCCTCCTCATCAGCCACGCTAAATTAAGAGCCAGCCAGCCAGAGAGAGCAGCAGCCCAAGAGCCGCAGGCAGCAAGTCATGACATTTCAGCTTCCTGCGGCTGAAAATGACCCCAACACTGGAACCCATGGCCCCTCACACACACATTCACACACACAAAATATACTGTATGTGACACAGCTCTCAATAAATAATCCGGGCCTAGGCAAAACCCAGCCTATTCCAATATATATTCAGACACAAAAATCACTGACACTCACCTACACACAGGGATCAAGCCCATTCAATACCAAAGCTCAACAGCTCTCATGCATATTTATGGTAAGGGTGAGTAGACCCACTCCAGAGAATAACAATTGAGGCTGTGAGGAAGCAGATTTTCCCATCTTTCTTTTTCAAAAGTAAATGAAACTGAGAAGGTCTCATAAAAACTCACACAAATAAAACAAACACACTATAAGATAAAATATCAAGATGCAATTTCCACACTGAAAAGTACACAGTAGAATGGATGGCCATCGCCTTGCAGCTCAAAGACATGATGTAAGCACTACAGTACAGCCTGACATACATACGAGAAGGAGGTTTCTATCAGTCATGTATTCACCAAAGTATATTCCAAACCCTTGAAGCTGGAGTAGGCAGTTTTCTGGAAAAAAGGCAAAACACATGCTAGAATTTGAAAGCACAGCCCTCCTTGTACCACTACCCCCTCTCCGCCCAAAGTCCAGATGAGCATTGGCATATCAAATGATTTTACAGTAACTGTACAAGTAGCTGCAATTGTAAGAGAATCACTGTCCTGTTTTCTTTCCAAGTTTGTGGCCTCTAAAGCCACTCGACATGTCCTACTGTAATTAAATCTTCTTCTTCGTTTCAATATCTGCAACGCCTGTAAAAGTCTTTTATCACAGGCTATATTTTCTATTTTATGAAAGAGAGACAGGTGGAAGTGCAGAGGTCTATTTTTCTCTCAGGATATTAAAAAACCAAATTGTTCATATTTATCCCTTATTGCACAAGGGAGACTATGTGCACAGTTATAGTGAGCAGAGTATGTCAAAATTGAATCAGAAAGTCAGTCCCTAAACTTCGGTGGGTGTATACAAATGTTATATACATTATATCTAACACATATGGTTTTTCTTTTGCATGTGAAATGTAACAGCTCACATTAATGCATAGAGTTGCTGAGTGGTAGCCGAATGCCTGAACGTTTGCAGAAACTTTTCAACTAACAAAAGCATTAGTCATCATGGTATGTTTCCTACGTGCACAAGAAGAATGAAGATTAAGAAGTAAATTGTTATAAGCAGGCGAAGACAGAACATACAATGGGAATTAGAGAACTATGTATCTTGTAGGGTTCAGATAACCAAGTTCAAACCTTTCCACGGAGACAATGACGACGCATCAGCCCCCCACACAGCAGACTGTGTTAATACTAAAGCAATCATCACACAGTAAATTAACAAGCATCGCAGGGAAGTGTTTTCTGACAACATTAAATTGCATTTGCATGCTTCAAGCAGTGGCTGTGTGTGTATGTGTAAAAGAGAGAGAGTTGGAATCAGCGTGGCTTTTGTTGGCCAGTTCCACTGTCTTTGTACAGCATGTCATCGCTCTGAAATGAAATGAATACATCACTCTGTAGCTGCGCCCCGCACCATCCTGACAGCTATGGCCTCTACCATGCTGCAGGAGACAGAGCTGCTGATAGTTGTCAGCTGGAGAAGAATCATTTGCATCGAACGAGGAGTAAAGCGAGAACGAGAGCTCTCCAGCTTCGCCTCTTCGAATGATGGGAGCCTCCTTGGGGCTTCGAGAGGCCTGGAACCACTGAACGAGCAGAAACACCGTTACCGTGATTTGACTCATAAAATAATCATCAAAAGGCATTAGCTCCACTTCACAGCGAGCGCTTATTTTATGAAGCATTTAGTGGTAGCTATTGTACCCCTGCATTAAAGCATATTCGATGAAGGGGAATAATCTATTGGCAGGCAGTCCATTTGAAACTAATTACGTAGCCTGACGGACACTTAAAATGACACTTCTGTACAAAACATAGACAATGAGCCTTATCACCAATTTTAAAGGCTTTCTTTTCGTTGTTTGTCCTTTCATAGGCAGCATTTTAGAAAGCCACTTTTTTTACTAATGACAACTGTGCGGATCTAACAGACCCCTCATGTGAGCATCCAAAGCTAGTTTGCATATCAAAGGAAACAGAGAGATTTGGCTAACTGTAGTAGAGCGAGACTCCTCTACAACGAACTGCACTACTGTAAAGGCCACTATTTCTGAACAAAAATGCACTTGAAAGGAAGATGGGCATGAATGAGCACAAAGCAACGAAGAAATGTCAAAAGTTCACTGATTTAACCAGACAGCTGCTAGTAGGCCAACAGACAACGTATAATGGTACATATATGCTGCAAAGGACACACTACTGTCCTCCACACTTTGGTCGAAGAAGAATGCCGTACTTCTGAG